>NW_027272104.1:0-342500 GCF_040938485.1 Diadema antillarum | reverse complement strand
TTCGTTTCTTACTTGCCAATAGTCAATCTGGTTTTTGACCTCTACACTCTATGAATTCTTGCATTCTGGATATCACTGAACATATTTTACAAAACATGAACTCTGGATTTATAACAAGTGGTGTATTTTTAGATCCTGACAAAGCTTTTGATGTTATACCTCATGATAAACTGTATTTTGAGTGACTCACTTGTGGTGAAATCATAAATCGCACAGGAATCCCCCCTTGGCCATTGATTTGTAGTATTATGTTAATGATATCTGTGAAATGAAGTTTATGCCATCGACTATTTCCTGGATTTATGCGAACAAATTATCCTTGAACATAGAAAAAACTCAATATATGGTATTCAGTAATTCTTTGAATGTTGTTCCATATGATATCAATATAAATGATTTATGTTTAAAGCAGGTTAATAACACAAAGTTTTTATGGCTTTGGATTGACCAAGAATTATCCTGGAAAACTCATGTTAATTTTGTAAGTAAAATTTTGTCTAGAAATATTGGAATTTTGAATAAGCTCAAACATTTCTTTCCTGTTCATATTTTGCAGAGTATATATTCTTGTTTAATATCTCCACACTTTAATTATGGAATTTTGGCGTGGGGAAATGCAATTCACTCATTACTAGATTCCCTTCTCCGTATTCAAAAGCGTGCAATAAGAATCATAAACCACGCCGGATATTTTGCCCATACCAATTGTCTTTTTCCATCAAAACAGAATTCTGAAAATTCCAGACCTATTTTATTACAATCTCGGAATTTTCATGTATAAACTAACAACTAATGAATTACTATCTGTTTTTATCCACATGTTCAAAAGGAATCGTTCTATTAACTGTTATCCCACTCGCCAGAGTGACGCCTATCACCTTCCCCGTACTCGCACTATTTTTGCAGAGAAAACAATTATATTTACTGGACCCAGATATGGGAATGATCTCCCTCTAGATATCACTTCTTTCTTATCTTTATTCACCTTCAAACGCAAATTAAAACAGTTATTACTTAGTGGATACACACTACCAAGCTTTTAGCAACCCTTTTATACTCCCAGTCTTTTGTCCTTGTCCGCAGCACCAAGTCATTCAAGTTATTTTATGGTACCGATACATCTTTTAATAATATAGCATTTTTGTTATTCAAACACTGCGAGATTTGTATGCAGTCTGGTTTGTGCGATATCTATGTGGTTCATTTTATAGTTTATTACTCATCGATTTTTTGTACTTGTGTAATTTTAGTTGGTCAAGACAAACATATCCGTTCTCCGTGTAAAATTATATGCCTATGAACTCGGGAACCTACAGTTTTACAAGCTTTAAAGCTTTTATGTAGGCCCCATCATATTTCTTATACTTACTAGTGACATTTTCACACGATATGACCTTGTACATTTGTGTCAAGTATATTTTCTTTTTCTTTTCTTCTACAATCAAAAGACATGATTGTTTATATTTTGTATTCTTGTTTTGTTGTCAATAATTTTGTAATGTCATCATTGAGAAAATGGAAACATGAAATAAATTTGAACTTGAACTTGAACTTGGACTAAACTCTTATGCTGATGATACTGTAAATTTTTTCGAGGCAAAAGCCAAAGAATAAGTACAAATTATATGACAGTCTCAGTTTGATATGATAATTGATTGGATGGATAGAAATGTAATGTATGTTATTGTTGATTATACAAAGGATATGATATTTGACTCCATTAAGAAGTAGAAAAAGTGATAGTAATATTATATGTCATGATATGAGATTTGAAATTTTAGATAAAAGAGAATATCTCATGATTATTTTTGATCCTCATATGAAATGGACAAACATGTTCATGATGTTGATGACCTTGTAAGTAAACATTCCTTGGAAACAGTAGATATACGTGGAATTAAATCATATCTAAATCAAAAGAATTCGATTGACTTATATTATGATATGTTTGTTACTTATTTGGATTACTGTAGCATTATCTGGGGTAATACGACAAAATGTAATATAATGAGATTCATACAACGTGCACAGAACAGATACGCTGGGATGATTTTAAACGCTGATATAGATCAACTGATATATTGTTAAGATCACTTAATTGACAATCAGTGCAACAGCGGATTAAATTCAATCATTGTATAATGATGTTTAAAATCATTAATAATCGCATGCCTAGGTATTCAAAGAAACTTATTTCCAATAGAATTGTAAATATACAAGTTTTGACTTTTAATTTTTAATTTTGATATACTCTTGCAATCTGAGTTTTTACCTAATATAAACCAAACACTGATTAAGTATTTATGTCCAAAATTTTGTGTTGTCTGAATATTTTAAGAAAGTTTTGATTTCTTTAATCTTAAGTGGGATATTTTTTTCTTGACGTCTGTATAATTTTTTCTTTGTTTTTACCCAAACATTTTGCTACAAGTATTATCCGGAAAAGCGGCGGGTGGGATGGGGCATATGGAGGATTGCGGATGGATCACATTATTTACTGATCTTCCGATCACTTGTGATATTTTACTGCCTATGATAATCGTTTATTATTCTTTTCAGAATAACGCGTAATCTTATTTTACATTGTTATATTATTCATTTATCTAACATCATATTCAAATAATTTCATATTTCAATTACTGTTTTAACTTATTCTTATTTCTTATTGTATTGTGTTGTATTGTATTGTTGTGGACTGTAACATTGTAATGTTCCAAACACTGTTTCAAATTGTAAACTGCATTTCAATCTTTTTATGTTACAATACAGGGCTCTCTTGTAAAGTAGTTCTATGTACTGAAGACACTACCCTGAGTAAAGAACACAGGATGAATAAATAACAAATAAATAAATAAATAGATAAAAAGATAAATAACAAGAATACATTCTATATTTGTGTTCTCAGATGCCTGATGGGTGAAAAATAAAGAAAGACATCTAAAATTCATATATCAATTCCTTTAGACATGCGTGCCTGACTTCTTTCTGATGTCTAGTGTTGCCTCTGCCAGCCATGAAATACGATGAGAGTCCTTTTCTTTTCATGGCTGAATTTGAAATGTTTTCTAAGAGGTTTGCACTGTAGACTTTCTTTGGATACTAACGGCTCCCGGTAGATAAGGAGTTAAAGACCATGAAATGAATGAATGCCATGTTAGAAACTGAAAGTATTTGATATTAATATCAGCTTTTCCTGTTACCAGATTCTACATGGTGTTCAATTATGGTCGAAGATGCATTGTTAATTTGTGACATGCGAGAAAGAAAACTAAGGGTTATGTGGCGTGTTTTCGTTGGGGAGGCGCAAAGGCATAAAGAAAATATATAGATGTACAGTATTACATGCATTTATACTTTACATTGTGACTATATAATGTGTGAATGTATGCGTATTCAACTCTCTTTAATATAATCAGGGAGGTGGCTCCATGTTGCAATTAACATAACGGTAAATATGTTCTTTTTTATGACTAGGGATAGTGGCATGGATTCTGTGTTCGAAACCGAGAACTTTTGGCGTAAATATCATTAACCTACCCTGGTGATAATTATACGTTTACAAGAATCTCCGATGACAAGAGACGCTGAAATCTATCATTTATTTATGACATAGTGAATACTACGTACGTCATTGATATCATTCAGATAACGATCGACCAGGGATCTGAAAGAAGATAGGAGACTATAAATCATATTAATTCAAATACAGTTTGAGAACTGCATAGTACCCACAAGTGTTTATTTTTTTACTTTCCCCATCTATTCTGTTATTTGAATGCCTGGGGATATACATGTAATGAGAAGTGACGTTTACTGTTTGACGCACGCGTGCACACGCAGGGTGTGGTCAAGGAGATGCGCAGTCACGAGACTTTTCTATCACACATTGAACGGTGGAATCATCAGGAGTACTTTTTGATCATCATTTTTTAACAGCGCCTAAGGAGCTTATACTGAATCTCTTATCGCATGGTAATAAAGACTTAGCGTACACATCTTCATGGAATGAGACTAGGCACGCACTGCTGCAGCCTCCATCGGAAATTGATTTATACGTCTAATCAGATACATTTTGTAGTAACAGTGAATCTATTTTTACAGCTTGCCGTGGCTTGTGACTGATGGCTATTGATATTTTGATGGTGAGAAAAAGTTTGTCAGGCATGGTTGTTTGCTACATGGTTCCATCTCATCTAACCCGTTTGTCATTTCCTCAACGCTACTACAAGTGCCACACCTGAGCTTGGTCAGTATTACTCTTCATCGACCAGAAATTGGTCTTTAATTTCTACACTGATAAGTTGATGGCTACAATATTGATTTTTAGCCAGCATTGAAACGATGGCTTCCTTAGTATGGTTATTAGTTTGCATCATCTTTTCCAGTCCGTTCCTCACTTTTTCGACGCAAGGAACAACGACATGGGGTACGTATTTTTTTTTCTTTTTGATTTCCATGAATTCAAAATGCATTTCCTATATATAACCATTCTTTTCCCGAAATACTTACATTACTCAGTTTGGTTACAATAGGTCATAGCCGACATCTGAACACTCAGTCATAGTTTTTCCCCTAGCAATCAGGCCAGTGTATGAGTACTTGAAGTGCTAGTGCAAAGAGCGAGAAACTTTATTTTCAGTGGGAAAGAGAAAACAAATCTATCCTACTTAAAACAAAATCAGACAGTGTACTCTTTCTGTTGAAACAGAGCATTATCATACCTGGCGTTATTAACATACCCTATTTACATAGATAATTCTTAATGATCATCTTCAGTTAACCTAGTGCCTACAGACATGCTATGCGTCTTGAGCAAAAATTATGGAGAAACTGGTATTTCGTAAGATTTAAGAAATTACCTTCTTGATCTCTCTGTCTCCTCTAGTTATCCATCTGAACTGCTCCGGAAACCCAATAGACGGGAACATATCGTGTGATGAAAACTGCGTCCAAAGCCGTCATAGTTGGCTTATACAGGCAACCTCTGGACGGCGAGTGCTTTTAGAATTTGAGTCAATCAACAACCCAAGAATGGGACTTCATATCATCGATGTTTTATCTACTAAAATGTATCGCAGGCTGATTAAGAATCATACGTTGTCGTCTCCGGTTTTATCACTATCCCACAAAGTGAATCTTCAGATATGGTATATATGTTTACCCAGTAATGTTCAACTTAAAGGTCCAATGCTTCAGCGGTAAGTATTACAGTCTTCATCATTATTGTAAATACAAGAAGGTTTTCAATTAGCAAACTGGAATGTCCTTCTATTTTGTAACGTTTCCCCAATAGTCAGAATGTTCATTTACGTATACATTGACACAGACACAAAAACACACACAAACACACACATAATGATAATGGTAAGGATTTCCATGGCACAAACGGTAGCTACATATTAACAATAACTTTTGGATTACTGTCATTTGTGTAAGAACCCAGGAAATCGGGGAAAGTTTCCAGTAGATTGTAATGTTGTCATATAATCTTCATCTGAGTCATGAATGTCTGAAGTTATGTTTGCAATTGATTATTCATAACAACTACTGCAATTGCTGTTTTACACCTTCAGTCATTGTATAAAACTTTCGAAAATGCAAGTTCTTTTTAGTGTCGCACGTGCTACCATTTCTTGTGGATCGTTTTAACAGCCCTGGTCTTCTACTATAATTTTTGCCTATTAATTGTCTCCCTCTCTGGTAATTAATTTGTAAGATCGCAACTGCTGATCTTCATTTTTGGACAATCAGTAACTGCTTTGTCTTTTGAATTGTTTTGTACTTGTCCGCCATCGGAAAGTTGGTAGACAGTTATGCTTCCCGATGCTTACACGAATTACCCGTGATACCAATAAACGTGATGTGATATCAACAAGTCTAATCTTCTAATGTATAATGCATCCCAAATTGTCTTGTATAATTGCGCTATTTTATGACGTGAATAACTACACACTTCGATATGGTGATTTTGTTCACACATAACGATAAAACATTAAAAAATGATAGAATAATAACAAGAGTAACGAATGCAACGATGTAAACAATGTAACAATAAAAGATATGTTTACAATAATGATTATTGCAACAATCGTTTACGAGGTCTGCTATCTCTGCTGAATTCAACAGTTAAAAGTGACTTTATGACGAAATGCAACGCATCCTAATGACCACAGAAAACATTTCGGGATACCTACATCTACAAGTATTAACATTGTATAGGCATAGTAATGAGCAAAAGTATCCACAGGTGTAATATATCCATTCTTTAATGCGCATTTTTCAAGGAAAGGGGGAGAGAAGATGAGACACACTATGAGAGTAACTGTGTGCTGGGATGTCTCAAAAGTACATTTAACTGGGTTTATTTTATGAGTTAATTTTTGTTTATCTATTTTTTTTCTCTCTCTCTCTCTTTACTAAACTATCCAAAATCTAAAACCAATTAAGTCTGCTTTAAAACTGAATTTTCAGTCATTGTTAATAACAGTATTTAAAAATTTTACTATCTTTACCAAAAAAGATACAAAGTCAATTGCGTTGAAGAGTAGGCGTATGTTTGTTTTAAGATATAAAATTTCTAGAATCAGAAGGACATCATTAATGCTATGTTAACTTCAGATATATCAAAAGCGCAGATTGCAATTTTTATCATTTTCCTGTCGAAGAATTTGGGAACCCATATGGACTCACAAAATGCAACAATAACAATATGTACTTCTGCTCATGATCAAAACCTTATCGGATACTATTTACAGCATTATTGTTGTTATTTTGGGTAAGATATTTCCGAAAAATCTCACGATTCAGATCAAAAGCTTTTTAACGCTCAATTCTTACTTCTAGTGCTGTAGATGTAAAAAAAAATCCCACTTTTGATGCTGAATAATTAAAAAAATATATATATGCATCAGATAAAATAGATATTGATTTGAGCAATATTGTACAATTTTGTTGAGGAAATTTAAAAATGAAAGCATAATTAAGTTTAACTAAATTGACGATCTATTTTTAAGCTAATGTTCAGCTTTTGCTCTATTTTCAACCCTCTTTACAAAATTTTAACTTGCATATAGGGTAAATTGGTGTGTATGGGAGTGTGTGGTTTATGAACCGAGACAATGGCCCTGAACAAATTCCATTATCACAGCTAGTCTTTATTCATCCTGAAGTGTAGTGCATGCGAGCACATGCAAACATGTACTTACTTTTTCATGTGCATACATTTTACCCTCTACCATGAATTCAGACTAGCAGTGTCCATTGGTATTCGTGGTTTTCATGTCTATTGTTCAGGATCATTGTAAGCACTCACTCACATACACATCACTGATTCCCGTGTAAAGTTTTTAAAAAAAAATTGTACAGAGGGTTCAAATTTGATAAAGATTTGGAACTTAACTTAAAAATTAATCATGGATTTACTGAAACCGATTCATGTTTCATATTCATATCCCCTCAACCTAAATTGTACACTAGTCAGTGTATTACTCATATGAATTACAGTGTTATCTGACACATGTATATAGTTTTGGAACTATTAAGGATCAAAAGTGGGAAATGTTCTTGTAATACCTAGTTCTTAGGATTTAATTGATTTAGTAGTTCAAAAATGCACTGTCGATAGTATCAAGGAGTTCTCTTTAAAAGTGAAAACAAGTTATTATTAATCACTTTACTATTAAAGGGATGGTATAGTATTGGTTGAGGTGAGGATCTGGATTTTAACTTTTTGTGAGATACCAAGAAACTACTTTGGAAATACTAGTTGTACAGAGCATATCATTCGAATACGAATTCAAAGTTTATTTAATGAAAATCAGTTTGGAATGACTGAGACATCAAAAAACAAAGTAAAACAAAGCCATCGTAATATCCCCTTTTACTCGAATCGCTCTGTTTTGGGGTATCTCAGCCATTTCAGCAGCAAATTTCATCAAATAGACATTGAATCCCTCTTGGAATTGCAGTCCTCTTCATATTCAATGTGAGTTTTCTCACTATCTCACCACAAAATGTTATAAACCTGAAGTTAGGTCTCAACCTAAACTGTACGATCCCTTGAAGATTGTGATTTGGCATAAAACATGTTGATTATTGATCATTTGTTGATCATTTCTGTCATATTCAATGAACCAAGGCTTTTAATTAGACCTCATTTATTTTCAAGAATCACCATCTGTGAGACTGGTTGGTGGACCCTCTCCCTTGGAAGGCGTGGTGCTCATACAACCAGACACATATGTCTGTTATTATGGATTCAACGACAAAGCTGCCGAACTGATCTGCGGAGAGCTTGGCTTCCCAGCGGCAGGAGGATATTCGCATCAGATTTTGCCCAGTACAGCAACGCGCAACAAGACTCAGAGGTTGACATGTTCTCAGGGTAAGTGTTATGGTGTACTGGCAACTTCACTAAACCTGCTCTACCTAGAATTCACGTTAATGGCGTACTAAATAGGCATAAATAGTCACAATTTGGTCAAATGAAAGAAAATACTACAAGGGAAAGAGAGAAAAAATAAACATTCGATAAACAGCTATGAAAGATTACGGCTGTATTCAGAGAATGATGATACAGTACTAGTGGAAATTGTTCCGTAAGATAATGGCACGTCTAAACAATTCATTTGCAGTAACAGTGAATACTCTTCTTTACTTTATCATTGTTTGTGTTGTGTCTCTTTTTTGATAAAGCGGGATGACTACTCTAGGAATTATTCAAGAACCGAAAAATCTTGGGATTTAGAAACATGGTCTGCCACAAGCAAAATTTAATGTCCTGCGATTGTGCATGATTCTGTACCGGTGGATGGTGTGCTCATTGTCCCCGCGTAAAGGGTGTAAACCATCTTGTTCATGTATATAAGCACCTGTTAGGATCTGGTGTTACTGAGAACCTCTATATTAAAAGTCTTTCCATGTACACAGCAGTGTTTGGTGTAGTGGTACATGCACCACGTGTGTCATGCGGTTTTAGTATAGGTTTTCCAGGCCAATTTCGCTTTTGACATTGTTCGTAAGTTTTATTCTTTATTGCTGCATTGAATTTAGCAACATTTAGAGAAGCTGACATGTTAAGTATTTCAATTTTATGATCTCTTCATTCAAATTCATTTTAGAGAATTCAAATTACCTTTAAAGGACAAGTTCACCTTCACAAACATAAGAATTGAGAGAATGTAGCAATATTAGTAGAACCCATCATTGAAAGTTTGAGGAAAATCGGACAATCCGTTCAAAAGTTATGAATTTTTGAAGTTTTTGTGCAGTAACCGCTGGATGAGAAGACTACTGCAGTGTATGAATAACTTAGATGTCATATGCGTACAACATTATAAGGAAAATATAAAGAGAATTTCACAAAATTTCATCTTTTGAAAAAAGTACACATTCCCTTCACTCGTTACCGACATATGTTATGGGTAATATTATTCCCCCCTGCCTTTAGAAAGAGGCAAGTCAAGTGGTCTTTTATTATGCGAAAAAAAGTGAAAATATGTTGAATTTTCTTTACATTTTCTTTATACTGTTGTACGCATATGACTCACAAGCTGTAGTAATCTCCTCATCCAGCGGTTCCAACACAAAAATGTTAAAAATTCATAACTTTTGCATCGATTGTCCAATTTTCCTCAAACTTTCACTGATGTGTTCTACTAATATTGCTGCATTTTCTCAATCCTTGTGTTTATGAAAGTGAACCTGTCCTTTAACCTCATTCTAATTAACACTTTTCAAATGAAATTCGTAAAACAAGCACCATTTCGTTATTTGTTCATTCAATTTAGAATGATATAGTCAATTCATGACGTATATGCTGCGCTCGTTCATTCGAATTCATTTTTGGGCATCCAATTTAACATATTTTGCAGTCTATTTCGCACACATGTTTATGCTTTGGTTCTTTCTTTATCTTTTTTTTTCAACATAGTTATTGCTTTGTAAGCGTCATTACAGTTCATATTTTCGTATTCACTTTAGATATTTTGGCAACAGTTTTTTTTTTATGTTTTGAAAAATTGAGTTTCCCAGTCCGAATATGGTGCATGTGGCCACAACTTATCTGGCCTTTGAGCGCTTTTTTCTGAGTGTGTCGGCCAGTTCTAGGAACTCAAGGTTATGATCATCAAATGTTCCTATGATCAGTGGTGATTCTTTCGTTGTCTTCTTGAGATATACGACTGTATTTAACTTGTGCTGACATGACTGTAAGAAGATGACGTTAATCTGTAGTATTGGTACTTGTAAGCCTATATAGTGACATAATAATGAGAGGAAAGGGGCCTTACAGAACAACAAACTCCACTTATAAAGGGTCAAAATAATATGATACAACTCTACTGCTTAACAGTGTATGGATGAAACAAAAAGCAACATAGAAATACACATTCAAATGTTCTCACCTCTACAAATAAGAAATAACATGACGTTGATTTGAATAAAAATGTTTGGAATTTTACTGCCGATTCGCGAAATTGAATGACTCATATTACCTTTTCGCCAAGTGATGGCGAATTTGAATGAAGGTAGAGTACCAGCCAATTTGAATGCCCTTTTAACGAATTCGAAAGCCACATGTGCAAATTTCATTGATCGAAATGCTAAATTGAATGCACATATTGCAATTTTTAAAGACAGCCTGTGCGATAACGAGAGGTTTTGCTAAATTGAATGAACCTTTTATCAAATAGACTGACAGAAGTGCGCAATTTGCCGGGAAAACGTACTATGATCTATAGGAGTTTAAAATTTGAGAGAAACAGAGGATATTGTATGTTCAGACAGTAAATTACTATCATGAAATACATTTCAATCAAGAAAGACATAATTATATCTTTATACATGTAAATATAACATGTAAGTAATATTCACAATATCGATCCGTAGATTCTAAACGTGTAATGGATTGTTCACTGGCTACCACTGAATGTCCTTCGGATAAGCTTGCCAGACTCAAGTGCCAAGGTGAGGTTGTATGTACACATGCATGGTGCGTAGGCATGTATTATGTGAGCGTGTGCAGTAATACATACTGTAATACATGGGTGTGTATGTGTCTGTTTTACTGTCTGTCTGTCTGTCTGTCTGTAAAGCCATATAAGAACTATAGGTGCCTTGCTCTCCCATGTCCCTATGCTAGTGAAATTAAGCAGCGAAGAGCAAGAATGTTATCACAGTAGGCCTATAAACCCAACCCTGCATTTTGTATGCAGCAGCATATATCTGATTAATGACAGATGCATTGAGCCTTGTTCACACACATCTTCATACTAATACATGCTGCCTGGGTATGCTTTACTTTACTTAGGTTCATGTGTAATGATCATCGCTTTATTAAAGGGAAGCATTGTTTGTCTTTATTCTATTCATTAATCATATCAAAATTACCTATCAAGTGACACTGGGTCGTCTGATTGCTGCTTTTAGAAGTAAGTCTAATGTTGAATAACCATCATTATGTTTCATCGTAGTGCCTGGATTTCTCGGATGCTATCAGGGTGACTATCAGGTATTTCAGGCTCATCCTGAATATGAAGTTCATTCTTACGAAGAATGTGCGTCTACCTGTGCAAGACGCCCAATTCGCTATGACACCGCTGCCATGCATCGGAGCATGTGTTCATGCTTTCAACAAATGGATTACAGCAGCTGTTCCTCAACCTGTTCTCACCGTTGGGAGTGTCCAAATGAGGAAGAAAATTTCCGCTACTTTTTTAACAGTAAGTAAAAGCAATAAAAGATTCTGTAACAATAAGTTATAGGTATTAAATGATACCTATTGCTTCTCTAACTCTCATTGTAACTGTCAGTATTACCGTCGTTTTTATCTCTATTAGCAATCTACGATTATGTTTAATCATGTTGATAACCATTATACTTCCTCATTGAGACATTAATCACTAACGAAATTCATATTGCTATAATTATTTTTTTCTATTTTGGTTTTTGCAAAAATTGCCGCAGTTTTTACAGTCCCTACTTATATCTTCCTAATCTTCAGTTCTGACGTAAACTGCAATAATTGCAGCAGCTATCATTTCAATTATTTTATGGTTCTCGGGGACTGGTATATAGACAAAATGATATGCGAAGTTTAAATAATATCAAAGGATGTGATATGTTACAAGCAAATAATACGATTCACACATTTCAACCAAATGAAACGTTCCAGTAATGAATGCTTTATTGATGAAAAATCAATTTTTTTGAATGTATATGTATGTACATGTATATGTATATACAATATATATATATATATATATATGTGTGTGTGTGTGTAATATTCTTTTTTGCCAAACTGTATTTTTGCTATTGACTGTTGTATTACGATGTTTGTTTGTTTGTTTGTTTGTTTGGTAAATACATTTCATTTCACATCATTTCATAGACATATATATGTGTGTGTGTGCATGTATAGATATCTATATATACATATATACATGGTGTGTGTGTGTGTGTGTGTGTAACTTTCGAGACTCTATGTGTGTTGATTTCCTGTTTCTTGAATAGTTTCTGTTGCGGTTTGTGATCACCCCAGCCATGTACCTAATGGTGATTGGAGCTCCAATATCTCGAGGTTCGGGTCCATGACAACTCTCACCTGTAGAGAAGGTTACGTCATCGACGGAGGCGCCACACTTCAGTGTGTTGGAAGACCCGGATGGTCAACTTACTTCCCGGTTTGGAATGCGTCAGTGCCATCTTGTCAGGCTGTCGAGCAACAAACAGTCGGTTCGTCATATTCATTGATATGTTTAGAGCACATATGGAATATGTTATCATGAAGTAAGACCACTGATATAACGCAAGAGTTATTCTATGTTTTCCATTGGTTAGCTTGGAACATGAAGACAGGAGGGGTACCAAACTGTTTTATTTTTTTCTTTTCACATGTTGCACATGTAAATTTCAAGTAAGCTTAGTAAGCTTGAAAACTTAATGCATAGTTGTTGTTTCATTCTAAAACCTACAGAGTGTACAGGAAATTGTGTTTACTTCTTCCATTTCTGTGCACATACGCACGTTGTTTCCAGGCAATGAATGGCAAGATGTAAACATCAGCACAGCATCTACAGACAATACATCTAGTGAGTATTACAAAATGCAAGTTCAGCGTGTTGTATTGTGTGTCTCTGTGTGTCTTTGTGTGTGTTGGTGTGCTGGAAATGTTGGAAAAGAGCACATTTGAATCGAGCTTGCCATGTGCTTTATCGTCATCAAACGGACAATACACGATTTCTAGAATGTATTGCATTTTCATACAAGGCAACACTGTTTTTGTTTGTTTGTTTTTTTTTTGTCGCTGGATCTTATAATATCAATGTCCTTCTGGTCTTCTTTTTTTAAACAGATGCCGGACAGAATATTCTAGAATTGACGATATCATTGAGGTCAAGTCCTACGTCTCCTTCAGGTGAGTAGTCTAATACATGTATTGGATTACTGTTAAGCGTGCAATCATTGTATTAATGAAAATCGTGATTGATTTTTGCATGTCAAAAAAAAGAGGCGCTGAAACTTTAAAATGCACTCTTTGTACAGACATAGAAACAGGTGTGCATATTCTTTGCTTGAATATGACACGCACACATTAACAAAGGAGTTTTTCATATCCAGGCGTACACACACACACACACATACACGCGGAAACGGCCTTCCCATGAGATCCGTGTAGCTTTAGGGCCTACCGATTGTGCTTTCATGGCGGTATAGTAACTCACAGCTTGACAGCAGAGATGTAAAGACTTACGATGATATTCAAAATACTGCTCTACGTATTTGGTCGTTATAATTACATGGGCATTAGAGACGTGTAGAGATGTGTTCAAATCTGGTCATATTGTATGGCAGCACTCATTTTCTGATTTTCTCCTTTACAGATTATGATGTTGTACCTTTATCCAATTTCTTTCAGTGACTGAGTTGCTACAGAAGACGAAAATCATCATGTACAGCCTTGGCACCTTCTTGTGTGTCGTTCTTGCATTGCTTGCCATACTAGCCGTAATGCGGTGCAAGAATCATCTAACAGAGTGAGTTTTTTTTTTTTAAATACACAAGTACCATAGGATCAGCTGAAAGGTTGTGAAATCCCTTTAAACTGCGAACCTCCTCATATACAAATAACTGTAAATCGTACGTATCACTATGGGTGTTGCCCACAGTTGTGAATGCGTGTGTTCAAAAAAGAGATATTTGACTCAACGGAAATACTCATACATGCTCCAAACGCACAGGGTGAATAAGCACAGAAAAGAATATTCTGTATTCAACAGGAGTTTGGATAAATTGGAACACTTTTACTTTATAGAATTGTTCGTTTTATGTTTCTCTGCAAAAAGTTTGAATCGCACGTTGCTAAACAAACTAGTAATAATGGTCGACATTAATCATTGAATGTCGTTCTCCTCCCTTCATACAGACGCAGGCAGTCAGAAACTGTAAACCCCATGGATGATCGCTCTAATGGCGGACAAATACACATGTATCCTGTTGGCACCTCAGGCCAGAACCCCACCATGGCGGATGTTGATTCATTGAATGATAGCAGCACTGCAGCTGGTGCAGTAGGTCACTCTTTCCGTTACAATCCGGACAACAGATTCGGAGACGCCACATTTCATCAGGAAGACCAGTATCGTATCTATCAAAACGCTGCGGAGGTAGCCAAAGTGGGTTTTCAGACTGCAGACGAAGAGCAAATCTCCTCTTGTACGCTTCCCATGCTGAGTGGCGTCCAATCCGCCGTCAGCACTTCACTAGCTTCTATACCCAGTTGCTCTGAATACCGTGGCCTACAGGAAACATCACTGAAGCAATCAGCGGGCGGCTGTGAGGACGACGATTACCAGGATGTAGACGTTCGGAGAAACGACAGGGCGACGAATGGTGCAGTATCAAGATCTGGTGAAGCGCGCTTGTTTGATGAGCGGTGTTACAATTCGCTGGACTTCGGTAAACGGTCTGACAAAGTATACCCTCGAAAATGTAATGCAAGCACCTGCAACACGCATGTTCATGAAGACAGATTTGTCGACACTTCTGAGCTAGAGAGGGCAATGGTAAATGAATATGCAGAATTAAGCGACCCTAACGAACATGCCCACAATATCTCTGGCTGCACAGAGTACAATCGCATCCATTATGCACCCCTCGACGACAAAGCGCAAAGCTACAACCATGCACTCCATGGTTCCGGTTCCAGTCCAAAGAGAATCGTTTACTCTGATAGAGGAAACACTAATACGTCCTCTAGTAGTATGGGTTTCTTACCAGCCGAACCTTCTGGAGACACTTTCTACTATCAACTAGAACGCGAGGAACGGAGTAAAGTTGATACTAGCAACGAGCCGCAATTTCCTGAGGCTTTTGACTCCGAAGAATACAGTGTGCTGAATCCTCAAAATGATGCCAACGGTGTCTCCCTTTCCATAATGACAGAAAGCGACTTCCATGACCGCCATGACACCGCAAACTTGGAACCTCAAATTTGTGAGGGATTGTACGCAAAAGTGGACAAAGCGGTAGGAGCGTCGTCAACAGCACGTCCACTTTGTGAGGAGTTGTATGCTACGGTGAACAAAACAAGAGGGACCTGCAGCGGTAACTCAAAACCAGCATGGCAAGAGGAACTGTACATGAATTTTAGTGACACATGACTTGAAGAATGGCATGCACATGTTGTGGTCGTATCTTGTATACGGATGGAATCCCAGAATTTGATTAATTTCATTTCATTTATGTTCATTCACTTCACGATGCACAGAAAACCAAATACAACTGAATTTTACTTGAGCATAAAATTACAACTGGAATACATCATGCAGGAAAATAGAAGTAAGAGGCCAACATAAAAGCATGCTTGCTAGTCAAATAACATAAATGGCGTTTAATGGTCACTTATTTCTGACATAAATGAAATGACCAACTACAAAAATAAAAGTTGAAAACTATGGGTGACAAGTACGACAGCCACAGGTGCATGGTTCCAAAGATAAAGGAATTACATTCCCAGTATGCTGGTGTATAAGACTAAGTAGTACTGATGATATTATTGTGACATGACTATGTTTTTAATTCATCCAACTTTACATGCAAATACCGGTACACTTAGAGAGCACGTCATGCATATCCTAAAACACAAATGCTTGCATGCACGACTACAGAATTCCAAGACAAATAAAACCATGATAGAACATTTTGCACGATTTCTTACTCAATATAATTCATTTCATTTGAAATGACGTTAAAGATATGAACATCTCTCCTAACGTAAATTAATATCCAACAATATTCACTTATGAATATTCGCGAAGAGAGAGAAACATATTTCTGGTATCAGACATGCCAACTACCTACTTACTTAATTAAGAATTGCTGTATGAAAATACTCATATATCTATCCTAATAATTCTAATTGCATCTGCTACAAAGTGTTTGAAAATTAATCCCAAACAGGAAAGGCACAAGTTGGGTTCATCTTTGTGTTCAACACAAAACCAAACAAAATAATTTCGAAATGGCGTTGTCTTCATTTTGTAATACAATGTCCATCACTGTCACAAATGTACACACTAGTAGTTATGTACATGTATGATGTACTGCATGCATGATTGTTTTAATGTGTATGTACACAGGTTGACCAGATTAATGGAGAACATTCTATGTGGTATAGATATAGTACATACAGGCTGACCAGATAAGTGGAGAATTTTCTAGGTGGTATACAATGTAGCTATACAGTACATGCATGTAACAGGAAATACATTATAGCTCACTCAATCTAGAATGATTTCACCCATTCCAGAAAGTTCTGGGAAGTGCTAACATATTTGGCTGAGTGAGGCACTGTCCCTGTAGCCCAATGTGATTGGTAGTTATTCTTGGCAGTGATGTTTTGTACATAGTTAGGCAGTGAGTCATCCAGGTTCCTGGAACTTAGACTGGCTAGTAGGTTGGAGAGAGTTATAAGGGCTTTTTACACTTGTGTTTCTTAACCCCGGACTTTCTCTGACCCAGGACTATCGTTAGTCCCGTATCAATTTTTTCAGCTTTTTACACTCGCCAATTAGTCCCGTACTATCTCTTGTCCGGGGCTAAGGAGAAAACTGACCTTTTTACACTCGTATTTCTTAGCCCCGGACTTTCCAAACCACATGAATATTCATAATTACGCTGTGTACTGTACACGTACACGCACGCACCGGCAGCACTTGATTACCTCGTTTCTGATTGGTCAGTGAGGGTCGCACTTCGTCTCCGTCGCTTAGCCCAGGATTATTTTTTCGTTCTGTTTACACTCACTTGCTTGGCACCGCAATTGCGGTGCTAACCCCTGCTATTTTGCAGGGCCAGATAGTACCGTACTATCGGTGGGGCTAGCCCACTTTGGCAAAAACGAGTGTAAACAGAAAGTGGGCTAAGGATAGTCCCGTACCAACGGTGGGGCTAAGGCCCCCCCTTAGCCCCACCGTTGGTCCGGGGCTAAGCAAAAATTTACAAGTGTAAAAAGCCCTATAGAATGTGCTAGAAGGGGTGAATAGATAGTATATAAGCTAGAGAAATTCTGCAGTAGGGAGAGTACCCAACACCTCTGCTCTGAGAGTTACGTCACTTCTGGCTCTGAAGCGACTTGTTATAGTCAGTCCTGTGTTACCTGCTGACCTGTTATGTTTGTGGAGATAAGGCCGGGGAGACATTTTGCCTGCAGAGAATGAATTTGCCTTCATTGGAGATAGACTCCATGTTTTTATGTCAATGGACATTGCTATGGCAAAGCTGTGATGGGCTGGATTCTTAGCTGAACATTATTAAGTGAATCGTCATTCAACGCATCAACTGGACGTGGTCGTCACAACGTTTGGACTCTGCACGTTTCGCCGTGGACATATTTCGTGGATTTTACCCCGGATCTATACCGTGGACTATCGTAACCTGCGCCTCTGGAGTTACGTCGGAGGAATCATTCATCGGTGCGTCACGGATCATTCGTCTGTGCATCGAACATCGTATTTGGACACTTTCAGAGGATTATTTAATACGTGTAAGTGATTCCACTATCGATTTATAACTGTTTCTATTGATCATTGTTGTATTGATGTGACGCCGATTACCAGTCTGTACCCACAATATCACTGTTAATAAACCGCCTGAACATCAGTTGATTGTTTCTTTTGTGCGATCATTCTCAGAGTGATTTTGGTCGTAACAAAATTGGGGGCTTGTGTCCGAGAAGTGAATTTAAGCCAAAATTTAGAATTTGGAACGTTCCGGAACTTAGAATATTGGTACAGACATAATACCAGTTGAATTGATTGTTCAATTGTATATTGTGTGTATTACAGTGTGACAATGTCAATCAGTACAATGGATGTTCAGGCATTTGTTCAGAGGACAGATTTGTCCCTCAAAGATTTGCAAAGGTTACGCAAATGTGATTTGACTGCTATTGCACAGCATTTAAATGTAGATGTTCCACAAGGTGCAAGAAAGGCAGAGATTCTTGACTTAGTAGCTGGTCACATGGAGCTCAAAGAAGAAATTGACACTCCAGATCAAGCTCAAATTTCTGATCAGACACGGCTTGAGCTTGCTAAATTGGAAATAAAGGAGAGAGAAAGAGCAAGGGAATTAGAACTGGAGAAAGAGAAGATGAGACTAGAACTGGAAATGAAGGAGAGAGAAAGGGCAAGGGAATTAGAACTGGAGAAAGAAATTGAAATGAAGAAACTTGAAGTGGAGCAACAACTGAAATTGCGTGAGATGGAATTGACTCATGCACAGACTGTTGGAAATCATGAAAGGGCTCCCTCTGAATTTGATTTGGCCAAGAACATTCGATTGGTGCCAAAGTTTGAGGAAAACAGAGTTGATGCATATTTTGTGTCATTTGAGAAGGTGGCTAACAGCTTGAACTGGCCACAGGAATTTTGGCCCTTGCTCCTTCAAAGTGTGTTTGTCGGCAAAGCAGCTGATGTGTACTCATCTCTCTCTGAAGAGCAATCACGTGACTATGCTACAGTCAAGAAAGCAGTGTTGAATGCTTATGAGTTGGTGCCAGAGGCGTACAGACACAAGTTCAGAAATTCGTACCGCAGACCAGGCCAGACACATGTTGAGTTTGCTCGTGAAAAAGAAATGATGTTTGATAGGTGGTACAGGTCCCTGAAAGTGGATCAGGATTTTGATAACCTACGTGAGGTTGTTCTCTTGGAAGAATTCAAAAAGAGTGTTGCTTTCAGTGTGAGGTCACATTTGGATGATCACAAAGTGACAAGTTTGCATAAAGCAGCCTTGATGGCTGATGAGTATGAGTTGACCCACAGAAATGACAACAGACCACCTTTCAGGAATTTCTCTGGAAACAAGAGAGACAAAAATCAGTCGAGCAATCCAAAGAATGCTGGTCCTGAAAAAGGCACGAGTTCTGAAACTTCATCGGCACCAAAGCCTCAATCTGACAAAGGGTCCAGTACAAGTGCAAATGTCATCAAATGTTTTCACTGTAACAAGACAGGGCATGTAAAGTTACAGTGTTGGAAGTTGCAAAACAAAACAAAGAAGGACTTGGGATTTGTCATGTCAAAAAGTATCCTACCCGAAAACAGTGTCCCGTTCAGTGAAACACAGGCCATTGAAAGTCAATCTCCCAAATTCAAAGATAGGATGAAGCAGGTGGATGAGAGCTATCGTAGCTTTTTGTTTGATGGTGAGGTGACCCCATGTACTTCTGGTGAGGCAGGTAAGCCAGTGGTCATCCTGAGGGATACGGGGGCCTCTCAGTCGTTGATGGTGGATGGTGGTATGACTTTTCCACCAGATAGTGCAGTGAATGCAAAAGTCTTGATTCAGACTGTTGATGGCAGTTATATGTCAGTGCCACTGTATAGAGTGGATTTGAAGTGTGGCCTAGTTTCTGGTCATGTTACTGTTGGAGTTGTTCCTGAGTTGCCCATGGCAGGCATTGACTTCTTGTTGGGGAATGACTTGGCTGGGGACAAGGTGGTTGTGTCTCCAGTTGTTTCGGATAAACCAGTGGTGGTTGCTGAAACTGAGCAGTTGCAGGAGGAGTTTCCTGGGATTTTCCCAGATTGTGTTGTGACTAGGTCTCAGGCTCGTAGAGCTGTTCAAGATGATGCGGATTCTGTTGATGTGGAGGAGAATTCCGGTGTTTGGTTGGCAGAAACCTTTTTCAAGGACTTGAATGATGGGGTTGCTGTATTAGGCTCCGAGGCTAACAGTGATGGGCTGTTTAGCAAGTCTTCCTTGGTTGAAGCACAGCAGGCAGACTCTGAGTTGAAAGGCTTGTCTCAGACGGCGTGTTCTGAGGCTGAGGCTGAAAAGGTCCCTGAGTGCTATTATGTCAAAGATGGCATTTTGATGAGGAAGTGGAGACCTCCCCATAGGCCAGCTGATGAGGATTGGACGGTGGTCCGTCAAGTTGTTGTCCCTCCCTGTTACCGCGGTGAGATCTTGAGGATTGCTCACGAGTTACCTGTTGGCGGCCATTTAGGCGTCAGAAAGACAAAGGATCGGATCATGAGGCATTTTTATTGGCCGGGGTTGAATGTGGATGTGGCTGACTTTTGCAAGACTTGTCACACATGCCAGGTGGCTGGTAAACCACAGCATTCGGTGAAGCCGGCGCCATTGATTCCGATACCTGCGTTTGAAGAACCATTCAGTCGGGTTCTAGTTGACTGTGTTGGACCTTTGCCTAGGACTAGGTCGGGTCATAAGTACCTCTTGACAATCATGGATATGTCTACACGGTTTCCAGAGGCTATCCCATTGAGAAATATCACTGCTAAGACTGTAGTAGATGCTCTAGTGCAGTTTTTCACTAGGTATGGGTTGTTGCCCAAGGAAGTGCAGTCTGACCAAGGGTCAAATTTCATGTCAGGCATATTTCAAGAGGTGATGTATCGTTTGGGTGTGAAGCAGCTGAAGTCGTCAGCTTATCATCCCCAATCCCAAGGTGCGTTGGAGCGCTACCACCAGACCCTAAAGACAATGATTAGGGCGTTCTGTGAGGAGTATCCCGAGGATTGGGATAAGGGCATCCCTTTCCTGCTGTTTGCAACGAGGGACTCCCCAAATGAGTCGACGGGTTTCAGCCCATTTGAGTTGGTGTACGGTCATGAAGTTAGGGGCCCACTGAAGCTCATCAAAGAGAAATTCATGACGGAGGATGATGAGGTCCACCTACTTGACTACGTGTCAAAGTTTCGTGAAAGGCTTTCAAAGGCTTGTGAGGTAGCTAGGGATCACTTGAAAGTGTCACAAGACTCTATGAAGAGAAAGGCAGACAAAAATGCCAAAGCACGAACTTTCAACCCAGGTGACAAAGTTCTTGTACTGCTGCCCATACAAGGTGAACCACTGAAAACCAAGTTCAGTGGCCCGTACTATGTCAAAAAGAAACTCAATGATGTGATTTATGTGATCAGTACGCCAGACAGACGCAAAGATCAGAGGGTGCGTCATGTAAACATGCTGAAAGAGTACTATGAGAGAAAGGCTGGTCAGCCGGTAGGCGTAGCTCAGGTGGTAGAAGAGGAAGTAGAGGAAGAGGGAGAAGCTCAAGATGAGCATGGAAGTGAGCCCTCTAGTGCCAGGTTGTCTAACTCAGAGATGTTAGGGAAAGTAGATGAGGCACTGAACTACCTACCTGAAAATCAGAGGAAAGATGTGACTAGTCTGTTACATGAGTACAAAGAACTGTGTAAAGACAAACCAGGTTGCACCCCTCTGGCTGTACATGATGTTGATGTAGGAGATGTTGACCCTATCAAGCAGAACCCTTACAGACTAAACCCGAGCAAACTGCAAAAAGTAAGGGAAGAGGTTCAATACATGCTAGACAATGACATAATAGAACCGAGTAAAAGCAGTTGGAGCTCCCCAATCGTCATGGTGCCCAAACCGGATGGGTCTCAGAGATTCTGTATAGATTACAGAAAGGTGAATGCCGTGACGAAAACAGACTCTTTCCCCATTCCCAGACTAGAAGACTGCATTGACAGAGTCGGAAATTCTGCATATGTCAGTAAAATAGACCTTCTAAAGGGATACTGGCAGGTGCCCTTGACCGACAAAGCCAGAGAGATTTCTGCCTTTGCTACACCAGATGGCTTGTTCCAATGCAAAGTAATGCCATTCGGCATGAAAAATGCTCCAGCCACCTTCCAACGGCTGACAAACCAAATCATTGCCGGACTTGACCACTGTGTAGTATACATTGATGACATCCTTGTGTATAGTGACACGTGGGAAGAGCACATTACACACTTGCGGCAACTTTTTGATCGACTCAAGGAGGCTGGATTGGTGATTAATCTGGCAAAGAGTGAATTTGCAAAGGCCAAAGTGGTGTATCTCGGGCATGTAGTCGGTCAGGGACAAGTATTGCCAAGAGAAGCCAAGGTAGAGGCTATACTAGGCTTTCCCATCCCCCAATCCAAGAAGGAGTTGCTCAGATTTCTGGGCATGGCTGTTTTCTACAGGAAATTTGTACCAAATTTCAGCACAGTAGTCACCCCCCTAACAAACCTGCTGAAGGGCAAGGCAAAGTACACCTGGACTGATGAGTGTCAAAGAGCCTTCGAGAAACTAAAGGCAGTCCTTGCTAATGAGCCTGTTTTGGCAGCTCCTGACTTCGCAAAGCCATTCAAGGTGGCAATAGATGCTAGCGATGTAGGAGTGGGAGCGGTTTTGCTCCAAGAAGATGAAGAAGGCACTGAACGACCAGTTAGCTACTTCTCCAAAAAATTGAACGCATACCAGAAGAAGTACTCCACAATTGAGAAGGAGGCTCTCAGTCTCATCCTTGCCCTCCAGCAATACGAAGTGTACTTGAAAAATAGCAAAGGGGAGGTCACAGTCTATACTGACCACAACCCCTTGGTCTTTTTAGACCGGTTCAAAATGAAGAACAACAGGTTGTTCAGATGGAGCATGATGACGCAGCCATATGCACTCAAAATCAAACATGTGGCAGGCAAAAACAATGTAATTGCCGACGCTCTGTCAAGAGTGTAACATGAAGAGAGTATCAAAGGTGAAAAGTTTTCACCGCATATCATTTTCAGTGTATGTGTTAAGCATATTCATTAATGTGTGCAAAACAGTTTGATATGATTGTATAAGCTCCGAGAATCCAAGCAATATCATTGTAAATGGTATCCATGAAAAGAGAACATGGAATTAATACAGCTATCCAAAAGGCATGTGATAGTATGTGATTATTGTTGCTTGACTTGGACTTTATTTCACATTCGTTGTAAATAACAATGATAAATTGTGAAGGTAAAAGAAACCCTTGCTACAGCAAGGCTTTCTTTTTCCCATGGGGGATGGTGTCACAAATGTACACACTAGTAGTTATGTACATGTATGATGTACTGCATGCATGATTGTTTTAATGTGTATGTACACAGGTTGACCAGATTAATGGAGAACATTCTATGTGGTATAGATATAGTACATACAGGCTGACCAGATAAGTGGAGAATTTTCTAGGTGGTATACAATGTAGCTATACAGTACATGCATGTAACAGGAAATACATTATAGCTCACTCAATCTAGAATGATTTCACCCATTCCAGAAAGTTCTGGGAAGTGCTAACATATTTGGCTGAGTGAGGCACTGTCCCTGTAGCCCAATGTGATTGGTAGTTATTCTTGGCAGTGATGTTTTGTACATAGTTAGGCAGTGAGTCATCCAGGTTTCCTGGAACTTAGACTGGCTAGTAGGTTGGAGAGAGTTATAGAATGTGCTAGAAGGGGTGAATAGATAGTATATAAGCTAGAGAAATTCTGCAGTAGGGAGAGTACCCAACACCTCTGCTCTGAGAGTTACGTCACTTCTGGCTCTGAAGCGACTTGTTATAGTCAGTCCTGTGTTACCTGCTGACCTGTTATGTTTGTGGAGATAAGGCCGGGGAGACATTTTGCCTGCAGAGAATGAATTTGCCGTCATTGGAGATAGACTCCATGTTTTTATGTCAATGGACATTGCTATGGCAAAGCTGTGATGGGCTGGATTCTTAGCTGAACATTATTAAGTGAATCATCATTCAACGCATCAACTGGACGTGGTCGTCACAACGTTTGGACTCTGCACGTTTCGCCGTGGACATATTTCGTGGATTTTACCCCGGATCTATACCGTGGACTATCGTAACCTGCGCCTCTGGAGTTACGTCGGAGGAATCATTCATCGGTGCGTCACGGATCATTCGTCTGTGCATCGAACATCGTATTTGGACACTTTCAAAGGATTATTTAATACGTGTAAGTGATTCCACTATCGATTTATAACTGTTTCTATTGATCATTGTTGTATTGATGTGACGCCGATTACCAGTCTGTACCCACAATATCACTGTTAATAAACCGCCTGAACATCAGTTGATTGTTTCTTTTGTGCGATCATTCTCAGAGTGATTTTGGTCGTAACAATCACCTCTTTCTATCTCTCTCATGTATTATGTATAATATACAAACATAATTATATATATATATATACATATATATATATATATATGTATATATATATACATGTGTGTGTAAGCAGTGAGTGTGTGCGTGTATATATATATATATATATATATGTGTGTGTGTGTGTGTGTGTGTAAGCAGTGAGTGTGTGCAAGAAATTACAGTGTGTACACTTATGCTTTACATGCCACAGCAGTAACAAACTTTGCATTATTCTCTATGCCTGTACTATGCCCGTAAGTTCATCTATTTCCTAGCTGTTAGTGTGTTATGCTTTCTTGATACAACCTTACCCTTCTCTGTTCATTGAAAGGTAAAGCAGGAAGTGTCTGTTCGTAAATTTGATAATGAAGTAAGAGACTGGCCTTGCCGTGGATAATCAGTATAGATGGTAACTTTACTCTACATATTATCTATGGAATTCTTCGTCGAATGTGCTGATCTAAACCGCCGCGTCGCCGTTTCCAGCATGTTTTCATTTAACGCTGAAAGTGAAACCATGCCTTTTCTTAGCGATGAAAAGATTTCTTAATGTAACATTGCTTTCGCTCTCCGTATGACTGAATATCAATAATGTCCCAGGATACAGTTATGTGAATATCAGTTATCTTGAGACTGTGTTGAGATTTTTTTTTATAGTCCACTCTTCCGTTATACGACTGAATGCAGTGTATGCTTGCCAATTCATTGTCATCTTTCAACAAAGTTTTTCTCTCTGTTTTTTTTTTTTTTTTTTTTTGGGGGGGGACACCGTGTTGAATCGAATTTCCAGAAATGTGGTTACATTCAAATTACACTATAAAGGTGCAGTTAAACATACGACCTTTTTTTTTTAATAGCCAATGTTAGCCTCAAATCACGTATATAGTAAACTGGTAAGCACGAGGGAAAATATATGGAAACGGTAAGGCCTCACCATGCAAGTTACTCGTTAAAGACTGATTGATAACGGTAGAACTCGTGATTTATTTTGATTTATGAATGGGATTTCACACTTCGTATATAGTGATCGTTGTCTAGTGAAAACAATAAATACTATTTTTAATCCAGTTTCAAAATAGTAGTGACGTGGCATGGGATGTGATTTCACTTATCTAGTATGAACACTCTAATTGATACCTTTGTTGAACATGACCATGTCGTTGAAAATGATTCTATGTGTTTCCGTTTTGTATAGCTATTAAAAATTGTTTATGATAAATCCTATAATAGTTGTCTGATAGTAGGTATACTAGTTTTAAGGAAAACTAAATGGTGCAGTGTCAGTTGGTAAATCACACCGTTTAAGGATAACCTTGGTCATGCAGTAGTGTAATATGGACTGTGTATTCCATAGTTATAATCCATTTGAGTGTTGCCTAATGTCCTATCCAGACATAATGTACATCACTGCGCACATGGCCTGATCAAACATCAAAGAAATGTCTCGTTACGTGTAAGCCTATGTAATCAAGAATGTGCATCATTTGCTTACTTTTATCATCATTGCTTGTCAAGACTGAATTGGAGGTTTTTAGCGTGTGGGGGATATAGTGTTGCTGTCATGCTTTGGACAATGGCAGTCAAATGTGCAGATACTAAGTTACCTTTGGAAGCACTTCTTGTTACACTTTCTTATTCGTATTTCCTTGAGCCAAACCCAATCTTTGGTATAGCGTGTACCATTAGAGAAAAAGGTTGAGAGAAGAATTAAGGTAGATTAATATGCATAAAGATGATAAATGGCGGCATCAAGAGGGGAATGATTTCATACTTTCGATGATAGAAATTAAAGATGACACATGATGAAGATAGAATTGGTAGGCACTTTAGGATTTATAGTAATAATGGCATGGCTTGGTTACAATTGCAGAATTCAATCAGCCCTGCAGATATTTATCATAGATTTCTGTGTTGAGATATAATGAGCGTATGAAATGATGTGACATAAAATCTGATTTCATACACAACGACGTTGCTGTCCTTTTGAGATTGTAATAAACCCACCGTAATGTGATCTTATTCTGAGACATATTTCTCCTGTGCTGTTTAGCTTTCATAATCTACTTGATCTACCTTCGTTAATAATATCACGAAGAGCTTGTGAACTGTAGCACCGGATGAACATAACAGAAGTCCATTTTGCCTCTTGAAGATTACTGCCTTGTGCTGATGAACGAAAGAATACAATTCAATTCAATTCAAATCTATTTTTTTTCTTTTTTTAGACAAAAACATAAATTTCACTTTCTTTAGTAACAAAGAATAAGGCTATTTAAACAAGGCAATGTGGAATAGACAGAGTATACAACGGTAGCGAAACCTATTGTGATTATATTGAATTAGTACTGATGTGATCAAAAACCCCAGAGCAGCAATTGTTAAATCTCACTTTGACGGAAAATTGGACAATTTTATCCTGAAGAATCATCTCTTAAAAGTGTGAAAATAATGTGTACTACCGAAAGTAAACCCTGTCGTACCTGTATACTAATCAATAAGACTACGGTATAACAAATTAAGATATCTACAGCGTAGTTCATGGCGTATCTATCTCGTCTACCAAGTTACTATAAACGTAATTATCACCGTATTAATCTTTTCCCGGCCATCTTGCCCTCAAAAACTATGCTCATATCCAAATGTCCCTATATTGTTCCCTGTTATCCTACTTCTAAGACTTGTGCCTTCTATGTGGAGCGTCCCCTCCCACATGAGTTTATTTTCACAACATACCATTTGCCTTAAAGAGGCCCTGAAATCCAAATGCATGTTAATCTGTGTTGATTTATAATAGATTCAACATCACTTTTGCGGTCAAACGAATATCTAGAAACATTCCGTATATTTTTAATGATTTTTTTTCTTTTCTTTTTCTTCAGATAACTTGGGAACGCCCACAAAACATCCTTCCAAACCAATCAATATTCATATTCTTGAGATGACTTCATCTGTCAATTATTGGTCAACTGCTGAAATGTTTAACAAAAGACATTGGAATGCACCTTCCCCTCGACTCAGCATAACTTGCATGTTCCCTCGCCATGTCTTTTGTTAGTCACATTAATATGACAGAAACATGCAAGTTATGCTGAGTCAAGGGGAAGGTGCATTCCAATGTCTTTTGTTAAACATTTCAGCACTTGAGCAATGATTGACAGATGATGTCATCTCAAGAATATGAATATTGGTTTGGTAGGATTTTTTGTGGGCGTTCCCAAGTAATCTGCAGAAAAATAGAAGAAAAAATCATTAATAATATATGGAATGTTTCTAAATATTCGTTTCACCGCAAAAGTGATGTTCAGGGTATCATAAATCAACACAAATCAACATGCATTTGGATTTCAGGCCCCTTTAATCTGAGCAAGGTTTATTCTGTATGTAGATTTCATCCCTGAAATTGCCTTTCGAAAATACCCAACCATACATTACAAATTAATGTTGTTGTTTGTTTATTCCATTCAGTTCAATGGGCCGAATGCATAAAACAACCAATTACATATAAGCAATTGCTTCAAGCAAAAGCACAAGCTGGTCTAGCAAAAGGTCTAGCTCAAGCAATTGCTTGAATCCATGTGCATAACCTTTTGCTTGTGCTTGTAACTTTTGCTTGTTCCGCACAAGCAATTCCTTGCTTTTTCAACAAAAGGGACGTCACGGCTGTGCGAACACAAAAACAAAAGTGAGTGTGACAGCATGTATTTGAAAGGACATGTGTGTGCGGAAACATTTCCTGACATAGCAGATGCACACACACACACACACACACACACACACACACACACACACACGTACTGGTTGATTCCCATTACTGCTTATAGGAGCCCGGATCTGCCAGATCGCACGGGGAGAGAGGTCTCCTTGCTCTCCACTGAAGTCAAACATCCTACCTGTTTTTCATCACATTTTGCGTGCTAACCACTGGACATTCCCGTTGTTAAAACAAAAATGTTTCTTACACTACTTAAGATTAATTTCTTGTAGATTTATACCACTCCTACACAAGTGTGGTTTTTCTTTTATTGATATGAAAATGATACTTAAAAGGAAACGTTCCAGTTATAAAGCAAGAGCTCAAGCTCATTTTACAGAGCTTTGAAAGTCGTAAGCAATTGCTAGCAAGAACAAGGAAAAGGTATGTTTTATGCATACATTTTTAAGTAAATGCTTGGTTTCTGCTTGCGGGCAGCAAGCAATTGGGCCGGATGCATAAACGCTAGCAATTGCAAGTTGTGCCAGCCTTTTACTCGAATCCGTATGCATAAAAACAAGCAATTGCTTGTGAGCAGAAGCTTTTGCTAGCAAGCACAAGCAATTGCTTAGAGACCAATCATTTGCTTAAAAACGTATGCATAAAACATACCTTTTACTAGTTCTTGCTAGCAATTGCTTACGATTTTCAAAGCTCTGTAAATTGAGCTTGAGCTTTTGCTTATCTGGAACGTTCCCTTTTAAGTATGATTTTCATATTAATGATAGAAAGACCAAACTTGTGAAGGAGTGGTATAAATCTACAAGAAATTACTCATAAGTAGAGTAAGAAATTTTTCATTTCAACAACGGGAATGTCCAGTGGTTAGCATGCAAAATGTAATGAAAAACATGTAGGATGTCTGACTTCGGTGGAGAGCAAGGAGACCTATCTCCATGTGCTATCTGGCAGATCCGGGCAACTGCAAGCAGTGATGGGAATCAGCCAGTAATGCGTGTGTGTGTGTAGTTGTGTGTGCGACTGTGTGTGCATTTATGAGTGTCACTTCATAGCTCTTCTGCTATTATATGTCAGGAAATGTTTCCGCACACACATGCCCTTTCAAATACTGTAAATGGTAATGGTAATGGTAATGGTTTATTAAAAAAAAAATCATTTGCAACCATGAACATGGCTGAATTGCAGAATTTTGTACAGTGTAATATTTCATTTTATGGTAACATATATAATCATACAATCAGTCTACGATTAAAAGATAAAACTACACAATTATATACATACATATAGAAAGCCACCTGATAACCAAAATAGCAGAATTAATCAAATACACTTATACACACACATTGAGAAATCTGCTAGGAAAATTATACATAATCTTCATATCACCATCATATACATACACGAACGTATAGACTAAAATATATCAAAAATACACAGATCATTACACTTCTCCGACAACTTTCAAATTTTGTTTACATCAAATACATGTGCTGAAGAAAAAAAAAATTTAGGCCGGCAGTGATAACATATAAGAGATGTCAAACACTCGTGTATGGAAACTGAGATATATATATATATATATATATATATATATATATATATATATATATAAACACTCAAATCATTATACTTCTGCAACAACTTTTATATTTTGTTTATACATGTGCTGAAAAGTAATTTAAGGGGGCAGTGATAACAAGAGATATCAAACACTTGTGTATGGACACGGAGAGAGAGAAACACAGAAGGGGTACTTGTAAAAAGGAGATAGCAAGAAAGATAGAAAGAGACAGAAGAGAATACTAGGGAAGAGATATGCAAAAAGATATAAAATATCAAATATATTTGTTTTCATCTTATACTTCCATCAAATCATCATTTCAATCCATATAATCTCTTAACTTTGCTATCTTTTTAACAATACTGTACATCATTATTGATCAAAATTAGATAAAAACCAAAATACCTTATTCACATAAATCGTATAATAGATATAAAATATCAATCTTATGAATGTAGATGTGAAATACACACAAAATATATGGATCAGAAAAAAAAAACATTCCAAAAACTCACAGAAAATATTACATAAAACGAGAAATTTTCGCGTGCACTTTAATTTCGCGAATTTCGCGAGCGCCAAGATTCGCGAAATTAAAATGCACGCGAAAGTCCTTGTTTACACTATATGCATTGAATGCCAGTGGCACTTCGCGAAAATTTCATGCCACGAAAAAGGCTGTCGGCTCCAATTCGCGAAAAATTCATGCCGCGAATATATCATGTTTTACAGTACCTGCTGCCACACTCGCCTTTGTTCTGGTGTTCGCACAGGCGTGACGTCCCTTTTGTTGAAAACGCAAGCAATTGCTTGAGCTAGACCTTTTGCTAGACGAGCTTGTGCTTTTGCTTGAAGCAATTGCTTACAAGCAATTGCTTGTTTTATGCATTCGGCCCATTATTTGTGCTTGCTAGCAAAAGCTTCTGCTCGCAAGTAATTGCTTGTTTTTATGCGTACGGATTCGAGTAAAAGGCTAGCACAAGCAAATTGCTAGCGTTTATGCATTCGGCCCATTGCTTCCCTTCAAAATTATATTTACTTAGTTAAGATTGAATGGACAACAAATCATGACAAATTATTTTGTACAATGGCTACAAATAGAAAGAAAAATGACTTCACAATGAATACCAGTTACTTCATTCTGATGCATTTGCTTGTAAAAAATTCCGTAAAATCTGTAAATAAACGCTTAATAATCCCAAAGTCAAACGATATCGATTACATTGTGTTGGCAGACAAATGTGGTGATCAAAATATCCCTAGACTCCAGGAAATAAACTCACCAAGAAATCGGCGGTGATAAGAACAGTGCATTTTTTTTATGTATGCCTGTGTGGATGTACGTGGGTGTATGTGTGATGACCAGCATGATCATTATTACTTTCTCTTAGGGTCTTTTGTACCGACGTTTTGCTGATTGAAACTGAAACTTCATAAACTTCGGAAGGACGGGCAACATGAAATACAATAGCCTGTAATACAGATTGCCTACATTTGTCATTTCGTGCCTGTGTCATGTGAAGTTTTTTTACTACATTTCCTGGTGTAATAGAATGTGATAAGGAATTCTCTCAGTATATATCGAGAAATAGATAACTACTAAGCACCGGAAGGAAAAAGATGAACGAATTGTCCTTATTATCCTGAAGCGGAATTATTCAAAGTCTGCATAACTAAATTCATTATGATACTTTATGATAATGATGCTAATATGAATCGTTACAAAAAGGGTTCATGAGTTCTAGATGATTCTAAAATTTTTTTTTCAAATTCGGTATGGCCTTACGTTCAATTTAATTCAATTCAATTCAATTCAATTTCATTTTTTATTTTCACCCAACAAAGAGTGAAGCAAAACAAAAAAAGCATCCATTAAACAATCATACTTGTTGATCAATAAAAAAGAATAATCTTTACAAAGCAATTTTGAATCGTACAGTATATAATAAGATATGACAGATACAACTGTATGATATTTAAACCTAGACCCTTCACTGTATCAAGGGATCGAGTGTATGTCTTTCATGATACACTGATATGATATTTCGTATTGTATAAGGGTAGGACTATACATATTCATGACCCAGTTTCCAGCTTTCCTTCTTTCTTTCTGGAAGATGAGAAAATAACTTTACATCAATCAAAATCAAGTAAATTCATTTTAGCAGACTTCGTATGATATTCTGATTTCTAGACCTTAAAAAGAAAATAAACCCACTACGAATAAGTTTCCGGCAAGCAATGGGTTAAAGACTGTGAATCAAATTGAAATCCATGAAACCGAAAGTAGCTTGTTTACGATGTCAACCTAACCATCCTAAAATTGAAGCTTTTAAACAATCTCTCATGAGAGCATTTAATTAAATCTATCATTTATTATTGATATACACGAAAGCTATTGCGAAGGTAACAATTTCCTACTACCCCATTAACCATCACGGATACGAAAGTAATCAAAGAATAAATAATGGACGTCTTGTTGCTACGAAGAGAATTGCATGACATGCTTAAGTGGTTTCTAATGCTCTTACAACCATTGCTTCCTCGAACGGCAAGAAAATTCTCGTCACCCTTGAACTTTCAAGGCACACGAACACTCATACAAGGAGTGGCTGAATGGTTGCGCATTGGTATCACACGCACTTTGAGAGCCCTCTTCTGCTTAAAAAAAAAGAAAAAAGAATCTCTTAGATAATTTCTGTACAGCGCATAACAGCTAGCATAAAGGAGAATATCCTGACTCAGTTGCATAATCTGCAATCATAACATATGCGTTCACTTTGCTGTCTAGCCGTGTGTAGGGATACTGTGGATTGAACTAAGATTTCCTGGCGTACCTAGTGTTTAATTTCAGCTGCCTTAAATGTCATCTAACAATCGGGAGAACATGCGTCACTAGATTAATGCTTTGGTTTCGTCCTTCATAATCCGTTGTTTGCTACATCATCGCTCCTGCATTTGCAGGGATACTCTACGTTAGGCGGACATTGGTCTACAATTTAGACCACACAACAGCAATTGGTTGCCTTCATTGCTTTTGTTAGCGATCGCAGAAAGAATGACTTCCTTTGTATGGGTGTTTGCTGGCCTCATTTTTTACAGCCCGTTCCTTACATCGTCAACGCCGGACGCAACTACAGAGTGTAGGTATTTTGTTTCTGTGATATACATATTTTACTTGGTAATTCATCCCTTGTATTATCTGCATTTCTATGAATGGAAAACCTAGTAAAGTCTGTCTAACACTATTATGTTACATTTTTCCAGATTTTTAAACCACTGCATGATTTTATATTCACTATTGACATCCAGTATAGCAGTTAAACAGCTAGCATTGAGAGCAGATGAGGCTAATCAAAGTCGTTTTCCAGATTGGCAGTGCGAAGCTAAAAAAGAAAGAAAGATAGATTGTAAGATACTAAACAACGAAACGCATACATACAGAAGATAGAGATATCGTTTTCTCTTTTCGAAAATTATTCTGTCAAATTGAACATTAAAACTTTTAACTTAGACTTGATCAGAGAGTATTGAGAAAAAGTTTTCATTTTCTTAATTTGGACTGTACGCCTGCTGTATATTCAGTTATCCAAGCGCTTAACACAGTGAGTTCAGTATGGGGATTTCGTATAGGCTCGTAAGAAATGTTCAGAGATTAACTTTCACGTATCGATTTCTTTTTTTTCCCCTGCAGATTTCTCTCTGAACTGTTTTGATGATCCGCCGTCGCTGAATCTGTCGTGTGATGCAGACTGCGTCACAAAGGGTCACAGTTGGGTTATACGGGCACCCCATGGACGGCGAATTCTTTCAGAAATTGAGTCTACCAACAACAAAGTAATTGGGATTGATATTCTGGATGAAATATCTAAGAAATCATCCAAAATTCTGATTAGGAATCACACGCTGTCTTCTATTCTCCTGTCACAGACCCATAAGACGAAGATACGAATATGGAATATATAGGTTCCCAGTGATATTCAGATTGAAGTTGCAGTGTTTCAACGGTGAGTATAATTACTTTATCTCGAGTATAAATAGGCCTAAAAGTGTGGGTTTTTTTTTCCTGGAACCTGGAACAGAAGTCAAACCTGTTCCATTTTTGCTTCGGCATACTTTTTCGTCATGAAACCGCAAATATGTATACAGATATACCGGGGGTATCTAACACTTGTGAAGATCGTGCAGGTGATGACAAGATTTAACATGTGCAAACATGTATACTTACACAGTTTTCGAAAAGAAACAGGTAGCGCATAATTTCTCCTTCAAAGTGGTATGTATCAAGTTAAAATTGGCAAGAATTACATTCGCATTCAAACCGTAATATCAAAGTACAGAGGAGCGACTCTGAACTACTTTGATTCATAAAAATACTTTGTCAAAGCAAATTAGTACATTAAACTCGACTTGATACCTCTAACCCAGTAGCCATCCACAGGGTTAAACTTGAACTTGTATTTAATTTTTTTTTCTCGGAGTTAGACTTTTGTATCAACGGTAGCGGAAATATATAAGTGAGTCTTTGTAACTTACCACGACATTATATCAGTGTTTTAATCAATAAGAAATTTAAAGAGCCAGAAGATGAGAGGACAAAATCCTGACAGTAGTTACTGTGGATAGTGACGGGTCAGTTGACATTTGGCTTTGCTGTGCCATAAAAATATAGTCGTGACAATCACAAAACCTGAGATACCGATAATGGTGATGATAATGATCATGACGATTACATTGAAGATGATGATGATGACTGGTGATGATATCGTTGAAGCAATAATAAACTTATGAATAACGATGATGATCAGTCACTGATTGTAATGGTAAATACTTTTTGCTTTTAGCATATCTTACATGAGCAGAGAAGGAAGCAAGAATATGACTCATTATCGTATCCTTTGATTTTTCTTTTGCAGACCCCTCACGGAATGTGAAATTTCTAATGTAATATACATTTAAATGTAGAATCTATATTTGCATGCATTCTACATTCGTTGCCACTTAACATTTCAAGTAATTACATTCTTGTTGTTTCATATTATTTTCTCCAATAGTCATTACTGTTGTAATAGCCTTACTTTTTCAAACTCTTCTTTGGCATTGTATTTCACTTTTTAAATTTGTTTATTTTCATAGTAACTCAGAGGAAGGTACATGAGTATGATAAGTAGAGTACAACTCAATTCTCCTATGAGCATAGATGCTATGTACAAAATTATCAGTGACAAAGAAAGAATGGAATATGGAGAATTGGCATGCAGGTGGCGTTATCAAAGTAGGCCTATTTATTTGCAGCTCACAGAAATCTTTGGTATTAATTTTGGTGACCAAAGGTAACCAATATGCATAAAAAAGAAGGATGTTCATAGTTGCATAGTAAGCTTGAAGAGGTCCGGTTTCTATCTTTCAGTATTGTTACATTTGAAAACTATACGCCACCGAACAATCGCATACACAGCACAGCTACAGCTATCAAATCAAAAATTTAGAAAAAAAAATCGTTTATGAAACTAAAAAAAAACTTTGCTTTAAAAAAATGATGTATGTGCATTAGATAAAATATGCGTGGATAGGAGAAGCCTCAAGATGAACATGTAGGTTCAACAATGCTCTGCAATGCCCGAATAAGGAGAAGAGAGATAAAGACGACGAAGAAAAAAGAGCGGATATTAAGGTGATATAACGTCTTTTTTCTTTTCTTTTTTTCTTTGCAGAATATTATCTCACTGAAATATCCTCTTTGTGTGTCTGAGAACAAGTAAAGTTTCGGAAAAAGGGTATCCCCATCGCCTCCCCTCTATATAACGATTGCGACATGTTTTAGTACGCAGAAGGTGAAATAATCTTTTGTCGCGGAGAAGAGGGCGGCCTTCGCTCTAAAGGAAGAAAGGATAATATAAAGAGAGACAAAATAAGATAACAAACAAAATGCTTACAGTTAATGCTTTGTATTTCATGAGAATAATTTCTAATAACTGTTTCACTGTAGATCCATTTCATTTGGGAAACAATGGAACAAAGTGGAAACAGACTCGACTCAAAATGATGCGATAACAATAACTTCAACGCACGCATATGAGATGATTGATTAAAATCTGCAGATACACAATAGACATACATAGCCATCACAACGTATCTGATGGCGCAAAACCTTCAAAAGTCTGTGACATATTACCTGTCAAAACACATTCAGACTGATTATTCCATTTCTGCTTTGATATGCGGTGTAACTCTATAAAGAAAGCTTAAATTCAAAAGTCATCATTACAAAAACGATCATGTCACGATGACAAAGATAGTGATAATGATGATCAATTCTTGATCAAATCATCATATGGTCACATGCCCAAATATATTGGCTTCATCATATTCTGGGGGGGGGGGGGGGTAGAGAACACAAAAAGAAAAACGAGAAGAGACCAACACAGTTGACATTTCTTTAACCCAAATAAGGCATTTCTTCCGAAAAAACAAAGCAACTTCACGAAAGGAGATGAATGTGTCATCTAGAATAGGACACTGAACTGCACTGGTGGACATGGTCACAAAAAGAAGAAATAAATAAATGTGATCATTTAATCATTTTAATCAGGTTCTATTTTTAATGAAGGTTCATTCATTTTTCTATTTCCAACAGAAACATATGAATATTTAACAGGTTCTTCTATTTAATTAAGAATATCATTCATAAAAGAATATATGATATGAAGTATAGGTCTGAATTTGTTTGTTTGTTAAACGTTGCTTATTGTGTTTGCTTTAGAGGAAGAATATTCACGTGTTATGTTAATTTTCTCTGAGAGGATTTATCGGCATTAATGGCTAATTATTGCAATGCAATAATTTACATACACAATCTACAACTTCATCCCGTGTAACTCTTCGATGTTATTGGTTCTTGTGTAAAATTAAAGAATGGAATCCGTGTATATTCACAATCTGCAACTCCAAACACTTCTATAGTTCGTTAATGACCTGGAAAGTTTGTCTGGATACAATTGCATAATACAGCACTTGTGGGATTATCTCGCATTCCATGTCCGGTCATTGAATCATTATTTTATTTTGGAGACCAAACAGCCTTTGCAAATAATACATTCAGATAACAGTAGATCGGTAAACATAATTTCATCGGGTAGGTTTTTTAATGGCATCGCTTAATTACATTCATTTTTCCATTCTTTCTTTTTCCCCTTGAAGGTGGTTAATTTACAGAAAATATGTTGAATTCGGTCAGTTCATTGTCTACACTAATAACGAGACTGCTCGCTCTCTTGCCAAAGACACAGAAATCCTCAGCAAATCAAACACATCGTGCAGATTGAAATTAATACATTATCAGTCAGGTTTAAGGCGACATGTACCGATCACTAATTATCATTATCATCAATGAACCCGATTTACTCATTGGATCTCGTTGATTTTCAAGGATCATCTGTGAAGCTGGTTGATGGACCCTCTCCCACACAAGGTGTAGTAGTCTACAAACCAGACAGATATGTCTGTATTGATGGATTCAGCTCCACAGCTGCTGACTTGATCTGCGAAGAGCTCGGTTTTCCAGCGGTAGAACGGTATTGGAGTGAAAACATGGCAAATACGGAATCAGGGAACTGGATCTGGCTCTCATGTCCTCACGGTATCAACCATGTCCCTTTGAGTAAATCTGTTATGCATGTATCAAACAGTTTACGTGGTTTATGCATTATTTATCAAAATGAAAAAATAAATCCATGAATTCATGCCTGATGCAACTTAAATGTAATATGCCTATTTGTGTGTTTGCCGTTCTTTTTACTATCTGAAAAATTACGAAACAAAATAAATAAAAAAAAAGCTCGGGAAGTAGAAAAACTTACTTTCCATCTGACAAACGGTTGAAGTAGTGCTCTATTAATTCATTATACGTATCATAAAGTGGTTAAACAGTATGAAAGGCTCAGATCATCCGAGTCGCAGGATGTCCCTTAGATAATGTATACAATCTAGAAATAATCGTTGTAATCATAACAATAATATTATGCAGCATGTTAAAAAAGAATATCATTTCGAAGGGAAAAATGTCGCGGACATCTTAAATAAGCCTGGGAATCTGAAAATAAGAGGATTTGTACAAAAACCTTGACTTTACTAAATTTTGAAATATCATTTTTACTACTGCAACTACATGTGGTTGCTTTGAAATTTGAGATTATTGAGTTTGCATGCCATTGATGAGATGAGATGCAAGAGTCATGTTTTGCACTATTCAATTGCTTTGAGATGCAGGCAGAATAGTCAGCGACATAAAAGATTCAGAAAGAGATAGTGGATATAACCCATTTATATATATGCACCAGTATAAGAAGAGTACAGCTCCGGTGGGATATCTTTTTCCAAGGATCAATGTACCTGGAATCGAAAATCTTTGACTGTAGAAACCCTTCTCCTTTGTACCGCAGTATCCAGTAAGTAGAAATATATCCACATGTGTACTGAGAGTTTTAGGAAAAGTTTAAAACTCGTACTTGAAGGACAAACATGAGGCATTTGGTATAACCACATAATTATAAAGCATGCTGCTGTATCATGATTGTATTTGCTTTATGACACTCCCACCTTCTTGTACAAATTGTTAATCGCACGTAGCAATAAATTTGTATTATTTGGATATGGAAATAAATGAAATGAACTGAATTTTTTTTTTGTGAGGGACGAGATAATAAAACCTTTTGAACAATGAATTTATGAGCAATGTTCACATCAATTCACAGTTCCTCTCCGCTTAATGGATTGTTCACTGGAAACCACTGAATGTCCGTCGAATAGGCAAGTCAGACTCAAATGCCGAGGTGAGACTAAGTATGTACAATGTGTTTAGATGTGCATATAAACATGTGAATATGCCTTGTGGGTGCACAGATATCAACATTAGCCATAAATAAGTGCCTGAATTTCTGATGTACGTATGCAAACAATACGTTTCAGTAAACCAAAAATGGTCGCATACAGAGTTTACCAACCGTACATGCATTTGGAAACAACATTTTTCATCATTGACAATATTATTGTATTAGTCTATATTAAAATCAAAAAGGCGTTCCCTCTAATGCCACTTACGCATTCATTCGATATGAAATATATATAACATGATATAGGGCCTAATGCATGTAAGAACTGCTGTCTGAGTTCAAACGCTCTTTTAGTTTTCCAATGTTTGAGTTCTTATTGTTGAAAATATGACTATTTTCCAATTTGCTTAATAGTGTTTACACAAAGAAATTTCTTGCAGAATAACCACTACATCATACTTATATCCACTTTCTACGTAGACCCGGGATTTCTTGGATGCTATCAAGGAGACGGCACTGTATTTAAAGCTTTCTCTCATCTTGGATTTGCAATTCATTCCTATGGAGAATGTATTTCTAATTGTACGAGAAAGTCTATGAATAATGGCGTTGCCGCCATGCATCAAGGAAAGTGTATATGTTTTCGACCAGATGATTATGACACTTTCTGCAACTATCCAGCCTGCACTCACAGCTGGGGATGTCCGAAGGAGACAAGTCTGGCGACCCTACCAAATTTTCATTATTCTTTTTCCCGTGAGTGTTAGAAGCAGAGATTCGTTGATAGTATAAAATCAAAGTTCTGTCTCATCTTAACCATCTTTATTATCAATCTACATTTCTACTTTTTCAATCTTTGAGATTGTTTAAGCAAAAGTTTATTCTTGTGACACTCAGTAACACAGTCGATGCTGTCTAATTATGTCATTGGTACTTTTTTTTTTTTTTTTGCTTTAAAGGGGTAATCCAGTCCAAATACAAGGCTGATAAGAAAGAGTAAAATATCAAGAGTTCAACGGTATAAATGTGATTGAAATTAGATTAAAAATAATAAAATTATGACAATTTCAATTTTCGCTATGGGGGGGGGGGGAGCAGTTCTTGAACGGTCAATAATCATATGCAAATGTCAGAGTGAGCATGTCATTCCCTCACATCTTACCATATAGTTTGTACACAAAATTGTGGAATTTCCAGTTTTCATTCAAACGCAATTATGCCCGGGGTTCAAATCCCCTTTGAAGGTATACATCCAGGAAATAACGTCATGTTTCAGACATCAGTGACGGAAACATTGAATTTTCGTCATTTTTTTTTGTACGCGATCAATGGAAAGTTGTGGGGGTATGACATGGTTAGCTTATTCATTTTCATATTCATATCCACTGTGCAAGAACTGTTTTGCAGAAATTAGCAAAAGTTCAAAATGTCATAACTTCCTTATTTTTCATCCGTTTTCAGTCAAATTTTTACCGTTGAACTCGTAAAGTTTACTTTTTTATTTGATTAACTTACATTTGGAGTGGATTTCCTCTTTAAACAAAAACTGTTACAAACGTATTACAACGTCTATAATCGATATTACTGGTTTACTTTTTTATTAGATTAACTTACATTTGGAGTGGATTTCCTCTTTAAACTAAAACTGTTACAAACGTATTACAACGACTATAATCGATATTACTGGTTTATTTTTTTATTAGATTAACTTACATTTGGAGTGGATTTCCTCTTTAAACTAAAACTGTTACAAACGTATTACAACGTCTATAATCGATATTACACTCTTCACAATTTTCAACCCTGATGTTTATTTCTTTATGATGGTTGCAGCAACTTTCATATTTATCATTCCTTACGGTGTTTAAAGAAAAAAGTATACGGCTCAGAAAAACAAATAAAAGAAATAAAGATCGTGCTTCCTTTCTAAAGATAAGATAATTTGTTTATATGTAAAAAACAACAACCCAAAACCTCTGATTAGCAGTCCTTTGCACCTTATCAAAAATAGCAAAGTTGATTCTGTAATACTTGACTAAGTTTGTTTATTTGAATTCTTTTTCGTGATTCCGTTTTTCGTTTGGAATCCCTGGCTTTTTCTTTCATTGATAGTTTCAGTCGGATTTTGTGATGACCCTAGCCATGTACCTAATGGTAATTGGAACTCCAAAATCACGAGGTTCGGGTCCAAGATAACTCTCACCTGTAGAGAAGATTACGTCATCAATGGCAGCTCCACACTTCAGTGTGTTGGAAGACCCGCATGGTCGACTTACTTCCCAGTTTGGAATGATTCAATACCATCTTGTCAGGCAGTCGAACAAACAACAATCGGTGCGTTCGTTATGATATAGCATACATAATGATCCAACAAGCAATGTGAACAGAGGCAAGAGTATATTTTAGTGTTCTCAGAGATGGTTAGTATACCTAACTCATTATGTGCCAATCTAATGCATGTATAGATTACAATAAATTTAATATTTTGTATCATTAAAATCAATAGGACATTGATAGCGCATCAAACCAGTTAGCAGAGTACAAACTTACACCTCCGACGATTGCAAATAGTCTCAAAATGTAGTATGACTATGGTCACTAGCAGAAAAAAACAAACGCCGAATTCAGTGTTCATAAGAAATATGCAACTGAAATGGTTAAATCCCATCAAATTAACTTGCACGGCATTATGTACGAATGTACGATATTATTTTGAAAACGACTTCCAATGACATATTATTTTTTAAACATACACAAAGCATCATTTTCCTAATGAGCAAAGTGTCCTAGGAAAAGATGAAAGTGTACTTTTATACGTTTGTTTCTTTGTTTTCTTTTTTATAGGCAATAAGTGGAAAGATGGCAAAATTAGCACAGCGCCCACACACGATACAGACAAGAGTTCTAGTGAGTATTACGAAGATGGAGCTGAGCGTCTATATCATTTTACAAAACTAAAAAAGATGGCATGATTGCGCTGTAAAGGGGTAATTGCATTTATACATAATATGTATTATATACTATATATATATATATATATATAGATATATATATATATATATGCATGTACTGTATATGCGTGTGTTTGTTTGTGTGTGTGGGTGCGTGTGTGTATTACGAGAGCACCATGTCAACTTGTGTGCTAATGTTGACAGATTTGCAACTATTATACTGAAAGGGCCAAAATTTAATTCGATCTCCTGTTTGACAACAGACGATAGAAAACATATTCTAGAATTGACATCAGCAACGTCAAGCCTAACGTCTTCTTCAAGTGAGTTGCGACCCAAAGAAGTCCACAACATTCAGTTCGTAGTTTTAATTCAGCTCTTCGTTTTGCCCTTCTCCTTGTACATAACAAAAGGAAAAAAGATACAGGACAAAATAAAATTCCATCCGCCGTTCGCCCTGCCACATCAGTTTATAAAAGTAAAGCATTTTTTTTTTAAATTACCGTACCTGAACCCGACAATCCTAGTCGAAAGATGGAAATAAATTTGCATCCATGTTTACCCTAACATAATGCTATGAACAGGTATAGAAATTTTTGTTTGGGCCTTACTAAAGTTGGTCCTCAAGAGGGTGGTTTGTTTGTGGTATTACTTTGTCTACTACTACTATGAATTGCCCTTATCTTCTTTTTGTCAACAGGCGATAGAAAACATTTTCTAGAATCAACGACCTCAGTGATGTCAATCCCAACGTCTTCTTCAAGTGAGTTTCGACCCAAAGAAGTCCACAACATTCAGTCCGTAGTTTTAATTCAGCTCTTCGTTTTGCCCTTCTCCTTGTACGTAACAAAAATAAAAATGAACAAGCAATAAACAAATGATGAAGTCATGAAAGTAACCCTAAAAGACCTTCCTATATAGGAGTGATGTATGTAAACTATCAAATGTTATTGTCTCTTCTGTTGTTTTCCACTTGCCAGGCAATATGTAAAACCATAGGCTGTTATTCAAACTGCTGAAATTTAGCAATCGGCCTGAACAATCTTTGCAAACCTAGAAGACATCCTTTATACCCATCCCATGTCCCATTAGAATGATTAATTTTGTCGTATAAACAAACTTAAACTACAACGAAGCTTACTGACATGTTTGTAAATATCGTTAAATTTTTGACGAAATCCCTTTGTGATTGCTTAGGTAAATTACTATTATGCTCCACTTGTATCAAATATCTTCCAGTTATTGACTCGACATCTGAGACAAAAGTTATCATATACAGCCTTACGGGGACCTTTCTATGTGTCGCTCTGGTGCTGCTAGTCATACTAGCCATGACGCGATGCAAGAATCAGCAGAAAAAGTGAGTCTTTCAGCACACACGCACACACACACACACACAAATACATACATAGGCATGGGATTTGATGGGACTTATATGCCTATTCGACTCGTAAACAAATAAGTGTAAATCAGCAGAAAACGTGAGTCTTTAAGCACACACACACAAATACATACATAGGCATGGGACTTGATGGGACTTGCATGCCTATTCAATACTTATAAACAAGTACGAGTAAATTGTGCAAATATATAAAGTATATTGCTCAAAATGTATGAATTAGGTATTCTATGATAACAGTCATTATGAATGTAAATGTTTGTGCATTCAGATGAGAGATTTGTGGCTCATCCCGAACACTCATACATAAACAAACTCACCAGTGTAACAAACAAACAAAAGAATGCTAGGTCTTCCTCTCGATTTTTAATTCTGAATTTTCCTACTACGTTAACCCGCAAGTCTGACATCACAGAACTTTCAATTAGGCAAAAATGTTCATAACCATCACACACTTTCATGATAATGCACTAATGGTTCAATGTCTTTCCCTCCGTTCGTACAGACGCAGGCGGTCAGAAACTTTGAACCAGATGAATGTTCGCTCTAATGAAGAACAAATACACATGCATCCTGTTGGCATTTCAAGCCAGAATCCCACCATGAGAGACAATTCACTGAACGCTTCGAGTACTGATGCTGGGGCAGTAGGTCACAGTTTCCTTGACCATCAGGACAACAGATTCGGAGACGTCACAGTTCATCAGGAAGACCAGTATCACATCTACCAAGACGCTACGGAGGCAGCCAAGGTTGGATCTCAGACTGCAGACATGGAACATATCTCCCCTTGTACACTTCCCACGCTGAGCAGCGTCAAGTCAGCTGTCAGCACTTCAGTGACTTCAGTAGTAATGCCGAGTTGTTCTGAATACTGTGGATTACAGGAAACATCGTTGGACAAAGAATTGGGCGGCTGTGAGGACGAGGATTACCAAAATGTAGACGTTATGAGAAACGACAGGAATAGTAATGGTGCAGCATTAAGACCCCGTGGTGGAGCTCGTTTGTTTGATGACATGTGTTACAATTCGCTGAACTTTCTGAAACGATCGGACGATGTCTTTAATCCAAGACAGAATACAATTAGCCACTGCAATACACACATCCATCAAGCCAAAGTTGTCGATACGTCTGCTGAATTAAACAGGGCACAAGTTAACGACTATGCCAAGACAAGTGAATGTGCCGAACACGCCCAGACAATTTTTGGACGCAGCAAATTCGGTCACGTGAATCATGGCTCTCACGACGACAGAGCACAAAATCACCATCCTGCCCTCCCATTCACCGGTCAAACTTCGAAGAGTAAGTCTAACTCTGACAGAGGAAACGCTGTGCCCTGTTCCGGTATGGGCACGTCACCGGCCGAACCGCTTGAAAACGCTTTCTACTATCAACTAGATCCAGGAGAACCTAGTAAAGTTGAAACCAGCAACGAGCCAACATACCGCGACGCTTTCGATTCCGAAGAGTACAGTGTGCTGAATCCTCAAAAGGACGCAAGGGATATTTGCCTACCTATGATGAGAGGGGACAATTTCCATGACCACCACGAAGCTGAAAATTCCAGTTTCGCCGTAGGACCTGCAACCCATGAGGCCTTGTACGCAAGGGTGAAGAAAACAGGTTGGGAATCGGCTGCTGGAAAGGCACCCTCTGAGGATCTGTATGCAAAGGTGGACAAAACAAGAGGGGCCCGCAATGCCGACTCAAAACCAACTTGGCAAGAGGAAGTGTACATGAATGTTACCGACATGTAAATGCTTTGATACTTGAATGATTGCGATGCATTCGGTATGCTGTATACGCCAAAACGGTTGTCTGCGGTTAATTCATTTCAGGTATTTTTTTTTTTTTTTTGCAAATTAAGTAACATAAAAATAAACAAATATAATTGCATTTTACTGAGCATGTACAAACGAAGAAACAGATAATTATTAATGAAACTGTAATGCTGGAGTAATAAAGGATGTAAGAAATATAAGTACGCTTATATACTACAAAAAAGTAAGTTCCATGTTTGTAGGTCCGATAAAAGTACTGCTGTTTTAAGACTGATTATGTGCGATTTATCACATATGATCAAGTCAAAATATAACTTGGCAAGTTGAAGAATATTACACTAGAATTACGAAAGCTCAGCTGCATTTAAAAGAAATCATATTTCCTATAAATAAGTACATGAAGTATAGACATTATTGCTTACAATCTGTAAATATATATATTGTTAATTACATCAAATTAGTAATATGGAAAAGAAATCCCAGCTATACTCGGCCTGGGGATATGCATTCCATTGTCTTAATAAAAAAAAAAGTATCAAATAGCCATGAATTTTAGATAAAGTCATCCAGAAAATCTTGGTTTGGATTTTTTTTTTTCGTATCAAAGTAATCTGAAGATAAAATGATGAGTCACGTATTTAGCTATCTATTTGGCTACATAAGTGACGGTCAGGATGATATAAATTAAAACAAGTGAACGTGTATTTGCATTGCATAGATCTATTACGACTGTTTGCAGGACGGGTAGCAACAGAATTTTTTACTTCTATAGGAATACAAAAATCTATTGAAACCACGCACCATTCACGTACGGGCAAATTAAAGAAAGACAGAGGAACAAGAAAGAATAACTTATCTTCTATGTTGGTTATACCAATGCTGTAACAATCGCAAATGCTATAAAGAGAAAGATATAAATGGTATAAAATGTATTGTTTCTGTGAAACCACAAGTTGAAGGCAATTCTGCATAAATTGAAATTATCTTCTTTTTTTCTTCTTATTGACCACGTTTTCGTAGGGTTGGGTTGCAAAAGAATGATAATCACCCTTTCTCTCTCTCTCTCTCTCGCTATTATATACATTATGTTGATTTAGATAGTGTCCTATTAGCTGTAGTTACAGTGTATATATATATATATATATATGTGTGTGTGTGTGTGTGTGTGTGTGTGTGTATGGATGTGTATGTTTGTGTATGTATGCATATGTGTGCAATGCATATAGACATATATCGATATATCTTATGTTTATATGCCTTTGCATACATAATGTTTTTGTTTGTAATCATCAAACTTGAAATGATGTTAGTTTTAAAGTATGATTATTAAATCTCAAAAGTTTGGTATAAGAGTTGAATCTATTCGTTAATATGTTTTTCCATTTCTGATACGAAACTTATTTCTGATGATGAGATGATGTTAGAATGATTTTTTTTTTGCACTGAATTAAAATCATGATTGATATGTGTATATGAAAATAATACTTCATAAGATTGGTATTATATGACATTGCAATATATATCATGGCACATTATGCCATTTAGATAATATTATTGTTCTGTTGGTAAATCCTGATGAAGGCCTGATGACAGGCTGAAAGCTCGATTGATTGAAAGGGAGAACAAGATCGAGAGCAACGTCCGCCTCAAGTCTAAATTTCTTTTGATGTGCATTTATAATCCATATATATACAATGTAATATATATATAATATAAACATATATATATATATATATGAATATATATATACATATATATATACATATATATATATATATATATATATATATATATCTGTACTTTATTTTAATTTCAGTATCACAGTTGTGTTTATTTTTTGACATATATTTCTCCTGTCTGGCATTGTTTGTTTCAATCATCTCGTCTTAGCAACGAAGAGTATATATGAAAGCCAGAATCAACAGTGGAACTCTGGAAAAGGCATGCGTAGAATTCACTTTGTTGGTATGCCAAAATGCAGTGTGTTGTGATAATTCTTAACAAATTTTATATGAACATCATTATTGATATGTGTATATAAAGGTAATGCTTCAGAAGATTGGTATTATATGACACTGCAATATATATCATGGCACATTATGCCATTTGAATAATATCATTGTTCTGTTGGTAAATCCTGATGAAGGCCTGATGACAGGCTGAAAGCTCGATTGATTGAAAGGGAGAACAAGATCGAGAGCAACGTCTGAATTTATATCGATTAATTGATTTTAGTTTTCGTATCACAGTTGTTGTGTTTATTTTTTTTTGACACACATTTCTTCTGTCTGGCATTGTTTGCTTCAGTCATCTCGTATTAGCAACGAAGAGTATACATGACAGCCAGAATCAAGAGTGGAACTTCGGAAAAGGCATGCATAAAATTCACTTTGTTGGTATGCCAAGATGCAGATTCTTAACAAGTTTGCTATGAACATTTTTTCTCACTCTTCCATCTTCTTCTTTTCCATCTCCGCCTTGTTCTTTTCGGGATACCGGTAACCGTTCACAGCGACTGGGTGAGTAAAGGGTCTTAGTCTTTCATATGCAGTCTCTCAAAATTGCTACATTTTGGTGAAGATCACTGAGAGATTATTTTATACAGACCTGCAAGGGATCAATGAAAATCAGTCTCTCAGAGATCTCTATTGATCTCATGGAGATCTCATTGAGTATGTCAGATGATATTTCAGTGATCCCTCATTGTTATGGTCTTATTGGTCTCGCACTGAACGGTTGGCACTTTTCAATGTCCCGAAGAGATCTCTTGACAAATTTGCTGGAAAATTGCTTTTTGGTCATTGGAAGACCTTGCAAGGGTTACTTTTAAAGCCATTCCACTTATAGGACACATTAATCTGGTCTTGGAGACTGCTGAAGACTCTTGCCAACACTACGTCATACAGTGATGTCTAAAGGCTATTCACTTTGCGAAATGGGGGTCTACACACACAAAATAGAAAGGGACTTCCAACCGTGTAAATGCATACCAGGCATCTCTTCACCCCTGCCACTTTAAGATTTGCCGATCACAGTGTTGTGAAGAGGAGCAAGCCACCAAGGGACCGTCTCCAGTCAAAGAGATAAGAAGTGATACAATTGTTTAATTCCTTTGATGGGGGAAAAGGATTGAGAAGACCTGGAAGCAGGAGAAATTTTTCATTTTGAGACAAAGCAAAGAAATGATTAGGCAAGGAAGGTTAGAATTAACGAAATGAATATTAGATAGAAATCAGCCATCTTCGAATGTAACCTATTGGATCCAGATACTGCACTGTTTGATCGGGTGTTGTCATTTTGCCATTCATTTTAATTGCTAGGCTGCTAGTGCGTTTTTTAATGCTTCATTTAGTAAGAAATTATGCATCATGACCTGATTGCATTGGATGTATTAAATATCTAGGAAAAGAAGATTCACTATGATAGACGTAAGAAATACTAATGATGTCTGTTTTGATGTGATGTCGGGAATTCAATCAATATTATCAGACTTTACGGGGGAATCGTTTGTTTTCCCACGCTCAATGGACTATATAACAAAGTGCTTTTTATTCCTTGAATGAAACCGAAAGCTGTCGAGAGTGCTTTCAGCTCATCGTGCTGTATAGCAACATGATCTATCATGATATGTACATGTCAAAATCTATTGCTAATGCTTGACATGTAAGAAAACTGAAACCTATAGTTACAAGATCTTCAACTCGCAATATGACCAATGAGTTTTCCAGCCAAGGTAATCATCCTCAATCCCAGATATGTCGGAAGACTTAAAGGTATAATTTACTATTTGCAGAGGAAAGAAAAACCCAGCATTAGTGGTTTGAAAATAATTCTAAAATGTGACTTAGGGATAGAAATAACCACTGTAACAATTTAAATCTGTATAATCGATGTTAAGTATTGTTAAATACACAAAATGTGATCAAAAGTTACAATAAAATATGGTTTATTTTGAGAAATACTGATATCTCCTCATATTTTAGGCTTTACTGTAAAAATTCTATGAGGTACGATGTTTTGTGATACAACAGACCTACACATAGGCATCAAATGTGATATCTTGAACATTTTTTAGATCACTGTTCCCAAAGGTAAACAATACCTTTAAATGGATAAAGAACAATATAAAATCATATATGAAGATGCAGGCACAGACAAGTGAAATATGGTAGTTGGTGACAGCATACGCACTGTACTCATTATATCACAGGGCTTCATGTATGCAGTGTCGGTCTCGTGGGTATTTTTATTTTTATTTATTTTTTTTTTTGCCTAGTGTCGAACTCGTAATCCATGTTTGCTCACTGACTCATGGGCCTTATTTGCCTAATGTCGGACTCGTTGGCCTTATTTATCTATAGTGTTGAGCTTATGGCTTGTATAACTCATGGATCTTTTTTCAATGTCGAACTCATGGGCAGCATGACTCGCGGGTTTCGGTCTCGTGGGATGGCCTAATTTCCCCAATGTTAGAGTGTAATAATAATGATAAACATAAAGCATTAAAGAAAATGTTATGACAGATTGCTTATTAGCTATGTCTTTCAATCATCGAAGCACACCAGTTGCTCTAGATACAAAGGTCTTCACGTTCTGTACATGGTCATCCATGTCAAAAGAGAGTTATGAAAAAAGAGTCATAATTGTTGTTTTTCAGTTAATACTACATTATCGAGAAATTTAAAAGTTTTAGCACGTGGAGGATGTTGTTCTAAATCGTTATAACATCGTACATCATGCGATCCTGCCACCTATCCAGTCTCACCGAATTAGATCACCCTTTAACAGTCAATTTCTAGAATTATATCGCCTCACTGCTAACGATTTCGATCCTCTATGCATTTAAGTCATGTGATTGCATTGTGACCAACCTTTGGTATTTTATAGACCATGTTGTAAACCATTTCATTTTAACCCGTTCCACATACGGGAACCTGGTAGCTCGTTCTAAGTCTGTGGAAACTTCAAAATTAAGTATGAAACGGTTTAACATGTACATAATCTTCTCTTTCGTATTGTACACCTCTATCCTGAAATAACAATCATCAATATTACACCGTCGTTGGCCTTTTAAACATATTGTCACATCATTCAACCCCAATCACGCCAAATCTAACTGTTTGGCTGTGATGCACATCTGACTGCTGCAGTGTGATTGCTACACAACTCCTGTACGAAAGGAGTATCACTTTGCCCTGCATGGTCAAGCGCAACATAATTATGGAGAGGAATTGTTATCCCTCATGTTGTACCTTATACACTGTCGACACAAGGTAACCAAAGGCCTGCTCATGTCGTTACCTGGAAATATGACGTCAGTTACTGGACATTCCAGAACCAGGCTGAAAATACAATCTATGAGTATCAACATCTAAAAAACATTGATTGATAATGCGATGACATAATTGTGTAGCAAGTATTTTCGAACTGTGTTGGGCACAGAGCTGGATAAAAAAAGAAAAATAAAGACGCTCGATCTATTAAAAAAAAAAGGTGATATAAGGTTTTGAAAACGTTGATGTCAGTCTTTTTGAAAAAAAAAAATCACAATCACTATTTTAGATATCACTAAAGGACCTGAACTTGTTTGATGAAGTAAAATGTTCATTTTTCTTTTACATTGCATTTGTGTGTGTGTGTGTGTGAGCGCGCGCATGTGTGTGTGTGTGTGTGTGCGCGCATGTGTGTGTGTGTGCGCGCGCGCGTGCATGTGTGTGTGTGTGTGTGTGAGAGAGAGCTTGCGTGTAGATAGCGCATTCCTAAAAGTCTTTGTTGTGTACATACTGATATGCCTTCTCTGTACAATGAATATGCGTTAAAGGCCGTGTAACACCTTTCCGGGCAAGCCTTGCGTGCGACTTGCGAAGAACAATATCTATTACCCGAAGGTCCCCGCAAATGACCCGCACATGACAGTACCTAGCATGTATCTCACCCGCGACCATGTATAGGCCCTGTCTCACCTTTCCGGGCAAGCTACGCGGGCTTGTTGCGTGTGGGGATTTTCCAGCATACCGGACAATTTCTGAGGGCGGACAAGGATTTGGGAGAGTTTAGTATGTGTCTTACTTGCTAGGCGCGTTCTATACTTAAGTTCTACTTGCGGGTATACTGTGTGACCTGTGTGCCAGGCGCGTGGTGGCTGCTAACTCAGTGAAGGAATTCCTCTGAAGGAATGGCAGAAGTCCCACAGAATGTCATTTTTGGGCCGCATACTGGGACTGCGAAGTACCTGCGTGGGAGTTGCCTGCGAGGTGCTGCCGCTGAGGGCCTCCTACTGGCGTTCTGCGTGGACCTCTGTGGGCAATCCCCCCGACTCATCCGGAAAAAGTTTTGGTCATGCTTAAAAACTTGGCTGCGGGTAAATCGGACTTGCGTGCGCACCTCCGGGCAACTACGGGCGAGATACGCGCTAGGTTCTGTCAGGTGCGGACCAACTGCGGAGAGCTCCGGGTAGTAAATTTGTTTCCTCGCAAGTCAACCCGAAAAACTTCCCCGGATACGGTATAACAAGGCCTTGAGCGTGCTCAAAACTTGTTCCGAGTGAGTCGTGGGGGTTCGCTCGCAAAGGTACACGTAGAACACCAGTAGGAGACCCTTACCGGCAGCAACTCACAGGCAACTTTGCAGGTACTTCGCAGTACCCGTAAGTCGCTCGTAACAGAAGACGGATCGGTTTCAAAGCTCGCACGCAGGTCACACGGAATACATGCAAATAGAACTTAAGTAGCAGGCGTCTAGCAGGATTTTCTAAAGACACAAGTGCGAAACTCGCAAACGTTCTTGTCCGCCCGCGGAAAATTCTCCTGCGTGCTGGTAAAATCCCTAATCGCAACAAGCCCGCGTAGCTTGCCCGGAAAAGTGTGACACGGCCTTAACACATACTTAATACGTGGTGCGAGCTATTAGCTCGTTTCGTGCCCCACACTGCAGGTGTATTTGATGTATCGAGATGATTTTCAATTTCAACACACATCCTATTCAATCAGTCAATGAATCGACATATGAGTATTACGACGGATATCGCAAGCAAGACACCTTGTCCAAGTGTGTACATATAGGAATCAAAGCCAGAAACCAGAGTGAAGCAACAAAGTCAAAAATATGTTAAGGATAAAATAAGCTTATTTATTGAATTGAATCAACGAATTGTTGACATTGTTAAATTCATAGGCGCATAGTTTACACATTTTAGATAGAAATCAGTATGCGACGGCAATGTTATACGATGCACAAAATAAATGCTTTTCGGCGTGATTATCATAAATCACAAATTTTGCGTTATTTTCAATATTCAACAGTTGTGAAATCGAATCATTCAATTCAATCTGATATGTAGTCTTTGCCTAGGATCATTCCAGAGCTAAATTTGATTTAAACTAGTGTCCGCGTAGCTAGTGCTGTACAAGGGTCATTCAAATGACATTCATCTGTACCAAGGGGTATCCTTATTCATTTCCGGTTGTTCTCGACATCATTGTGTTGTCTTTATTTGTTCATTCGTTTTCAGAAACAGAGCAGGTAAGCATATATTGAATACCGACGCACTTTCAACTTCAACAGTTACCTAAGGTTGGCTCATTTAAAATTCGATGACTCAGTGAATAATATGATTAATCGTAAAACAAACAAGATTTCACTATCAATAATCCTTCATTTTATCAAGCTCTGTGAGAGAAATTGCAGCTAAACTTGTCACAGAGGAAGTTTCGGGCTTGTTAATGATGCACGTAGGAACTGATATGCAAGCTTTGAAAATAATTAAAAAAAAAGCACGATTAATGTCACATTAATCGGAATCAAAAGTTTGATGATTGAATTTGATACGTTTCCTAGGAGGTTTGAACCTGTTGAAACTCATAGTCTTTACGCGGTTTACCTGAGCTTCCCTAAGACAATCGTTTTGGTTTTTTTTAATGCCGTATTTTTACGTGTTAGAAACCGAAAGCTATTATTAATGACATCAGCTATACTGTTGTTACTAGATTCTCAAATTATGCTCTAATGACGATATTGGCTGACATCTGATGCTTAAATGGTAACAGTAGATGTTTACCAGACTCTCCGGTGAAAACAAGTACTGAATTTAATATTTTCATTCACAACTCGTACAAACGCAAAGACCTCATTAGTGCCTCGAACGGTCCAAGGATCACGGATATGAAAGTGGATGAGAGACTTCTTGTTTTTGTTGAAAATACAAAGAGAAGATGTGAATGTAATTTTCCAGTGGTTGCTAACATCCGTATTCATTTTCTTCGTTGAGTGCAGAGGAAATTTAATGAGATATCACTTCTCAACTTTCATTGTGACACACCAGACATTGCCAGATGCACAAGAAGGGAGTGGTCGAGTATAGTTGCGCAGTCTCATATACGGCGCACTCGGATCTTTTTTCTCTCAAGACGGGAACAGAGGAAGACTCATCACAATCATCGGCACTGCCTATTGATCATAATTTCCACAGCTCGTAAAAGAGTTCAGATTGAGTCTTTGTGATATAGCGTGGAATTAGAGTTTAGCTTCAATATTACACGGGGATATTCTGCATCGAACCTGGATCCGTCAACAATTTCCATAATTATTGATCTTTTTTTTTCTTTGCTACAGCATGTACAGAGAGAATAGTGTTTTTGCTTGCAGTGTTGCTTGCTCGATTCATCTCACATAAATCTGTTTTCACCTCTTGAACCTTAATACGATTGAAGAGCCTTTGCTTGCGCAGGGCTACTCTGCATGGGTCCGGACTTTCCTCGGAATAAATATTGAGATAAGCTGCAACATTGATGTTGATACTCAGCGATCGAAGAAAGAATGGCTTTCTTTCTGTGGTTGTTTGCTGGTGTCATCTCTTACAGTGCGTTCCTAACTTCTTCGACGCTGGTGATAAATACGATGTGTACGTATTATGCAATTATTCTTACACATTTGATATACGTCTTACAGCTACATATGACAGGGGGAAAATTACACCCGGTTGCTTGTCACCCATCTTCATTTTATTCCACATTTTCAGCAGTGTTCAGGACGGCGCTTTATGTGATATTCGCAGACTGGGTTAGTAAGGCGATACTGAACACTTACCACCGGCATTGATGGGGATGAGATCAGAGTCATTTCCTGGACCATCCGAAACATTCAGGGGGAACAATAATAAACACAAATTAACAGGGAATAGAAATATTGTATTTCTAAGATTCTGTGAAACCGAGCAGCATAATGGATGCCGTTCAAGTTTGGACTGGTAATGTAATAACGTTCATGTGTTCTAAGTAGAAAAAAAAGACCAGGTACATATTTAATCTTATTCATGTCACTCTGGTAATTGCAGTGCTAACTGTCCTGATAGCTCTAGAGAAAAGAATTCTAGTTTTACCAAGACTTTTCCCTCTCTCCTTGTTCCGATCTTTTAGTTCACTATTTGATTTTGTATTCACAACTCGGGTCAGTATAGGCGGTATTGAAGTTAAACTGCAAATCATAGGTAGAATACACATTGAGTTAGAAATAATCAATACAGAATTGAAGTATTGTATCCTCTCTGTTAAAATAAACAATTAAATAAATGAATAAAATATTTGAGTAAACTGATCAGTAAGATTTCTGCTGCTATAGGGTGTGACTTGATTATCATACAGACCGTGCAGTAACGACGTAGACTTTTTATCTGGTTCGCCTTCCTCAGTTAATTAAGTGAGTACAAACCTACTAATTCTCTCGTATGGCATATCAAGAGTTCGGAACCTGCTCCATGTCAAATTCTTAATTTATGTCAACCTCCTCTACGGCAGACTTTCCTCTGAACTGTTCTTGGGGTCCGCTTCATCGAAATCTGTCGTGTGATGAGGATTGCGTAAATAGACAAAGATGGCTTATACAGGCACCTCGTGGACGACGAATCCTTTTGGAAATTACACCTTTTAACAACCGAAGGATGGAATTTCATATACAGGATGAAATAGATAACAAGGCTGTTCACACTCTGTTTAAGAATCTCACGACATCTTCTCCAGTTGTATCACTGACCCACCAGATGAAGCTACGGATAATTTCTATATGAATACCCAGTGAAATTCAAGCTGCTGCTGAAGTGTTTCGAAGGTAAGTATAAATAGCACTATTATGATTATGACTACATGTTCCAGCATGCAATTTCCCCCTTGGGTTTTCTTCTTCTTGGCCGATGATAAGGAAAATCACATAAAGATAATATATATATATTTTTTTTTGTAAAAAGCATTGAAGGTAAAATCATTCCCCCGGAACTCTGATATACAGCTAGGTACGCTAATAAGTACTCTGTGATTATGCTACACACAAAAAAAAAAATGAATATAGAATTCTCTTTATTTTTTATATCGTTGTCCCACTGTGACATCACGAATTGTAGTCTTCTTTTCCAGCAATGGCGGTACATAATACGACACTTGGAAAATCCATAACTTCTGAAAGGATATAGTCCATTTTTTCCTAAAACCTCACGGATGTGTTTTACTCACATTTCTGCATTCACTCAATCCACATATTCCTTTTCGTTTTCATATCCCCGTATTACAAAAGTTTTTAAGTAAATTACAAATTCTACGTAGATACGTAGATTTGATTATGAAATACAATAAATATGCACATGCATTACGTTAGAATTCATGATAGACAATTAACGCTTAAACAAGCGCAGATGTGAAAATCTATTTTAATACTTCTACAACTTTCTGCAGATTTTTTATGCTTCCTCGGACTCGTGTTTACATACGATCGGGTTAGGTCTGCATACATGGCATGATAAATGTCTACATGGGCAGAATGATGTCATAAAACCAACCAGTGTACAATATATACTCTAATGGACCCATCACAGTCCCCTGCGAAACCCCCAAAGAAGTTCGATTCCTTGAAGTTCATTCACAGAAGTAAATTATCAACGATGCACTGTTTTACGATTACCTAACTAAGTAGCAAGCTAGTTAAGAACAGTCCCAATTGAAACTGGTCTGTCATAGTGGTGTGATCTGACTTGTAAAAAGCGGCGGAAAGTTCAGTAGACCTAGAATAACTTTTGACCCTATAAAACAGCAAGAAAAACATCACTGAAAACTTTGATCAATGCTATTTCTGTCGAGCGAAATCGCCGATATGCTTTATACTGCTTTTCAAGAAGCAAGTTTTATTATTAAATCTAGATATGCACGAAGTTGAGAAAAGACAATTTCTCTTGTATTTTAGTAAGGAACATCTGACTAGCTACAGATCTGTAATTTTTCAACTCGTTTCGATTGAGGTTAGAATTCTTCAGTGGGAGAGTGATCCGTCGACCTGGGATGCTTAAAGAGTTCGGATAAATTACCAGAAGACAATGAAGAATTCGTAATGTGTGTTAGGCATGGCAAGAGTTCATCTAGACAAGCCTTAACAAGTTGAGTTGGGGAAAGAAAAGCATAGTTTTGACAATTCAATCATTTTATCATCACCTAACAATGTCACGGTTATCAAAACTCCATGAAATATAGGCAGTAATACACTACAATACTTTTAAATTTATACCATATTTCCCATAGTTGTTATAACGACAAACTATAATGAGAAACACGCGGACTTAAAAGCAAACTCTCACTGAGATTCCGGTTTAACTACAAAGCCTTGCACAGATTCTTTCATCAATTCATGTGGCAAAATTTTAAAACAAAAAGTATGATGCATTAAAATTTAAACTCTACCAGGCTTTCGCGTCCTAGGAAGAAAAAGCCTTGTTGGGAGTATCACCGATTGGAAGCCGAAATCGGCAGGACAAAACAAAAAGCTTATGCCGGCGGACAGATACGTCGCCGGAGAGAGGGGATGGGTGGGGTGACTACATCGGCGTGTTTCGTTAACTTAGGAAAACTTCGTATTTGAAAGCCTGTGAACGAAATCAAAGAAAGCCCTATGGTTAAGGTTAAGTCTGTCTTCATAGAATTTAGCACCGTTATAAACATGACAAAACATTACACAAAATCAAAATCAAAATCTTTCAAGGAGCCTCGCATAAAAACCCACCTGACTTTAAAAGGAGATTTCTGACAATTTAGAAGGTAGTCCAATAAGAAAGACTAAAATCTCTAAGCGAAATAGCGAAAATTGGAACAAAGTTGGAAAAAATAAAAATAAGGAATGCTAGACCTTGTGCAGCTTCGCAAATTTTCACAAAACAGTCTTTAAATAGTCCATTTTGTATACCTCATTTCAGGAATCCTCGATTCTGAATGGTACACTCATGGTACAGTTATGGAAACCGTAAAAGCTGACTGCATTAACAATATAGCGAAAATTAGTATTTGAAGATAGTTTCACCTCTGCACACAGTACATATACTTCTTGCGCGCTGTGCTGTTTCTCCTTGATGTAACTTTGCTGACCACCAGAAGCCTTAATTTAGCATCAATTCTCTTTTTTCGGGTTACGGTTAACACTATGCCCTCGGGTATTTCTCAAGTTCAAGTTCAAATTCAAGTTCAACTTTATTTTCATTTCCATTAAATAAACAGGAGAAATTATATTCAATGCATAAACAAAACAAATTTGTAGTAATTTCGATAAACGTATATCAACAAGAGACATGTGATGATGAGTAACGACATATATTGCATTTATAAGGTATATACATATGCATATTACACGAATGGTAATGGAAATGGAGGGTCCCACTAAAAAGCCAAGCTTGTACGATATGGGACCCTCAGAAATACATAAAAAGCAAATAATGGCTTCATGAAACTACAAACAAATATATGAAACAAAATCAAAGAAACCAATGTCAACTGACAGAAATGAAATAACAGGAAAGAACGAAAAAAAAATGGGAAAAAAAATGAAACTGCAACACACGCCATCGTGGACACAAGCAAACAGATTTCCAGGACGTATAGGTGTAGTAATACGCACCCTTGAATGATATTGTGAATATAAGGATTGGGTACATATACCAGAAAAACTACAAAAGCGCGGACATATTAAAAGCAAAGAATAGACACAATGGTGCATTGTTCGATGACTGTCATATTTGAGGAGAACTTATATTCGACAGATTATTTTACTCTCATGATAGAAAATAATTGATATGTAATGATTAATGCATAAAAATAAGTGATAACTTAATTGAGTTAATGAAACAAACCTAGTTCGGTAATATGCTATAAGATTTCAATAAAAATAATTTCAATTTATTCTTAAAAGAATTCAAAGTTCGTACTGTTACAATATCATTAGGAAGTGAGTTCCAAAACTTTGGCCCATCATAAATAAAGGTGTTCTGAGCCAGAAGAGTTCTGAAAAAGGGCAAATGAAACTCATTCGAACGCCTTGTTGGGTAATTGTGGACGGACTGATTTCTTGGAAACATTGTTTCAAATATATTTGGAAGATTTTTTTTATCATAATTAAACATAAATTGTCCTAGGTTATACAGATACAAATCCTTGATTTTCAATATTTTGTTTTCAAAAAATAACGGGTCAGTATGAGAAAGAAATGCAGTATGACATATAATACGGAGTGACTTCTTTTGTAATAAAAGTAAATTATCTAAGAATGTTTGATATGTGTTTCCCCAAGCAAGAATACCATAATTTAAGTATGGCAATAATTCATTATGAGAGATGAATATAATGTAATAAGGGACGACAAAGGAAGACAAAATTTAACCTTGTTGATTATACCAATATTTCGTGAAATAATTTTACATATACTATCAATATGGAATTTCCATGAAAGCTTATTATCAACTGTTATTCCCAGGAATTTAATGTGGGAAACAATTTCCAGTGGAGTCCCATCAAAAACAATGTCAACAGGTGGTTTCTCTATACAGTTGCTAAAAAACATATATTTTGTTTTTTGAAGATTGAGAGATAATTTATTTGCCTTTATCCATTCGGTGACATTTTCCAATTCAGAGTTTATTGTATTTACAAGAGTAAGAGGATTATTGTGCGAAAAAAATAAATTTGAGTCATCCGCAAAGAGAATAAAGGAAAGAACATCTGATGACCTACAAAAATCATTTATATAAAAGAGAAACAAAAGCGGACCTAATAAACTTCCCTGTGGGACCCCACATTTGATATTCAACATTTGTGAATTATACCCATTCAAAGAGACATATTGCTTCCTGTTCATGAGGTAGCTCCTGAACCACTCCAAGGCCTTCCCACGCACTCCATAATGATGTAATTTATCAAGTAAAATATCATGATTAATGGTGTCGAAGGCCTTGGAGAAGTCCAGGAACAAACCTGTTAGATGCGAAGATCTGTCAATAGCGTGTGCCACTTTTTCTACAAAAGTTAATAATGCATGTGTTGTGCTGTGTTTTTCTCTAAATCCGAACTGAGAATTTGAAAGTATATGATTGAATTTTAAAAAAGTAATAGTTCTTTTATGAACGATTTTTTCAAGAATTTTGGACAATGTACATAACAAAGAAATCGGTCGGTAATTATTAACATCTTATTTGTCGCCTTTTTTAAACAAAGGAATAACTTTTGCTATTTTCATGCTCTCAGGGACAATGCCATTGGAAAGAGATAAATTGAATATGTGAGCTAAAGGATCCGCAATGGAAGATATTACCCCCTTCAAAAGAAAATTACTGATGTCATCATGTCCAGCACTTTTTTTAGAACTAAAATCTGAAGCAATATTGATTATCTCCTGCTTATATGTTGGACTAAGAAACATTGAACTAGAATTTGGTGGACCTAAAAATTCTGTAAAATGTTTCGTTGAATGGGGCATATTGCTTGCAAGGTTTTCCCCGATTAAAGAAAAATGATTATTCAAAATATTACAAATCTGATGAGAATCTTCAATGATTTCATCTTCAAACCTAATTTTAGTAATATTACATTTATTATTTGATATATTCATTGCTTGCTTTAAAACCTTCCATGTGTTTTGCATATCATGCCTATACAAATATAACTGCTTGATATAATATTTTCTCTTTTCTATGCGTATAATTTTCGTCAACGTAGTTGTATAACTAGTATATTTAAGTTTCAATTGCTCAGTAGGTTTCATTTTAAATTTATAATATAAATTATTCTTTCTGTTTATTGAACGTAAAAGTGATTTAGAGATCCATGGGAGCCTAGGTATTTTTTTATAATCAGATTGTTTTTGTCTACGTTTTGGAATATGGATATCCAAGAGTCGAAGAAACTTCTGCATAAAATATTCAAAAGACAAATTTACATCATTTGTATCGAAGATACAAGACCAGTCTGTCATGTCTAAACTAGCACCTAGACTGGCTATGTTTTCATGAGTGATTCTTCGTCTCAATAAACAACCATATTTATTATCAATACTATCATTTAAAGAGAAACTAATAGAGATGGGGAAATGGTCTGTTATGTCTGAAAGTAGTATATGGGAATCTGGAGGAGGAAGAATATTACAAAAAATATTATCAATAAGGGTGGCAGATTCATTAACTATTCGTGTGGGCTTAGATATCAAAGGCAAAAAAGAAGCAGATAAAAATATTTCCAAAAAATCTTGTGACATATTATTTTGTTTTAATAAGTCTATATTAAAATCTCCCATTATGAAGCATTTTTTGTGAATAAAAATTGGGTTCTTCGCCAAATCCGAAAAATAATCTAGAAATGATTTAGTGTTTGTATTAGGAGGTCTATATACTACACCTATGATAATATTCTTACTGCCAGGAACAGATATTTCAATAAAAAGAGATTCAATCGAATCAGTCATGATGTTAAGCTCATCACGAACTACATAATCATACATTTGTGAAACGTATAACTCAACAGTGCTGTGCTCCGAGAAGAAGTCGTGAGACATAGCACTGTTGAGAAATCATCTTTGAGCATATGGTTTTAACCGTGCCCCTCGAACAGTCGAAATTTGTATGATATAGAATTGATAATATCATTGCCTCACGTGTCATAAAGTATACATAAAATTTGAAATTTTCCGGGTTCTTTTTTTTTTCTTCAAACGCTTTCTACGTCCTAGTTTCAAATCATTGTATTATCTGACCGATGATCTTTTTGAGGTTATTCAGGCAGGAATACTATTCTGTTTAACTCTTTCAAAGCAGAAGAGTAAATATTCGTCATTTTTTTTATACGATCAATTTCAAAATTGGGAGGCAATTTCATTGTAAGGTTATTAGATTGCTCATTCATTTCAACTCGTCGAGAACTCTTTTGCAAAAATCAGCAAATCTTCGCAATGTTATAACTTCCTATATAGGCTTCTTATAGACACTAAATAAAAAGAACACGCAATCACAGGTGCGCATTATCCTGATAAGATTAGAACAAACATTTTGAAAAGGCCTTGACAAAAATTTTGTTGCATGATATTGCTTTTTCTTTCTTTTTTTTGCATTGTACATCATTCGCATTCGGTGTCAGAAGATAACAATATGTGATTGTAGGCCTACTGGAAAATGTTAAAGCCCGGTCACACAGCGCTTTACGGCTTAATCACGGCCAAAACACGTCAAAAAGTGGTCTCCCGTGAAGCAGACAATGTTGTTCGCGTTGATGTCGAGTTTAAGACGAGCTACGGTCGATTTATAGACGTGGCAGGACGCGGGGAAAAATCGGAACGGCGTCGGACGCGGTAAAAGTTTTGAACTGCTCAAAATCTTATTCCGCGGACAACCACGGTCGGCACACGTGGTAAAGACGTGCAACACACGTGAAACACACGTGATAATCCGTGTTCCGGCAGTGATTGAAACGTGGGGAGACGCAATAAGACGCGAAAGTTTAGCGGTCTGTCACGGGCAGAGCACGGTCATCTGACGCGTGTTACCCGTTGGTATCACGGGCAATAGCGTGTGTTTAGCGGCTTATCACTGACAAATGGATTTTTCCGCGTACATACACGTGGCTGGACGTGGTTAGCCGTGCTTAGGCAGTGCTTCAGCAGTGGAACAGCCGCCAACGGCCATACCCCGTACAAAGCCCGGCCAAACCAAAATTGACCAAAAAATTACCACTTACGACCACGTCCACCAGATTTTCATAATTTTTTGTACGTGATTTAGACGTGGAGTGCTGTGTGACCGGGGCTACATGTTGATATACACCATCTTCTTTGTTGTATGCTCGATTAGGTGATGGTCATCATTCCGAAATAAGGTTCATTAATCTGAATACCAAATAGGTTCTTAATTCAAAGTATCGCAATAATCTAAACTGATGGTCCTGTAAACTGAAAAATGAAACATGATAAAAATGAAAGTCCATGATAAAAATTAAAGTCCATGATAAAAATCATTAATCTGAACTAGGTTCCTTAGTCAAAAGTAAGATTCATTAACCCGAAACTAATCGGATGTAGGCGGGGGGAGGGGGGATGAGGGACTGGTTTATCATCTGTATATTGTACTAAAATGCATTATGAATTTGCAAGGTCATTTCATGAGATGTGAGAGCTTGTACATTTTGTGTAATGGTATGATTATTCTCAGCTTGTAAATGTCATTCCTATACTAAATTATTAGTGGTTGTAGGCTACGAATTATATCTGATCTTTCAGGCTATAAAATCCTTCCCGAATCGGTCATAAAAACGATTACCTGACGCAAGTTATATGTACAATGCCAGAAAAAATAAACTTATTCATCATCATTCTTTGAGACTATACACAAAGAAGATAACCTATCATTTTCTATTACTATTATTTCATTTCACATTAGTGCATTTATCATTAGGGAGTGGTAAGCTGTATGTCATTTCCTTTATATATATACATTTTCATTCAGTATTCTTCACTCAGGGTATACCAATCCATGGTTTATACACTGATTTTCTTGGAGGCCTGCAACAAATAACAACTAACGGAGACGTTTTATTTTGGTTTTTATGTTTTATGTGGAATGATAATCATCGTCGATCAACCATATGAACACCGTAAAAGCAACGTGATAACACGATTTACAGTAGATTGAAAAAAGGAAAGGGGTAACATAACTATTGATGATATCAAGCAGAATAGCAACTATGTGAAAGACACTGGAATTATCAGCAGAGATCAGTATAGCAGACTTAGCAGTGTAATTATATTGATGCAACACACATTGATGCAACTATCACACCCTTCTTTGTTACATCATCAATATCAATATGACCGAAGGAAAACCATCTGTAAAACTGGTTGGTGGACCCTCTCCACTGGAAGGCTTGGTGCTCCTCGAACCAGACAGCTATGTCTGTTCCGATGGATTTAGCCACGCAGCTGCCAAATTGGTCTGCGGAGAGCTCGGCTTCCCAGCGGCACAGGAGTATTCGGACCAGATTGTTCCTACTACAGCAACACGTAACAGAAGTCAGCGGCTTTCCTGTTCTGACGGTAATTCTTGTATTGTGCATGTCGTACAAATGATGCAATGCTCAGCTACAAGGAGCATAATGTGTTATATGCTATTATGCATGACACGTGCATTATGAGTCTAAGGAAGGTTGAGACACGTATATTTTGAATACGATAAGATTTTAAGTTTGTGTCCTAAAATGTTTATGTGCTGCCGGGCATGGTCGGAAAAGTTGAAATTGCAGGATAGCGCCAATATTAATTTGATTATTTTAAAATATACTTTCGATTCTTCTAATTTCCCTTCGATTATAATGTGTGGAACATCTATCTCTTTTTTATTTTGTTTTTCAACCTGACGTAGTATGACAGTTTACATTGGCGACTTTTCAGCAGCAGCAATTTAATCAAACCATCTCCCCCTTAAAATAATGAATTTTCACAATATTTATCCACAGATAATTCTCGACGTTTAGTGGATTGTTCAGTGACGACTACAGAGTGCTCCTCGAATATACATATCAGACTCAAATGTCGAGGTGAGATTTTGAATACGCTGCAGGCCTATGGTCGATTCTAGCCAAAGGTGTGAACGGCGTGGAAAATAAAATTGGAAGTTGTATTTTGAAAGGCATTACTGATTGCCTGAACTTAAAAAATTAATGTTATATAACATGAATTTAATAATACCTATTGGAATTTGTACATTTTGTTTTCCTAAATGGAAAGAAGGTGAGCAGGCTTGTGCCCACGGTAGTTAGGCCTACATTTATTTTTTTTTTTTTCAGTTTTGGATTGCACTTCCAGGAGAAAGGGATTCCAGACTAGACTTGCTTTCATTATACTGGTGCAATATTTGACGTACATGCTACATCAGGCAAGGAGCACCGAAGCAATGCCTCATACATATTTATAAAGCACCTATTTCATCACAACAAGATTCCACCAATAACTCTGAAGAGCATCTGTATTTTTGAACGATGACATCATTTTATATCAATCGGATGTGACCTCCTGCTTTCATTCATGTTTACATTCACAGTCAGGTTTTTCTTTTTTACCTATAATGGTAATGGTAATCAAATACCCCTTTTTTTCTAGTATCCTATGATACAATGATTATTATATCAAATGGCCATTAAAATTCATCAAAATTAGATAGTGAAAGCACTGTTTAAGAAGAGCTTATTTACAATAATGACTGTTGACTATTTAGATGATTTTACGGATCTACCAAGTGAATTACAAAGAATAGAGGAAACGAAGACAAACAAATTCTGCGTGGGGACTTAAGAAACTAGCAACTGTCTAAGGGCACAGTGACGGGAAGCTGCTGGAACTTCAGTAAACTTATTACGTAGTCATTGTATTCTTAAAGAAGAAAAGCCTTCATAGCCCACAAAATAGCATCTCTTTTTAGCGGACTGTATTTTGGTTACAAAAAAAAGAATTGTTTTATTTCCGACTTTACATATGTTTTACCTCTTGAAGAGCAAGTGCAGGGTAAATAGTGGGGTGATTCAAAACTCTGAAGACAATGGGAAAATAAGCACCTAATAAGCTCAAAATAGCATTGGAGGTCACGAGGGAAACATCAGTTATCGAACCCCACCAAGATAGGAAAACTAGAAATCGGTGTTGTGCAGAACAAAACCAAATAATTGGCTCATTCCTGAAGATGGACAGTCAAGCTGTCCGGAACGTCGAGCCTTCTCTCTTCGCTCTCCTTGCTCTCTTCTGGTTCATAGTCCTTTTCAGGATTCACACATTTTCAAGAAAGAATACCTCTACGCTCGCTTACTCTCCATCTCGCCTCTCCTTTCTCACTGCTCCCTCTTCAATTTTCTACTATCTCTTCTTCCAACACTTCTTTTTAGGACTACCACATGGTGAACCGTAAACCCAATCTTCGTTAAATACTTATACCCTGTCTACTATAGTTCCATTGTGTAAGTGGATTATATTCGTTAACATTCGACTCGCCAATTTCAACGTCCATCATTTCAATGGAGTTGTCTCAATAACATTTTGATAAACATGGCACTTTCCATTTGGTCTACCACGATTTCAATATGATATCAAGTCTCGCAGTTGACTGCGGCATTTGCTTTTCGTTTGTACAGTCATCAGAAGGATTTACGGTTATGGAAGGAACAAAGAGAAATGAAAATGCCAATATAGACTACCACTTATAGTTTATTATCTATAATGCCCCAGGAGACAAGAAACAACCTGCGTTTATGAAAATTGTCGAATGGACAATGCTGCATGAGGTGAATAAATCTGGTAATAAGATCACATAATCGCGGTTTGTCAAAATCGACTATTATGAAACGGAGTCTAAAACCAAGTATTCATTTACGCGTGAATTTTCAGCTGGGCTAAAGCACTACTAGATTACACTGTGCTTTTTTTCGTTAATGAAGTGTAGTGTGTCAATCAGTTTAGTATCAGTTTAGTAAAAACAACTCGACGTAAGAATTCATTAATTTGAATTTTTTCCGGAATGCCTTTTTGGTCTCATTTAGCTGTAAAGGTAGGTCTAGTAACTGGTTGCGATATTGCACGGATGACATATAACCAGAGTACCACTATCACATTTTGTTTGTATCCGAGCAGGACCTGGATTTCTTGGATGCTACAAGGGCCAGGTATACCATCTTTTCACTTACCGAGGATTTGACGTTCGTTCTTTAGAAGAGTGTGTGACAAGCTGTACGAGTCAAGACAGTAACAATAGCATTGCTTCTATGCATCCCGGAAAGTGTATATGTTTTCCAACAGAAGAATACACCAGCTTCGTCTCTAACTGCGGAACTTGTTCTCACGATTGGAAGTGTTCAGGATTTGCAGATCTTGAAACCCTAAGAAATATCTACTATTCTGTAAACCGTGAGTATCAATTACTACTGGAGATGGTATATGATGCCTTCATCAACTCTCTCTCCTGCTCATTCTGATACTCATTATTACTGTTATCATTATGAATTTTATCAATCTTTGATATATATTCATCATAGCAATTATACGCTCAATTATGACAGTAATTATCAACATATCTTTTTGATAGGTTTATTGATATGACACATTATCAATAATGGGTAAGAAAAGAGTAAAAAGACACTTTGAGAGAAATAAACGGAATTCTCTTTGGTGTTTCAGGACTTGTCCTTGAAGTTAGTACAGTTGGAATAGGTAGAATCAAATTTTTGATCCCTTATTTTCACCTTAGATGTATGGTAAGTTCTATAACAGGTAATATTGTGTGCTCAACACAGCACACAACCTGGGCAGTTTTTGGCAAATGCTGAACACACCCCTGTAAAACTAAGAAACTTTGCATCATATCAACAATTATATATGTGATCTAGAACATGAGCGAAATTAAGCGCCAGAAACGATAGCTTAAGTAAGCATAGAGGACATGGAACCAGAATCACCGGTTTGCTGAGTAATAAATCATCGATTAGTACAGATGATTGGTCTGGAAACGACCAGCCTTTACAATCAGCAAAATCAGTTACTATATGCTGCCCTATTGGTGTGACGTCATCGACAGAACACTCGATACAGATTCGCCGCGTAGTCGTTGTATACAACCGGATATACAACGGAATGGAAATATGTTACTTCTATTACTTCACTATCTTTTGTGAGATGGGCAAGTGCATGATTACCTCATATCCAATATGATTTACATTAATAGCCCCAAAATTGCTTTATTGCTTGTAATGAATGTTACGCCGATTCTTTTAACGCTAATCAGAGATTCGCTAAACGGCCAATCACAAAATAACGTCCAGGCAGTCGCGGCCATGGAAGGACTTATGTTGTTTCTAATGGGCCCGCGAATGCTAACAGGCCTACTACGCAAGCCTCCGGCATGATGCCCGGGGCATTATCTCCCTTACCGACTTCTTGGTACTGTAGGGATATAACATCGGTAGCTTGATTTTATTCAACCGCTCGTTTGTCGGATGAATGTAAGCCCGAAAATGAAATCTCGGAATCTTCAATTTCATTGAATTTCATTGAATTTCATTTCATTTCAATGCACATTTTTGGAAGAGACCATGGTTAAACCATTTATGCGAAATACGTATAGCGTATGATACATTATTATACCAAAACCTCGAACAGCTATTCAAGATTTTGTCATGTCTTCGATTGCTGATTTGCTGTCAGTTTGAGTTCGTGTGATAGCACGTTATTCCTAAATATAAATTTTGCATATTAAACGTTGTTGTTAAAACCATAGCGTTTTCTCAAAGCATATAAATGCTCTCATGGAACATTTATTTCCGTCAAAATTTACTCAGTACCTAAATTGAGGCTTTGATGTGAAATTAATCTCTCTCGCTTTAAACTTTGAAAAGATATATACGTCCGGCAGCATATCTTTGTATTCATGTATCATGGTGGTTTGATTTTTTTATTTTATTATTACTCAGCACATATCTATAAGAGCATTCAAGTTGTCTTAGTTGAAGATCTTCGAAACATACCGATCGTGCTTATTTGATTTATACATGTACACATATTTCCCGTTTCATAAGAAATAGAATACGCTGCTTGAAAACAAAACTCATGTTTACAAGTTCAACCCTGACATCAATTAGTCTGATTATAGTAACCATTTTCAGATAACGTTCTAGGCAGAAATCACGACGCTTGACAAAGAAAATGATCATTTTCCCGATTTAAAAATATGTTACGAAATTAAGATTAAATAACATCACACATATCAACAGACATTTGCTCCATAAAGAAATCGATAGAGTAAATTATGTTCTTTTTCCAGTATTTCAAGTAATTTTCGTGATTTCTCTTTGTAATTTTGATATACTTTCCGAGAAATTCCTGTCTTTCCTTTTCATCAACAGTTACGTTCGGGGTATGCAGTCATCCTAGCCGTCTACCTGATGGTAATTGGAACTCCAACATCACGAGGTTCGGGTCAGTGATAACTCTCACCTGTCGAGAAGGCTTCGTCATAAATGGCAGCGCGACACTTCAGTGTGCTGGACGACCAGGATGGTCGACTTACTTCCCGGTTTGGAACGCTTCAGTACCATCTTGCCAGCCAGTCGAACAAACAACAATCGGTCAGTCGTTTACATTCATAAAATAAAGCATGGTTTATAGTATGTTTAATTGAAAGATTTAAGCTCTGTAATGTCGTAGCGTAGAATCACAAGTAACGGTTAGATGTTTCTCTTAAAATCGAACCATTAGGACAGGCTCAAGTCTCAAATTGGTTAACCTTTTCTAGGCCAAGTTCAAATTCAGAGTTTAAATTCTCTTGATGGCATATTACACTAAATGCGACATATTATTACATCTATAATTTCTGTCTTTATCTGCATTTCAAATGTCAAAGCCACCGAAGACTATAAGTTGTTTCAAGACGGGATAAGACTTTCGTCACTCTGCCATGGACGGCAACATAAAGTCTTCGTTGTTTATCTCCAAGATATTCCGTAAGATTTCCGCTAGATATTACTAGAGACAGGTATTTGGACATTTGTCTTACGTTGCCTTGTGCCGACCTTGTTTCGTCACCGGAAAATATGCGACAGAAACGTTCACCACAATGCTTACCCATTTAGATTGTCATCACTGACATAAGTTCTTCTTAAAGAGATAAAAACAGATATTAAATCAATGTTAAAGCGAGGATACATATATTGGTGGAGATGAGAACTGGGCTTCTAAAGTTTTGAGTAATACCAAGAAACCACTTATGAAATAGTACAGACCATACCATTCTTAGAGGAATTCAAATTTATTTGATGAAAATCGGATTTGGAATGGCTGACACATCCAAAAACAGTAAGTAAACAGTACGTAAAAGCAATCGTAATGAAAGGTGGGTCCCACCTTTTATTAGGATCGCTCTGTTTTAGATATCTCAGACATTTCGAAACCAATTTTCATCAAAAAAAAACTTTGAATTTCTCTTGGACTTACATGCTCTTTCATAATTCATAAAGGATATTTCATTATCTCCCCCAAAATGATAGAAACCTCAAGTTTGGTCTCAATCAAAACTTACGCGATCCCTTTCAAGTAAACTGCAGAGATTCCTCCTCTTCAGTATTACATGTTCCAGCAGAGATGACAGTGCATTTTCATGTTAAATTTCTCATTTGTAGAGGTTTCTGTTTGTGTGTATATTTTCTTCACAGATAATGTGTGGCAGGATAAAAAAGTCAGCACAACGTCTACCTTAAATACAGGCAAAACGCCTACTCTAAATACAGACAAAACGCCTACTCCAAGTACAGGCAAAACGTCTGGTGAGTATAAGTACAAGCTTTGTGTGTGGTATGAAAACAAATAAACTGGGTTTTTGCACGTGATGACGACTTCTTCATAACGCTATTAATTAATTCGTTTGACGTTTGAGTATACCCTTCTGACTATACGTTAATGCGTATCCTGAACAATCCATTGAAACACCTCTCAAAGGTTAAGGACTTTTACATAGCTGTTAATCAGGAAAGGGGAGAAACTGCATGTTTCTGACCATGCAATTGTGCATAGAGAAGTGGAAATCTGCACCTCCATTTACTGGAATTTAGCAAGACCGTGTTATGCCCCATGACTTTCCAGCCAGCGCCAAGGCGCTATCGCCAAGTGCCGGACTTTTTTAAAGACTTATGATGATAATGGAGTTTGGCGTCTGCAAAAGGCATGATCAAAGGTGAAAAAGTAAATCTGGGATGATACGACACAAACGGCACATAGTAGCCTAAATGACTATATGCCTACTGCGCCAAAACAGGATTGTGAGTCTCCGCCTTAATATGACACTCATATTGACATGATTGAGGTAAGTAAACATCATTAGCGTGACACACTTGCAGGATTTTACAAGATAATATTCTTTCCTTCTCCCAAAGTCGGAAGACTATCTTCTCATACAGAGTAAGTTATAATATTTGAGGTTATGAAGTTATGTACAATCATTGTCCGAGTATCGGCATATTCTTTCCTTTTTTTCTTTTTTTTTCGGTGGGGGTGGGGGGGAATGAAAGGTGTTAACTTTCATACTGAATCTACCATTAAAGAAGTCCAAACGAACAGGTATATATCATGCTGGAACATTAACCAAACAGAGTAGAGGCGGTAGGATGTATGTTAAATCTACATGTAGTCATTCAGAAAATGTACTAACACAAGGAAAAGGTGACAACCATGGCCAACTTAATAGACAAAATTGTTTATATCACACTGAGGATGTCATTCATATAAGATTATGATGTTCCTTCATTTTTACATGGTTGTCGTGATAACGAAATAGGAAAAAATAGTAATATTTGATGAATTTTTTATGATTTCTTCAAAGGGGACAATGTTGTACCAAAAGGAATTGCATACAGCCTGGGGACCTTGCTGTGCATCGTTCTCGCAGTGTTTGTCATAGTTCGGTGCAAGAAACAGCCAAAAAGGTGAGCCTATTATTAAGCACACGAGGCAGTTGGAGAGTTCTGATATCAGTCCAGTGATATGCGATCTCATTACCACATACGTGTATGACGTGTACATACATAAGTTGCATGGTAGTATATGTATCGAATATACAAATTATATATCTGCAGATACCATATGTTTGCGTGTATGTGTGTGCGTACATTAAGATGATATATATTTTCCTGCTTGAGCAATTGAGATCACTCACACACAAAAAACGCAGCATTTTGAGCATACCGCATAGAAGTATACACACACGCAAATACTTGGTATTGTACCCCATCTTCAAATGTGCATTCAATATGTATGTGATTTTGAATTGGTCTTTTTTTTTCTACAAATAACGGTATTTACTTTGTTTGACTGATAAAAAAAAAGAAAATCATGCCGAGCAATATAACCTAACGATAAGAACTAATTGCTAAACATTTTCCCCTTCTTCCATTCAGACGTAGGCCTTCAGAAAACTCAAACCCGACGAATGAACACTCAAGTGATCGACATATAGACATGTATCCTGTTGGGACTTCAAGCCAGAATCTGAGCACGGTGGATCATGTTGTTTCACAGTCCGCTGCCATTGCTGAAGCTGGGGCAGTAGGCCACTATTTCCGTGACTATCCGGACATGAGAGCCGGACACGTCGCAGCTCATCAGGAAAACCCGTATAACAATTACGAAGACGCTACGGTGGTAGGCGAGGGGTGTTCTCAGATCGCCAAGATAGAGCAAATCTCCACTTGTAAACCGCCCATACAGAGGATCGTCAAGTCCGCTGTCAGCACTTCGCTGACTTGTATGCCTAGTTGTTCTGAATACTGCGGCCTACAGGAAACATCGCTGGATCAAACATTGGATGGGTGCGAGGACTGGGAATACCAGGATGTAGAAACGTGTTTAAATGACACGTCTACGGATGACGTAGAATCTCCACGTGTAGCGCGCTTGTTTGATGATAAATGTTATAATTCGCTGAACTTCGGTAACCAGTCTGACCGTGTATGTCCTCGAAGACGGAATACCAGCCCCTGCAACACGTCTGTTCAAGAAGCCAGAGGTGTCGACTCTAAGGAACACGCTCAGATTATCTTTGACGAACACGAGTACAATCATATCAATCACCCCCCTCACGACGACAGAGGGCAAAGTTACAAGCCTGCACTCCGAGGTTCCGGTTCCAAACTCCCAGGTTCCGGTTCCAATTCAAAGAGACAAGTTTCCTCTGACAGAAAAAACACAACGTCCCGTACCAGTAAGGGTTTCTTACCAGCCGAATCTTCTGCAGACATTTTCTACTTTCAACTAGAATCCGAAGAACATAATAAAGTTGATACTAGCAACAAACCGCAATACTCTGACGCTTTCGATTCCGAAGAATACAGTGAGCTGCATCCTCAAGATGATGCCACTGTTATCTCCCTACCCATAATGAGACGAAGACACCTCCATGACCACCATGGAACTGGTGATTCAGTTTGTTTTCCCTCAGAACATAAAACTTGTGAGGAATTGTACGCAAAGGTGGACAAAACATTAGTGGCGTCGTCGATTGCTTCACCACCTTGTGAGGAATTGTATGCAAAGGTGGATAAAGCAAGAGGAGCGTCGTCTGCTGCACCACCTCAGGATCCTTGTCAGGTGTTGTATGAAAACGTAGACAAAACAAGGAGAGCGTCGTCCGCTGTGCTACCCTCTTGTCAGGAGTTGTATGCTGAGGTGGACAAAGCAAGAGGAGCATCGTCGACTGCTCCACCACCTCAGGATCCTTGTCAGGTGTTGTATGAAAACGTAGACAGAACAAGAAGAGCGTCGTCCGCTGCGCTACCCTCTTGCCAGGAGTTGTATGCTGAGGTGGACAAAGCAAGAGGAGCATCGTCGACTGCTCCACCACCTCAGGATCCTTGTCAGGTGTTGTATGAAAACGTAGACAGAACAAGAAGAGCGTCGTCCGCTGCGCTACCCTCTTGCCAGGAGTTGTATGCTGAGGTGGACAAAGCAAGAGGAGCATCGTCGACTGCTCCACCACCTTTTGAGGAACTGTATGCAAAGGTGGATAAAGCAAGAGAAGCGTCGTCTGCTGCACCACCTCCTCGTGAAGAGCTGTATGCATGCGTAGACAAAACAAGAAGATTGTCGTCCGCTGCGCCATCTCCTTGTCAACAGTTATATGCTGAGGTGGACAAAGCAAGAGAAGTGTCGTCGACTGCACCTTCACCTCGTGAGGAGATGTATGCAAAGGTGGACAAAGAAAGAGGAGCGTCATCCGCTGCACCACCTCCTCGTCAGGTGTTGTATGATGAGTTGAACCAAGAAAGATATGAATTGTCCGCTGCACCAGCAGCACCTTGTCAAGAGTTATATGCTGAGGTGAACAAAGAAAGAGATGCGTCGTCCGCTGCACCACTTCCTTGTAAGGAATCATACGCTGAGGTTGACAAAACAAGTAGGGCCTGTAGTGGTGACTCAAATATAGCATTGCAAGAGGAACTGTACATGAATGTTTCTGACACGTGAATGCTTATTTGAAGGATATCAATGTATGTGCTGTACTCTTATGTTGCAGTCACAAGATTTGTATTTCATTAAATTTCATTCTTTCTCCGTATTTCAATTTCAATTCACTTTCACATTTTCAGTGAAAAATACATCAGATATAACAAAACAGATTTGATGTATGATTAGCAGATTGGCTGCACAATGAAGTATCACTAATCGTGCATAACACGAAAAATTGAGAACTTGAATCTACGTATAAAATCCTAGAGAAGTACCATTTCCTATCTTTTATAGATGAAAGTTCATAATACCAAATCCAACCGATTACTAGAGCATAAAATACGAAATTGACAAAAATGGTCAATGACTCTGTTTTAGTAGGTACTACAGGACGAAATAAATGTTATGATTAGGTCTCTACAAAATCAACCATACACACAGATCTAAAGTCAATTCAACACTTTTGTATTTTTGTAGCATAATGAAAAGAGTACTTATCAAATCTCTTTCAGAAGGCCGGAAGAATTACATTAACTTTAACATTTGTCAGACGATGGAAGTCGAGTCAGAGAAATGTGTGAGTCATGTTTAAAAACTTGAAGTTTTGTGGAATTCTCCTTGTATTTTCCTAAATACTGTTGTCCTGCAGTCACGAACTGTTGTAGCGTCCTCATCCAGTAATGGCGGGACCGAAAGTTTAAAGAATCATAATGTAAGACTGGATTTTCCGATTTTTCCTCAGAATTTCACTGATGTGTTCTACTTGTAATATTGCTGCATTCACTTGATCCGTGAATTAATTGTATATCATTCCCATTTAATCCTTGTACTTTACCGTTGATACACTTCCTTCGCGAGGCAACCGATATTTCTAGTACCATTTTACCGGTAGTAAAACACTTGCTTTCAAAGTAGTACACGTGTATTGGTCAGACGAGGAGACAGACAGGATCTTCGCGTGATATTTTCTCTGAGTGCATTGATGGTTACATCATTATGTAAGGCTAAGCTGTTGACAGCGTGTTTTGGGACAATGACGTGCAAGAAAATAGGCTTCTTATGAATGGATCACATATCATTGTAAGTAAGTGTACGGTATTGTTATTTTATATATATGACGTTTATCTAATTTTATATTGTTACACAATACGATGGTCAACAATATTCTAAATTCTATGCGTTTTTCCTGCTTTCTAAATTTTCCTTACTTTAGCATTGTATTGCGATGCATTGTAACATTTAATGTTCAAAAGTGTAGGGGATTATAGACTATATTCCAACTGCTTTATCATGATTAAAAAGGGCTCTCTTGTGAAGCGATTTTTGTGTTCTGAAAAGACTGCCCTGTATAAAAACACAGAATAAGAGAATAGGTTCTTGGTTACCACTTTGGAGATACTGTGATATTACATTTTATGCGAGATACAAAACTTTTTTCATTGTGCACTCGTATTATTCAGAGTAAGAAGCTATAATATTGCATGGATTGATACTGAATGTTGATTCCATCGTTCTTGATTAATTCAAGCGTACATTACAAAGAGAAGGGGAGGAAGAGGAGTACCGAATTTATGATGATGTTGGAATGGCATCATAAGGGGAGGAAGTCTTACTTTTGTTGGTGGATTGAAGGTGGCTGTAGCACAGCGATGAAAATTGTATTGCCATAAACTACATGATTTAGAATGTTTTTATGTAATTGTAACGTGTCTGTAAATAGTGATAATGCTTTTGTTGTTGTTTTTTAAGACTGAAAATGCCTTCTCATTTGCACTAGGTCCTATACATTGCTTGGGATTATCTAGATATCTTGTTAAGCAGTAGAATGAACATAATTATCTACGATTCGAAAATGAAATAATGAAACAAAGTTTCATAATAATCGTTGCTGTCTTTTTTGCGATTTTGATAAACTCGTTGTGAAGATCATTTTTCTTCAGAAGTGTACATGTCTGAGAGGATTATACTTCCGTGTTCTTTGTTTTTTCTCATTATAACGTTGTGCGAGTGTCCCTATGGCAGTCTCACTTTCGAAGCTACTGTCTACCATCTCTCAAATAATCAACAAACCTGTAGTCATTTATCCATCCATCAATAGCCATATGTCTCTGTTTCCTGAATCAGTTCATAAGTTCTCTCACTCTTTCACCAGCATTTACCTCAAGTATAATGCTCAGGGTTAGAACAACTTCAGATCAACCATCATATACTTTATTACTTTAATTCCATCATAATGTATATAGCTTTCTAAAATTGTAATCTTTCTTCTATGTGGTACGTTGTTATTTTTTTTCGTAAACACGTATGAGCGGTAATTTTTACAACAATTAAAGATCGTAAGAAGAGATAGATATACAAATAAATCAAAATTTTAGTAAGTTCTCTGCTGTCCAGCATTTCTTTTAAATTCTATAATGAATTGATTTGAAGATATGTGTGCTAGTGCTAGCCCTCAAATAACAGCCTTAAATCGAGCTCCAACACCGACGGTCAGATTTACGAAGCAATACCGATCAAAATGATCGGTCACCAGCACTATCGGTGTTGGAATCACAGCACCGCGATCTCCGCGGGAATTGTGCGACGAAAAAAAGTGATGGCGCATAGTTAAAGTTAAATAACAAAAAAAGATGTAGCCATGACTGCTTTAATAGTTTGGACACAAAATGAGGAAGACTGGTTAAAAGAGCACAAATTTCATCTCTTCTTGAAATGAAAATTACCTTAATTTTGTTCCAAGGGTCAGATTTATGTAGCCATGTCGAGAGTGTTCGTGTAGCTTACGAGGGGGACCATTGCATTAGCATAGACTTCGCGTGTAAAACATGCATCTATAATGAAGTGAATGCGGGTCTCGCACGGCAGCGCTAATACCAGCACCGGACTTGAAATTACGAAAATGATAATCCCGGGGGTAGTGTTAATCAATGGGGAAAAAGCACGTAAATCGCTAACACAAACGGCGGAGCTCAATTCAGCAGGCGACATTCAACACCGAGCCCAGCACCAAAAACCGGAAATACGTCATAATTTTGAGGTCAACTCCCTACACCGACATGATTTCAAGTTCGGTTTTATTGACGGTGCTACTAGCACCGAACTTGAAATCACCCATTGTGAATCATAGGTTCACATGATAAGTTCATTATTTTTTTCATTTCCATCAATTAAACAGAAAAAGTTATATACAATATAAACAGAACATATTTGCAATAATTGCAAAGACGTAAGTTAGCAAAATACATGTGAAGAGTAACAAAATGAAGAAAACATTATCGTAAATCTTTTTCTTAAATATACACATATGAATAGTACTAGTTAAAAGGATGGGAATGCAAAATGGAGGATCCCACTAAAAAGTAAAGCTTACACGATTTGGGACCCTCAGAAAATGCATAAAAAAAGCAAATAATGTATTAACGAAACTATACAAACAGATATGAAACAGTATAGAGTGGAACCCAACATAAGCTATACTCTAGAAATATCACTAAAGGTGATTTATATCTCCACCTAACACTTCTGTACTGTAACAAATTGTTGTTGGAAAATTGAGCAAAGAAAATGAGATTCCATCGAGATTCGAACCCGAGACCTCCGGATTGCTAGCCCGGTGCTCTACCGACTGAGCTATAGGAAACCCTAGTTCAGTGTTCGTCCGAGAAACCCTAATTTCTCAATGCTCGGATCGTCGGAAGCTATAGCGGTGTGTTTGTGTGTGACACACAGGCACACACTTGAACCTGGCATAAACCCGACGGATAATTCAACTTGGGGATGAAATGCGAGGGATCACCGAAGTGGTGCAGCTTTTTTTTTTAGTACTTAACAAACGCAATCAGGAGAAAACTGACAATAAATGAATATAATTTATTAGTAGAAAAATCAGCAAAGAAAATGGGATTTCATCGGGATTCGAACCCGAGACCTCCGGATTGCTAGCCCGGTGCTCTACCGACTGAGCTACAGAAAGCCCTAGTTCAGTGTTCGTCCCAGAAACCCTAATTTCTCAATGCTCGGATGGTCAGAAGCAAGGTTCTATAATACACTGTTACCACGGCAACGTATTTCCGATACTCTAAAAATGTGTCCTGCACAATTTTACATGACAGTCATCATGCGTGACAAATTTCTCTTGAATAGCGTAAAAAAAGGAACAATTTTATCCTGCAAGGTTTTTCCTGCTTGAATGCCAAAATGCGCTGTTACCATATCAACAAACTTTCCAATATTGTTGAAAAAGAAAAAAATGTTTCAAATTTCTTTTTATGACCTGAAAGGTGGAACAGTTTCATCCACAACATTTGCACCAAACCGACAGTCCGTTCAAACATCTCTTATGAGGGATAATTTCTTCATATTTCGGCACAGTAGGTCACTAGGATAGATGAAAAACAAAACTTATTACCACAAATGATTGGCGTGAGACCCTCGGATAGAAATGTTGCTATGTGAAATTGTGGGTATTTATGCGCATTTTGTGCATTAACATCAGAATTTAAGAGAAACCGTTGAAACGAAGACCCCTCGTAATCCATGATGTTCCGGCACAAGTATCTAGACAAGCGCAGCTAATCCGATTCGATCGTTTCCACGGTCGAATTTTGTGTATACAGTGCGAAGGAAAGGCTCCCCTAAAACCCAGAGTGCATGGTCGCCAAAATCTTGGAATGCAGCGATGCATAAGGATTCATGACCTTGAGTGATCTATCAAGCACAAAGATGCAAACGTAAACTTTAAAAGGAAACACAGACATGATACATGTATAACTATACAACCGTGTCATATATAAATTGTACATAATACACACATTTAGATCATAACGTAATATGCGAAAATTTTCAATGATCTTGAATATACAATATAGTGGACTATGTACGATGAAAATTAGAGGCATGCACGAATTACAAGCATATAATCCAAATGAACGTAGAACTTCCAAACACTGCTATAGATCTGATTCATAACTTGTGTTCTATCCATTACGCCATTTCTTTACAAACCAGTGGATATGGTGTAGGCATGGTGTAGGCTAAATTCTCGAAGTAGCCCTAACTCTAACTACTCCTCCAAGTCATCTCAATTCAAGTTCAAGTTCAAAGTTTAAGTTCAAGTTCAAAGTTTATTTCATTTTTCAACAAAAACATATGTTTCACTTCATTTAGTAACAGAAAATAAGGTAAGTAGAACATAGTGAAATAAAAAGACTACAACAATTGAGGACCTATAGTAATCATACATTGTATTGCAAGAAAGAAACAGAAGTGATCAAAGTGAAATACATATATACCGTTGTTTTAAATGCGAAAAATGGAGGGACCCACTAAAAAGACAGAGCTTGTAGTAATGTGCGTCCCTCTGGAGAAGAACATCAACGAAAAGATAAATTGAACCGTCGTATATACCAAAAAAAAAAAAACAAAGTGGAAGAAGTCTGGAAGCCCACTAGAAATTAGATTAACAAATAAATACATTTACATAGACGCGAACTAACATAAAACAGGACTAGACAGAAAGACAAATACTAAAGAAAAGGTTGTACAGGACAAAACGGGATGGACAATACTGACGAACTGAAGACAAAATAGCAGACAGGAACGCAAAACAGAGACAGAAACAGTAACAGAACAACAGAAACAACATAAACATAAACAGCGATGTTCGGCAGAAGCATGCCAAGAGAAACAGAAGACAGTTGCTGGGGAAAGTGAAATTTTGACGCCTTAAAGAAAGACAAGAAAATAGAAAATAGAGGGATATATGAAACGAAGTAGCATACGGAAAGTCAACTACTAGACGCTATGGGTAAAATGGCATAGATGACAACATTGCAAACATCCAGGGGAAAAATACCATTTATTCTTCGAATAGGGGACAAAGTAAACAGGTTAGTATATAAAAAAAAGGCCAAAAGGTTAATTCAGTATTGTAGAGTCATACGATTGCAATAAAAAAGACTTCAGTCTTCTCTTGAAAGAGTATATAGATGGAGCATCTTTTAAGTCATGATTCAAAGAATTCCAATAATTTGGGCATACATAAATAAGTGTGTTTTTAGCAAAAATCGTTCTTAAAAGAGGTAAATGAAATTTATGAAATGATTGATTTTTGAGGAACATAGAATCAAAAATAGATTCCCTGCAATTCGCCCCGATCAGAGACATGTGTCACACTTCCCTGCCCTGTTCACCCATTTTCAAATCTTCCTTGTCCAAACGACATAAACCCAGTCAGTCATGTTAACCTCAAGGCTAGATTAAAAAAGAAATTAAAAAACCAGGCTCTCTAACTCACCGATACAGTAATCCGTATTATAATCTTAGATGTGAGTAGAGAGCTCGCTAAAGTTTAAAGGCAGCTTTTTGTCGACTTCACGTCTTGTTATCCTAAGAATGTGTCTTGGCGAGTTAAAAACAAATCAAACAAACGTCAAATTGTCTTCTATAACGAGGCACCAGACAGAGTTTTAACAAGTACCCCCTCCTTTCCTTCTGTGCATTTGTCGGCCTAATGAAGGCGGCAAGGAGAGTATATTGCAGTAAGTTGCATTTTGTTGCCTATGGACTTATACATGTACCTGCCCACTTACCTTGTTAACATAGTCCCGCCCCGTCAAGACGTATGCCATGCCGTTCAGGGTGAAGGTAAGGTCAGGAAGAGCGTCAATATTACTGCAGGGAATGACGTACTATCGAAGCAAATAACCATAGAGATAACATGATCAAGAACATAGAATGGCAAACTAAAACAGTATGATTGATTTATGATTTTAATTTGCCATTAATGCCAAGTATGCCCAGCATCACAAAACCACTGAGATACGAACAACATTTTTTTTTGCTACTGACATAGAAACAAATTATCAATGAGATTAACAGTTTCAGATTATGTATATATATATATATATATATATATATGTGTGTGTGTGTGTGTGTGTGTGTGTACATATGAATATATATATATGTATATATATATGTATATGTATATATGAATATATATGTGATAAAAACCTAAAATGGCAATAGGATCTTAGGTTTTTATCACATATATTCATATATACATATATGAATATATGTACATATGTATATGTATATATGAATATATATAATAATACATACAATTTCTATAGCGCCATTCTCCACTTTAATTAAATTCGAAGCAAAAAGACTGAAGATGCAAGTACAACACCGTAATAGAAGAAGATGAAGAAGCAGAAAAAAAAAAGGACATGAAAGTCTGTCTTCAAAAGGGACTGGTCTTCAGAATGCACTGCTAAACAAATAGGATTTTAGATTACTCCTAAATGATGTTATGGAACTTGAGTTTTTCAGCTCACGTGGAAGTGAATTCCACAGTGTTGGTCCAGCGTGAGCGAAAGCTCGTTCCCCCCAAGATTTCCTAGAAAACGGAATATGTAAGAGACCTGAAGTTGAGGATCGAAGAGATCGTGGAGGTTGGTATTGACGAAACAAACAAACATTGCAATCAGGAGCTGTTCCCTCAATAACGTGATAAACCAAAAGAAGTATCTTAAACCGAATACGCTCCTGTACAGGTAACCAATGAAGACTCTCCAGGATAGGGGTGATATGACTGTTTACGTGACAAAGAAACAATACGGGCAGCGGCATTTTGTAGCTTTTGTAATTGGGCAATTCGTGAGTTTGGTAGATTGAAAAACAAACCATTACCGAAATCAAGGCGTGAAGAAATAAGTGCATGAACAAGTTTTTCCGTTGCAGAGCGAGTCAAATACCTGCGAATAAAACCGATATTGCGCAATTGATAACGGACTGATTTAGAAATGTTGGTGATTTGATCAGACATGGCCATGTGAGAGTCAAACATAACACCCAGATTGCGACATGACTTTGACAGAGGGATATCGTTACCTACAATTGAAATAGAATTAATATCCAACTTTTTCAAGTGAGATTTAGAGCCAAAAAGGATAAATTCACACGCCAACAGAGCCTTGAGGTACACCACAGCCTAATGGCTTTGAGGACGATGTGACACCATTCAAAAGAACAGACTGTGAATGGTGTGATAAGTATGATTTAAACCATTCGAGAGCCTGTCCCTGTATACCCAAACTTGTAAGTGTATTGACAAGAATTCTGTGATCTACAGTGTCGAAGGCCGAAGACAGATCCAACAGTACCATTGCTGTGACGGATCCGGAATCCATTTCCCTTAAAATATAACTAGAAACATTCATCAAAAGTGTCTCCACACTATGGTGAGGGCGATAAGCTGACTGTAAAGGATCGAATAGACCATGTTCCAGCATATAGGCTGAGAGTCTCGAAAACACAACTCTCTCTAAAATCTTGAACAAAAATGGGAGATTGCATACAGGGCGATAGCTTGTCAGTGATTCCTTATCCAATGATGTTTTTTTTTCAGTAAAGGACGGATCAGACCTTTCTTTAAAGATAAAGGTACGGTAGATTGCTCGATACTGAGGTTAACAATTTGAGAAATAATCGGGGCGAACGATGGTGCGCTGTCCTTTAAGAGAATGGCTGGAACCGGATCCAATGGACAGGATTTAGGAGGCAATTTACGAAGAAGAAGAAGGATTTCATCAGTAGTTGTATGTTGGAAGGTTTCCAGTGTGGAAGAGGTGACAGGTTCAGATTCAGACAATACAACATTACAATTGAAATTAAAATTATCTCGGATTTTTTCAACTTTCGAATGAAAAAACTGACTAAAAGTTTCAGCCATGGCACAGCCATCGACATGTTTGGGCAATGGAGATGACTGTTTGCGGTTCAAAAGTCGATTGGCGACATTGAAAAGCTTTTTATGATCATCTCCGCAGTATATATAAATATATATATATATATATATATATATATATATATATGGGTGAAAACGTTGAACGATGTACAATTGGGCAAATCAGGGGTCAAAATTAAAAAACGTCACTCACTGATATAAATATATCTCAGTCAAATGTCATTGATATCAGCTTTCTTGGAAACCCGATTATACTGGGATATCTCCAAGGGTGTTGTTTTTATTCAAGATTAGATAGAACTGTGACATATTGGCGAACGTCTCTGACTAAAATAAACATTGTTTTAGTGAAAATTCAAATGAAGGGTAGAAAAAGATTCAAATGAATATATTTTCATCTTGTTCATGCTTTTGAAGACTGTGTTAATTTGTTCCTATGATTGTTTACCTCCTGTGAAGTATACAAAAGCCAATACACACGGAAGTTAAAGTAAAAGTGGAGTTTTTGTCATTTAAGCAGAGATTTTTATATTCTTATCTTCACTTTCATCTCATTTGAACAAAACATATAGCAGGGGTCTCATTTGTTTAAATGTTAATGTTCACTAGATACTAATAATGAATTTAGTGCATTTCGTTTGGTCAAATCCCCATAAAAGCCCTTTACAGATGCTGAAAGTAAGCCATGTTTTGATCAGAGACGTTCAGGTTTCACTCATAGACGTTCCTCAGACATAGACAATAAAAACGATGTCCTCTGATCCATAATTACGAGGTTTTTGAACAAACAACATTATTCTTTTATTGAACACATGTTTATCTTTTGTGAACAATTCAGAATGGTAATTTCAACTTGAATTATTTTTCATAATAACCGATTGTAACTACAAACCTCCAAATTGTAAGAGGAATTTCGATTTCTACTCCAAAAATCAACAACAAACCTGTCCTTGTTATATTATTCATATCATACAACACTTTTGAATGGCAGACCAATAAAAATTACATGAAATACATGCAATTTTGACTACCTTACCTAAATTATTTGTTTATATCAGAGACATTTGATTTTCCATCAGGGACGTTTCGGCTGTAAGTTATCACTAGAATTAAACACCAAACTCCCTATTTTAAAAGATGCTCGTACCTCAACATTCCACATTCATTGAGATATCATTTACCGAGGCATATGTCAAGGAATGTTTTTGTTTATGATGACCACTACTTTGTATTTCACCTTCGGTGTATGCGAAGGTGTGCCCACATGCTATCAATATTGTATATGTTTTATTTCAAATGTAGTCCAAATCTATAACAAAGGTAAACACGAATTTACTAATACTATTTTAATTTGACCACTATACCTCAAATATGATTGTATGTGTATGTCAGGCCAGTTCGGATTTTTATTAGGGACCGTACCTGGGCCACTGTTATGATGTTGTCTCAGAAATCTGTAATTAACCTATACTCATCCTAGAAGCATCAAATTCCGCCGTGCTTTTTTGTATACTATGGCAGATATAAATTGTAAACGCCAAACTCAAAGAATATCAACGGTGTGGTACAGCAAACGTTTGACCAAAAATGAACTGAAAACCTCTTTCAAGAGGTTGACAATGATAACATTACAATACCACATTTTACCTGTCACATCGGTGGGGATTATCAATCCTTCTTTCTACTCGAAGGCGATACATAAGTATAGTGTTGTAGAGGAAACTAGGTAAAGGGACATTCTTATTAGACATTGTCTTGTTTCATCATAGATGTAAGTATTTTTCCTTTTCTCATGCATTTGGCTTACAAACCTAAAAAAAAAAATAATATCACTAGAACATCTCACCTTACTTCTAAGAGAAAAGGAGTCATTACAGGGAAATTCAGCCCAAATATGAGCTAGCCGCTGATAAGAAAGAATAAAATCTTACGGGCTCAAGAAAAAAAATAATGAAGTTATGACATTTTGAAGTTTCGCTAATTTTTTCAGGAAACAGTTTTTGAACGGTCATTATGAATATGCTAATGGCAAATTAAGCTTGTCATTCCCTCACAACTTGCCATAATGTTTGCACATAAACTTTTGAAATTTTCAGTTTTTCATTCAAGCATAATATGCCCGAGGCTTTAATCCGGGTATATCTAACTGATTACTATTCTGAAGGTAATCAACCAGGAATAGCATCATGTTTCAGATTTCAAAGACAGAAAAATTGAATTTTCGTTATTTTTTGTACACGATCAATGGAAAATTGTGAGGTTATGACATGGTTAGCTCACTTATTTGCATATTCTTATCAACTGTACGAGAACTTGTTTGCAGAAATTAGCAAAACTTCAAAAAGGCAGTTAATTAAGGGTGCAATTAAGCACAATTTAGGGTGCAAGTATGCACCGCAGGTGTGCTGCTATTGCTACAAATTAGGTGCAAATTTGAACATTTATTTCTTAGCGTGTAAGCCTCAGATTTCACAGCCTCAAAAGCAAACGTAGTGATGTGCATGAAAAACAGAGTCCGCATTATAACATTGAATTGTATTTCCTCTCCACTTGGTATTCCATGTCCTCAATCAGTGCATGGTACCGACTGCGTCGCTTGCTACCTGAAACAGGGGTTGGGATAGTCATTATTTTGTAAACAGATGGCACCTCCAAGATGTCCGTCCGGTCTTGCCAGTACCACGGCCGTTGTCTGGAACTTGTAGGCTCCATGAACATGACTGAGCCTAAAGATCCTGAGCAGGACGAAATTCTAATATTCGGAGCATTTAAAATCCATCCGGTCTTCCCATCTTGCTGTAAGAAAAAAAAAAGATAGAGTTAAAATGATATTAAAATAAATTTATCATGCACTGGAAGAACAATGTACGCACAAATGAACGTCTCTGATCAAAATCATAAAATCAACATTGTTTTTAGATTGCGTAAATTACCTAGAACGATGTATGTATACGAGGGCCATATACTGTGGAATAATGAAAGATCTACTCCTTATTGTAGTAGTTGAAAATGTGTAAAACGTTCAATGTAACGTCTCTGACGTAAACATCTTTGTTTATCAGTACTTAATGGGTTTGATTTTTACAAGACATTGGCATTATATTTGGATTGAGGAACCAATGTGCTGCAAACATAGGCACCAATTCGCCATGGTGGGTCATTGATATTGGTTTGAGAGCAGATCCTATTTGTTCAGAGAACGTCTCTGACCTAAACCTGTTTTTCTTACATTTCTGCCTCTCTCACAAAAAATACGTAAACTAAAGTGACTACTACATAATAATCATAGACTATTGACCTATTACTAGTCATAAAACATATTTTCTGTCCTGGCAATGTGTTTACACTTGCTCAATCAACAGAAAATCTTAAATTTGAAACTCTTTTACATATTTCAACATCTTTCAGGAAGCTTCATTTTTCTTAATATTACAACACGCCCGTGTTAACTTGGTTCTACTTGTTCCTATAATACTAACTGAGCCCATCCAGACATAAATTTACTTTAATGTTCTCATAATTTGTATAGCGGATGTCTTTATTTCATGAAACAGTAATTTTCAGAGACGTTTTTCATTTTGCTCAGAGACGTGCGGTCTTTGATTTTCGTGCAGATTCTTACATATTTACTGTCTGTCCTTTTTTAATTTACCTCTAATCCAAAGATTAAAATACATAATTTCACAAATGATATTGATTGGCAAATCTACGGAATAATAATTCTAATAAATCGGCACAAACACCAGGAAAGTTTTTGTTATTACTCACATTTTCAAGATTTATGGGCATATCTGTCGTTGAACTGTGCTGACTCGATTCCAGGATGGCTCGTCAGTGCGTAAAATAAGCACGCAAATAAAGTATCATGCAGTGCGAAAGTGTCAGATGAGGGAATATCCCTTCAGAGACTTTCAATCAGGGACATTCGTTTTGATCAGAGACATTCGCCAAGTCGGGATTTCAACCAGAACTCACTTTTGTGGACAGTATGCTACTAAAGTTGCCAATCATCATAGTCGCCTGGCTCACACTGACATACTAATAACCACTTTTTATCTCAAGCATAATCCACTTTCATTAATGACACCATTAAACAACTGAACATCTCTGATGGTTATTCAGTATAATTTTCTTTAATGAGCCACCACACGATTATTTCACACAGCTCATTCACAAATTTTGATGGAATGGTAGTATGGATAAGACGCTAAATAAATATGGCCTTACATGTTTTCATAGTCATCCTGAATTTTTGGCGTCAAGGAAAAGATAATTCATTCAGAGACGTTCTTTTTCAGACATAAGTGAATTCAACGTTTCCTGATAAGATAAATAATACACACGTTCATGGCAGAAGTACTTGATTAAATAGTTGAAGTGTGTAGGCTTACTCACAAGGAAAAACAAAGCTTTAGAATTGCATTAGAACAAAAATTAAGACGTGTGATTCTGGGATTTTTTCCCAAAATATGCATTTTTGTCAATTTTTTCAGCTTCAAGGCATTATTTTTTAAAGAAAATGCAGTAAGAACACTACAAAGTATATATTTTCTGAAAGGTACAACCCTCCCCTACCAAATGATACCTAAAACCATGAAAAACACCCCCAGGTGACAATTTTACAAGGGTTTGAATATCGAAAAGCCCGAAAATGGCCAATTGTACATCGTTCAACGTTTTCACCCATATATATATATATATATATATATATATATATTAGGTGTACATGACTCATTCAAATTTCACACTTCTTAAATGCCAAAATAGACGAAAACTATATAATGATGTCTTTTAGCAAGGGGGACCTTGAGGCTTAGGGGTGATTGGAGAGCACTTACAGTCACGTTTTATTGTGTTTGGATCGAATGAGAAAAACGGAACCACTGTGAAGGGCTCGTTGATTCAGCCACAACTTGGTACACTTCATAACAACATTCATGACAACTGTAAGGTACCAAAGTTACTACTGTCTGTATCTATTGGTTTTTCTGTCACATATATTCTGTGTGCGGAACGAAAAAAAAATCTTAACGAAGAAAAAAAAAGAATTCCAGTTAAAATGAAGCAGATTTAGCAGAAGTAGATGTAATACACGTCAACAAATCTTGAAGACTGTAAATATGGAGTTTAAATAATATACAGCGACGACTATTACCTCTCATCAATTGAATGAAACACAGTGCTTGAAAATCCCTTTCAGGAATCGATGCCATGTTGTTCATGAAACTGAAGAGAAATTAAATAATTTATTTACTCTCTCTTTAAAACACTTAATGACTATGCTTCAAACATAACGGGAAAATGCGTTTACATTACAACTCGTTTGTAGAGTCACACCTGTTCGTACGTGGGGTGCAGGACCGGGTTAAATGGTGACAACCCCCTCCCGGATTATAGACTGAAAGAATATAAGGACAAAATTTTGGAAATTCATAATTGTTGTGATTTTCGTTCCCTTTTTTCGATTTTTTACAAGCCCCTATACCCCCTCCCGCTGCCCCTGATATTGTTGTGTTCCACGTACCTCCCCGTATTGGGTTTCAATAGCGCCGAGTTTCTCCACGAAGCCGTCGATGAGGGGGCTAGGCACGCCCACAGTCGAACAACCAGTGTCAACTGCTGCCTGGTAATGTGCGCTGAATTTGCTGGACCCGAGGGTTACGCTGTAAATAGAATGCCAACACAAGTGTGCAAACGATAAGATAACAAATGATGTAGTAAAGTAGAAGATTCAAACTATTCCTTAAAAAATCAAAGGAGAAGTATAAAGTAACGATACACTTGGAATTTTGAAGTAACTACAAATCACTATTTTCTACCTATTTGTACTGCATGGTCTGAATTGCAGTTTTGAATAGCAGAACAATGTTCACGAATAAACATAGAATAAAGCACAAAAACTAGGAAAATGTCAGCAGTATCGCAAAAATTAATGAGCCGAGATCATGGTCAGTCAGTATCCACAATTAACTTTTGTTTCCTTGGGCTATTTTTACCATTCTCTAATCTAATAATATTCACGACTAATTTCGGCCCTCCACGGCCCATTTCTGGTCTCTATAGTCCGGAAGATCACATATTAGCGAGCTTTAAATCTCCGACCCTAACGCTAAGACGACGCTTATTATAGGCAAAATTGTGTTCTGCACGTTGTCTTCTGATAGCGTTCGCGTCTCGAATCTTAAGCTCGCTCATATTCAAATGAAACGTGACGTCACGTATGCCACATCTGACTTCTCATTTATCACCTGTCCACGTTGATCTGCCACTGTCCTTGAAGAGACACGTTTATGTAGTTGAAATCTCCAGTGTAGCGAAGAGGGTCTGCTCCGCCGAAGACAACCTCACCTCCAGGATGATCAGAAGGGTTCCTATGCAAAGTGAACACGGTGTGAAGGAGAAAGGATACAATAATGCCAGTTATTCCATAATCATGTTGAAATTCGACGAAAATTCTATAGAGGTTCATCCTAGATATCTGTGTCGTACCAGTATAGTAAGTTTCTTATTAAAGCTACTCAATCAAAGGATCCCGAAGACCAAATAGAAATGAGGATTGAGTTAAAGCAGCATTATTGAATAAAGATATCAGCAAAAGATGAAGAAAATGGGAGAATCCATTCAAAATATTGATCACTTTTTTCAAGTTTCGGTGCCGTCATTACCGCCAATTGCATTTTGGATAACAATTTAAAGAAAATATTAGGAAATTCTCTACAATTTCATTTTTCACGAAAAATATACGGTTCATCGACTTGTTACTAACATAATTATGTTAAGGGTGTACTATTCGCCCTGTTTCTGAAAGAGGTAAACGAAAATATCTTTCATTACGCTGTTGAATTGTATAGTTGTATAGCGTCCCTTTCATTCCTGGCCGTACGCGGGGGGGGGGGGGGGGGGGGGGGGCAGTTTCCCCTCCTAATATTTTCAGACGATCTATCAAAGTGCAAAAATGTCATTTACATTGGCTCTAATGCATTCAAATTTTGAGCGAAAGGACACGTGACTGAAGTCAGACCATTTCTTTTCTCGAAAAGGTATTCATGTTCATAAGTAGTGTATTCGATTTTACATTCTATCGACATGTTACACTGTAATATTTATAAATATATTATGTCTTTAAGTGTTTTCCTTATTATCCAATTTCACAATGTAATGATACGTATTATACTCTACTGGCTGGAAAGGGAAAACCCAGATGAGATATGTTATTTGTCCAAAGGATATAAGTATTTTACAGGACAAGCTCGGGACCCCCGACCGTTGACACTAAAGAATCTACAATCGACCCTATCACAACAATGAGTTGTTATCGTAGCTATATAGCGTAAAGAAACAGCCTATCTACTAGTTTGCTGCATGATACAATTAACTGTATTCCAAATTCTATGTAAAGACATACAACGAAGATTGTTCTGGTAACCAGAGACACCCAGTGCCCGAGGTTTTGAGAGCAACTAGTCGGTTGCATTATGTCCCGGAATTATGTATATTGGAATTCATACAATGTCGTATACGCCAATTGGCGACTTTGGTTACCCTATGTAGGGTACTGTACAGCGAATCAATTTGAATGTCGACTGGCGATTTCGGATGCCCCATCTAAGAAATTAAATAACCTATCAATACTTTTTCATGCACTACATGCAAAATTGGGTGACTTCTCTTTTCTTTTTATCTTCACAAAGTGCGAGATTGAACGGGAAAAACCAGCATCATACTGGCTGTTCACCCACATACATGTAATTAGACGCAAATTCTTTGTATGGGGGGGGGGGGGAAACATTTCTGTGATTGAGTGAGAACAGTACAAGGAAGCGTTAGGTCACTCACCTGGCGAAGTAGAATGAAAAAACGGGATCGTGAATGAGTCCATGTTTGACGAGGTTGTCGAACACGGGCATTTTGCTAACTTCGGCGGAGTTCGGATACCCCAATCCCAAAATCCCGTCGTACCTCGCATTGAGAAAGGGGAGACACGCCATTGAGGTAGTTTCTCCAAAGAACTGTTTTTTCAAGGTCATGCCAGCAATCTAAAAATTAAAATGATTAAAACACGCGTGTCTGTCATAAGTGCCATTGACATTGAATCATAGCGTGGTTTAAGATCTGTAGGCTGGTTTGTTGGAAGAGAATATGATTATCATGATATCGGTGACCCGAATACACGAGTGCGAGCCAGGGATGGATATAATATAAACTCTTCGTAGCCAGGATCATTTTAAATCAATTGTATGCTGCTTGGTTGTCACCGACACATCACAACAGTGAGAGAAACGCTGTGAGAACAGTGAGAAAATCACTTTTATCCGAAGTGAAATTTCCTCTGAATATGAAGAAAGTAAAGGACTGAAACAAGCATTACAACACAGGAAGATTAAAGATTTAGCATTTTTTCTATGAATCTCAAAACGTTAATGATAGGTAGTACAGTGTCTAATTCAAGACATGAGGTTTTTTTAAAGTCTCTGTCCATTACGATGCCGTGAAGGGAATAAGTTTTATACAGGGAGCAATATTCTGGCATACATGTGCATATTTTCCGATTCATTCATTCTTTTATTTTCCGCAAATCACATCTACAGATCAAAAAATTGTAATGAAATCTTATGTACCTAGAATAACCGTTACACAAGTTACATGATATCAGTTTGTACAATCAGCAGATGCTCGTTGGGGTTGCTCACCGCAACAGTATCTTGGCTTACGAAACCTTCACAGTAACAGATGATGTATGACACAGACCATTTGGTGCCATTTGCAACGTACGTTGACGACTTGGAACTGTTATACGTGTGATGTCGTCCTGTGGAAAAAAAAATCATAAACCTTTAGCTGATAAAAAAGAAAAACAAAACCACGTCTTCTTGCTCATTGTATAAGATGATTGGTTGACTGATAGGAGTGGGTAAATGTTTGTAGAGGAGTGTAAGACCTTTTGATGGTGTCTTTACCCTGCTAAAGAAAATATTTTAACCTACATGTATTTAAGTTTGATGGGGAAAAAATCAGGTACTTTTCATTGCGAACTAATTCAAAACTTTGACAATGGAATGCGAGTTTCCAAGTGAAAACTGTCCTGCAAACCAATTTATATTTTGCACATCTGCCCGGGAGCTACGCGCTGGTGATATCCGTTATTCCAAAGGTTTGTTAATCCCAAAGTGAAATAAGGTTCCCTTTTCCGAAGATCTGTTTATCCAAAATCGGAAAAAAAAACCTCATTATTGTAATAATGTTTGCAATCAGAAAATGGAATAATGTTCGTTAATGCGAAAATAAAAAGAAGGTGGTACTGCGACGTACCTGAATGCTCAGGTGAAACCTATACCACTGAATACACCACGTCATTCAGCGAGTCATGGCACTTTTCCTGTAATCATCGGTGCGTATAGAACATAACGTATTATAAGCAGAGAAACGGGGTACAGACACTTACTGATCCAGCCGGATTCTTGGGAAAATGAGGAAGAGGGAACCCAAAGATCACTGCTGCCCGTATCAAATACAATGTTGAACATTTGTGGCGGTGTTCCAATTGATATAGATCCATAGTACTGGATCTTGATCATGTGACAGAAAAGGTGGTAAAGCAGGTTAAGTATACAAGCGAGAAGACCCTATATCATTTAATCGAGTTTTGCAGGTGTAGGTATTATTTCAAACTTCAGTGTCAAGGTATCCTGTAAAAAAATATTGTTCGTGTCAGTATGCTTTTACTTTAATGTACAGAGTGTAAGTTGAGGACATTAATTTGAACAAAATGAAAATAAGCCTCCATAGATACTTTTAGAGCTATATTCACCGTCAAATTTAACTTTTTTTAGGAAACTCAATAACTCGACATTATCTAAAACTGACTTCAAAATGACTTAGATGACCAAACCCAATGAAAAAGGTTGATTGTCATGTGATTGTGGAAAAGTTCATGCGAGCTGGTCATGTCAACTTATGATCAAGTCTCGATCAACTTAGAAAAAAATGGATGCTAGAAAAAAAAGTAAGATAATACAAAATGTGGATTCACTTGTATACCACATTGTATGATGTGATGACGTATTACTAAAAATGTAGAAAATATGTATACAATGATAAACGATAATGTTATGTGGATTTGACGAAAGTACATCACGATAGTCAGTAAGGTTGATAGCCAGGGAAGAGGCAGAACGACTGTGGCCTGACGTCATAGTGGCTCTGGCAGTTGGAGTCTGGTTTAGGAGTCTCTTGTTGGCCATCTGCCCTCGATCCGAGTCCTTCTTGTGGAGGGGAATCCTATAATAGAGGAGGAAGGGGTGAGATTATGCTACTATTGATTCCAGGAAATCACCTGCACGAGTTATTAACGTCGAAGAAGTCTTTGTTGAACCGATACATGCAGTTTTAGGTACTTAATGTTAAGGAACAAGCTGATGATGTATGCAGATTAAACGTAGTTTTTCTTTTATCTTTTTGAATACTGAAGAGTCAGACAATTAAGAACAGACGAGATCAATTAACATATCCGGCATTCAAATTTGTATCACATGGCGGTATTTACTGATCGAATGCAGACTATAAAAAAAAATCGATAATCATCGCGCAAGTATACAGCGAAATTAGAAATATCGGTAAAACAATCAGTCAGTGTTTGAATTAAGAATGGACACATGACGTTTAAAGTGTTGGTTGTTTCTGTGTTCCGCCTTCCTGCAACCATTCGAGGTGCCAACAATATGAAGATATATATACAATTTCTCCAGAAGTCTTGGAGAATCCACCCCCCCCCCCTCGAAATGCCTTATGTAAAGGAAATGTAAGTGTCATAAAAAAGAACGTGCACTTAGAGCTATGCTCTTTGACAGTTGAATTAAAAAAAGACACGCAAAAAGCAAATCTCATACAACTCTGAAACAGAAAGGGACTGAAATACTCACATATCATACTTCTGTAAGATGTATTTTAGAGTCTTGCCAATTTCACGAGCATGCACTTACTGCTGCCGACAATGTAATGACTCTAGATATGTCAACAGAATGTGCCTTACATAATATCATAAATCATGAACTATAATATTCGTTAGAAACAGCACTTGTTTCATATCACAAGACCATGCCAAGTGTAATGAAGTATTACAATCGTACCTGAAAAGTTCCCCATTTATCGCTCCGATCAACATCAGCAGAGTTACAAACGTCTCCATCTCCTTTAATACAACGTCAGAACATGCAGCTCCGCAGGAGAACGAGGGTCTGGGTTTCAGTCGGAGAGACAAGGAAATGTAGGTAATGACCGGTGTGAAAGAGATTCGCTAACTTATCTTTGGACTCCTGTGTCAGCTCTCGTATAAAAATCATACCATGAGGACTGGATCTCTCATTTCATCAAACGCAGATCGAGGGCAGGCCCATAGGCCTATTGTCGACAAGCGGACGAAGGTCAATTTGAACAAGCAAGCGGCATAATTCGAAAGCAGAAAAGTGCAAAAGCGCATGGGAAAAGTCACTGGCAGATTTGCATCAGGTACATGCATCATTGTCTGCCCTTCCTTTCAAATCTAGGTATTTTTTCACAGTTTCTGAAAAAGTTTGAAATAATATGTGTACACGTGTGTATGTGTGTGTTGGGATGTGCATGTGTGTAGATGTAGGTACTGTAAAATATCTGGGCGTCGAATGGCACCAAAATGGATGTTAATTTTTTTTTTTTATTGATTGACCGAGAGCATAGGACTCTCCTTTATTCTTTCTACCTTTACAGTATATACAGTTAAAAAAGACGAAATATAACATAGTTCACAATACAATTCACAAAGGGATGACATAGGTCATCATGCAATAACCTATAGTACCAAGTCAGACTTTTGAAAAAGTCAGACTTCAAAAAAAAAGAAGAACAAGAACAAGAGGGGAGAAGTGAAGTAAAGTGAAAGAAAAAGGTGTCCCGTAAAAGCCTCGAGGGCTTGCAGTGATGGGATCACCTGACTATAAAGAGTTGGAAAACACGCAAAATAACAGAAAATGCAATGCAGTGTTGGGTAAATTAGACAAATAGGGGATCAAGTGTGAAGAAATGTGAAACTAATATTTAGCGAGGAGAAATATTTCAAGTTGTTTTTTAGAAGACCTGTTAAATTGTGAATTTCGAATACTGGACGGTAGTGAATTCCAAATGACCGGACCAAGGTGACGAACTGATTTTGAATGGATGTTTGTTTCCATTTTCCAGCGGTGGAATTTGGATGACTGACGGGTGTTGTAACTATGCACTTTATCATTCAAACAAAACATTTCGGCGAGGTAAGGGGGAAGGCTCTTGGTAAAATACCTGTGCATCAAAGAAGTAACTTGTAAGACATTGCAGTCATGGACATTCAATGTGTGAAAGCGGTGGAACAATGGTTTTGACGGAGCAAGATAATGAGTGTTCGCGCAAACGCGGAGTGCTTTCTTCTGGAGTCGTAGCACTCTTGACACTTTAAAGGGATGTAACGAGGCCCATAACACATTACAATACATTATATGAGGTAAAATGAAAGCGTTGTATAATAACAAAAGGACATTACAAGGCAATATATTTTTCAGATTATTCATAACTCCGACAATCCGGGATATTTTACCACAGACAAAATTTATATGAGAATCCCACGTCAAAAATGCAGATGATGAGAGTCGCATTTTAACGGAGTGGGTGCGTGTGTGTGTGGGGGGGGGGGGGACATAGGTCTCTGTCCCTTACATTTTTGTAATTATCAATCAATTCAATGTCCCCTGCGGGATTTTCCTTCCAGTTCATTCATATAGGAGCCTACAGAGTGCACTTCTACTCGTCACACGCTGATTTGTATCCTTACTCATCAATGGCAGTAAGACTCTTCCAAATCTAACAAAGTCACCTTCCGAGATGATCCTCATTCGACTCCTAACGATGTATCTTTCTTTGTTGCTGAATCACGGCTTGTATACATCATACGAATCGCAGAAAACATTTGAAATTGTATTATAAATACACAAACATGCACACACGCACACACACACACACACACACACACACACACACACATATATATATATATATATATATATATATATATATATATATATATATCCTTGATTTAAAAAAGATCCAAGTACATGCTGTATCGAACACTAACAGTTTATTTCGGCACACAAATTGTCGAGAGATTCATTCTTTCTCAAGTGATGATACTTAGAGACCAATAACAATTAAATCATAACAATATTGCAAACTGTTATTATATGTAATATTGTCTGATAACTGGTAATCAGGGATCTTCTTAATTTGTAGTGGGTATTCCACTGATTTGCCGTGAGTTTCATGCCTATGCCGAAACAGTAAATCTAAAGTTGTTGGTTCACTTCTGAAATCTAGTTAAATTCAAACGTGTTGATAAATGCGTCGAATCTCTTCATTGTCTAAGTCTTGTGTGCATGTGTGAACACAAATCCTTATACAGGGTCACAACCTGTTCTAACGAGATTTGCCCGAATGTAGACCAATCAAGAACCGCGGAACTTGTCTTTTATTAATCGTGTGTGTGTATTTGTGTTTATGTGTGTTGGGGGAAGGGGTCATCCGACAGCTTGCCTAATAGCCCAAATCACAGTGAATATTTCAAAAGTAAATTATTTGTCGTTAATCTGACACAAGCTCAATTACTCACCAGGAGAGATAACACATCATGCCACGAATTGACCATTGACCCATGACTTTATAGTTTATACATGACAATATACTGACCCATGCCAAGTCAGTCCCCCCTAAACAGATCCTTGATTTGCGGTTGAGTGAGATTTCTACGTGACAATACCTCTCGTTTCCCAGATTATTGTCTTTCCTCCCAGGGTCTGGATATAGGCCAAACTCGAGAAAAGAATGGGGCGCGTGTCCGCTACATTTATTTACGGCACCCTATTCAACCGGGGAGGTTGGAGAACTCTCCCGCTGCCCTGGGTGAAAAAGGCCGATTATACCCCCAACGCTATATTGAGAGTTTCCATTTTGTTTCGACTCATGAAAAAAAAAACGGAGATAGAAAACTCTCAGTTTAAATGTGTCCCAAATTATTGTCTTTCCTTTCATGGTTTGGATAGGTCAAACTCGTGAAAAGAATTGAGCGCCTGTCCGCTACATTATACGGCACCCTGTTGAACCGGGGAGGTTGGAGAACTCTCCTGCTAACGTGGGTGAAAAAGAACGATTATCCCACCAACGCTATATTGAGAGTTTCTATTTGTATCGAGTCCTTAAATAACATGACGATAGAATCCTCTCAGTTTAAATGTGACCCAACTTATTTTCTTTCCTTCCAGGGTTTGGATAGGTCAAACTAGGCAAGAACTATATAGGCAGCTACTGATGTAGTCCACTTCCTGGACTGTATTCGTAGTGGTAAAGTATCACATGCAGTGCGCCCACCAAGGACGTTGTTGCGACACGGATTGTCGCCTCCTGCTCGGGGCGACAATCCGTGATGGGCGTTGGCGGCACGGATTGTCGCCCCCTACACGGATTGTCGCCCGCCCTCGAAGCACATTTTGCTGGGTAATATCGTTCTGGACATAATCATTGAAATACTAACACATAACTTACATGGCTACATCCATGCAAACATGCCATGTAAAAACTCATGGTGAGGTTTCAAGGAAGTGTGTATGTGCGCGTGCACATGATAATTTAGTGTCCGTTTGTGCGTGTGCGTGTGTGTGTGTGTGTGTGTGTGTGTGTGTGTGTGTGTGTGTGATGGAAGAATGTGTTTATTATGTCAGTTTTTTGCGTATGTGTTTTTTAGCTGCGCGTGGGGAGGGATACCTATATAGTAAGCTGTTGCTGGCATAAACATTGATATTGATTTTATCAGCAGCTTTGAATTTGATGAGTTTGTTTGGCAGATTTGTATATGAATTCGGAGTGGAGCTTGCGTGCGGGCGGATGCTGCTTTTCTGCATACGGTCCATTATGTCTTATTTATCAACATTGGGAAATCGTTTCATCAGGAAGGATGTGGTATCGGTTCGGGTGTGCGTCGGTATGTGGGAAGGGGGTTACATTTCGTTATTGCAAAAGTTTGTTATTCTGAAGGCTCATTCGTCCGAAGGCTCATTCGTCCGAAGGGTCATTATTCCGAAGGTTCGTTATTCCGAATTTCATTATTGGATCAACGAACCACTAGGTATAGGGAATTATGTGTTTCGGATAAATGAAGCCTCGGAAAAAACGAAACTTCGGAATAACGAACCTTCGTGAGTGTGTGTGTGTGTGTGTGTGTGTGTGTGTGTGTGTGTGTGTGTATGTATGTATTTGGGTCGGTGAATGTGGGTGTGGGATGATTTAGGTTTTGTTTAATCAGGGGTTGGTGGGTTGGGGATTGGATTTGAAGAAGGATAGTTGTAAATGGTATGACGGATGTTGGTAGGATTTAATATTTAGGATAGATGTAGGCCCTAGATTTGTTTCGGTTTGGGAGGGGAGGGGGAGGTGGGGTTTTTTATGACTGATTTCATTCTAGATTTGTGTAATATATTTGTGTGGAGTTTTTTTTATGTATATGCCCTTTTAAGTGAGAAGGTGTTACATGATCCAAACCAATATATTCAAGGAATATAGGTTTGGTAGGGCCCTATACATGTCAAAACTTTCTCGTGAAGAAATTATTAGTAGGGTTGGTCTATAATCGAGTTATCTATGTTGAAGTGAGATTATTTGTGGTATAAATTGACACATGGATTTGCTTTTGTTTCGAATTGCCATTTGTAACTTTTTTGTTCATGTTGCACCCAGAATGGGTCGATTTATGAATGATTTGAATGAAATCAATAAATATCAAGGAAAAAAGTGTTGAGTTGGTTTGTTTGCATTATGAGGTTTGTTTGAGTGTTTGTTGGTGTTTGTTTGTATTACGTATGTATTAGCGGTGTGCAATGGCAGTTCGTTTGTGCTAATTAATCAAGTAACGATTGACAAATTTTTTACGGCGTGTGGAAATTATTCGCTCATGCATAAAGCATGCCAAACCTATTCTGGGACAAAGAATAGTGGTATGGACGTTCTAGTTTATAAGACTGATGGAAGAAAATGACCGCAGGGAAAAATGAACAAAGACAAATAACATTTGGGGAGGGTACCTCCCTCGTATGTATTTTCTCTCGGTCTCTCTCTCGCCTAGCCCGCCTCACCGCTGATATTTGGTTGACACACCCATACTATTTTTAGATCAACGCTGGTGTGAATTCTTTAAACACGTGCTCATACACTCTGAAGGCGTTTGTATTGCCACAGTAGCGCCACTATATTCCACATACACACGTAAACATACAGGCACACGTATACACACAGACAAACAAACCACTACCACTATGTAACCACCACACATGCACAGTTTCTACATATTGTATTATTATACTCCAAACACACACACAAACACACACACACACACACAACAAATCATACACATCATATATCATACAGCTCACAATACACACACACACACACACACACACACATACGCATAACTTACCAGTCATACCCATCCCACCAAAGCTTAACACCGGAGGAACCACCCCGAGCCCGGGGCGACAATCCGTGACGGGGCGACAATCCGTGTCGCAACAAATTTTTTGCCAACACGGATTGTCGCCTTCGAGGTCAAAAACTGGGAACTGCACAAGCGTCACGGATTGTCGCCAGGCGACAATCCGTGTAGGGGGCGACAATCCGTGCCGCCAGCGCCCGTCACGGATTGTCGCCCCGAGCAGGAGGCGACAATCCGTGTAGGGGCGACAATCCGTGTCGCAACAGACGTCAATGGTGTCTGCATGACAATTTGTGGACTATCGCAGATTTTGGTTAAATGTGAACCCTCTGTACAAAATTGAACTTTACACAAAAACCAGTAATGTGTATGTGAGTGTGTGCTTACAATGATCCCGAACAATAGACATGATAGCATTGAATACTATGAATACCACCTTTTTAGAGCTCTGCTGACTAGGCTTCTGCACTCTTGCTCCAAGGCACATGAATGCTTTATTAATAATTTGTGATGGATTGCCCTGGGCACTGCTAGTCTACAGCTGCCGTTTCAAAACAGCTTTGCGTTTATCAACTTCAAAAGGCTTTTACAAACAGGTTTCTGAAAACCTGTTTAGGAAACCTGTTTGGAAAGCCACAAATTTTTACGGCTTTCGAAAAGGCTTTCCGAAAGGGCTTTCAAAACAGCTTTGCGTTTATCAACTCGTAAAAATTCCTTGAAAGCTGTTTGGAAAACCTGTTTCTGCCGAGAAAAAGAGTTGATAAACGCACCCTTAATTCATCGTAAAGGGTAAAATGCATGCGTATGAAAATAGTAAGGACATGTTCTCAAGTGTTTGCATACACTGCATTTCAGGATGAATTATTAAGACTAGCTGTGACAGTAGAATTTCTCTCGAGTATGTAGAGCATTCCAGTTCTGGAAATTGTTCAGGACCATAATAGATTGTCAGGGTGTTTAACCACACATTCCCATACACTACTGTGCAAAATTAAAGTTGTATAAACAGAGGGTTGAAAACAGAGCAAAATCTAAACCTAACTTTAAAATAAGTATTGAAATCAATGAACTGATTTATACAATCAATTACAATTTGCCTCCAAAAAAATTGTACACTATTCAGCTATTGTTCGTGTCAATGTCAGTGCTGTCTGATAATAACGCTATACAGTTTTTGAACTATTAAGGATCAAAAGTGGGAAATGTTTTTGTACACCTAGTTCATGCGTGTGTTAGTGTGGGTAATGCGGACGATTAAAATCGTCCAGTATCTGGACTATACAGTGGACTATGTTGGCTCTGGTAGTGGGAGTCTGGTTTAGGACTCTTTTGTTGGCGATTTGCCGTCGATTAGAGTCCATCTTGTGGAGGGGAATCCTATAACAGAGGGGGTGGGGTGGAAGATGAGCTTATGCTAGTTTCTCAGATCATAGAATCATAATATGCAAGCTAGTGGAAGAAGTCTTGGTAAAATGAATGAACTTGTAGTCAGTGGCGTAACTACGGGGGGGGGGCATGGGGGCAGTAAACTGCTTTTGAAATCGACATGAAAGGGTGATCAAGAAAAAAGATATTTTTCAAAGATTTCTTTTAACCATAATTAAAGAGGTATATAGTGTGAAACATTAAAAAGCTGGTCGGCATTCTGAATTATAGCAGGATGTGCGCAGTGTACTCAGAGCATCCGAACGGCAAAAAGAGTCGCTGCAATGTTGCGCAATGTGATGTAGGTTGTACACATTTGATATCAAAGCTAGATCATTGATTTTGCAGTGTTGCTTTACATACTAGTCTATATTAAAATGCTTTGCATTGCATTGTCAATGATAAGACTTGACCTTGGCTATTTCCTAATTTTTCCATCTATATGAGACACACACACACTCACAAACACAAAAAATTAGGGGATGCTCTTTATAAAGTGCAGATTTTGGACATCCTTCTCCCGCTTGGCCACTACGACGCCCCCTCGCTGGTCATACCTCCCCCAATCATGAACATTAATCGACACCCTTGACTACCAGTGGCGGATCCAGGGGGCGCACCGGGCGCTCCCTCCCTCCAAAGCGACAAAAATATGCATGTAGCTACAAACGACAGTTTTTGGACTGTCAAATGTCAACATTTTTCAAGCTCGCTCGCTTCGCTCGCTCGCATTTAACCGTTATATGCCATTCTCCTGATGTTACTGCCAGTAATTGCCAGCAGTTGAGCCCGGTGCACCCCCCCCCCCGAATTTCCAAAGCGGAAAAAATATAGCTACAAACGGCAGTTTTGTGACTGTAAAATGTCAACATTTTCAAGCTCGCTCGCTTCACTCGCTCGCATTTAATCGTTATGCCATTCTCCTGATGTTGCTGTCAGTAATTGCCAGCAGTTGCGCCCGGTGCGCCCCCTCCCCTTAATTTCCAAAGCGAAAAAATATAGCTACAAACGGCAGTTTTTGGACTGTAAAATGTCAAAATTTTCAAGCTCGCTCGCTTCGCTCGCTCGCATTTGATCGTTATGCCATTGTCCTGATGTTACTGCCAGCAATCGCCAACAGTTGTGCCTGGTGCAACCCCCTTAATTTCCAAAACAAGCAAACAAACAAACAAACAAATATATATATATAGCTACAAACGGCAGTTAGGGGACTATGTAAAAATGTCAAAATTTTCAAGCTCGCTCGCTCCGCTCGCTCGCATTTAATTGTACCGTTATGCAATTCTGGTGTTGCTGCCATGAGGTGCCCCCCAATGTCTTGACCCACGGTACGCCACTGCTTGTAGTATTTACTTCATGTTAGCGCTCAAGCGGAAGATTTTGATGTACGCCGATTAAAGTAGAATGAACGAGATATTCAAATTAGGAAAATCATATGAAATAAGGTGTCAGAGCAGAGGGAAATGGCTCCTGAAACAGATTATCAGTATGACTTATTAAAAGACATTCGAGCCATTGAGAAGTCATGATCGATTAACTCTCACCTATTTTCGCTCCGGAACAGCTGTCTTTTTCAGGCCCTTATAAAACACTCCGTCACGCGAAGATCAAAACCCTACACGTTGTTTTCTTTTATCATTCCTGAAGCGTCGGATAATTAAGAGCAGGCGGATCAGTTACCACATTCAAATGGTGGCAGGTAGACCCGAATCTTGAGGTATTCAGAAGTGCATCTCGTAAATAGACCGTAATCACTTATGATTTTGAAATACTAGGGCATAAACATGATTTCGATTATAAGAAAACCGGGTGTAAGGTGAGGGTTGTATACGCGTAGGCCTTTGTGTAGAGTGTTTTGAGTTTGTCTCGAGATTGCGAGTAGATTGGAACTTCCCGAAAATATTCTGTAAGGGAAATAGGAACATCAGTAGAAACAACTCTGAAAGTGAAAAAAAAGGGGGAAAAAATACGTGCAGGTTTGATGTTCTGGTTAATTGTATGTTTTCCTTTTGTGCCCCTCCAAAAAAGAAAATAATACAATCTAACTTTCGACAATGATAACTTTGAAAGTAACTAAAAGTTATTAATCTAGATGCTATTTCAGAATATGAAATTACTGTTTAACTTGTTATCTATACATCATGCATAAAACCAAATTTACTTTTGTTCAGCGCTCACTGAGACATGGATTTTTTGTGAAGTATGTCATGGATCCGTGTCTTCCATGTTTATAACACTTATTGGAAACAGAAGGTATTCATGCCCGGTCCTCATGGTCCTGGTCCCGGTTACGCCCGACTGTCTGACTGCATCATATAAAATTCATCTATATTCAGAGAATCAAAATTAAATGTTGTATAAGCTATAGGTTCATAAGAAAACACATGGGGGTTGGCGGACTCTCCGCCAAGACCTGAGAGAAATATATGTGGAAATTACAGGGCCTGGCCTGAAAGAGGGAAAGAAAGCGAAATACATACCCAAAACATGAAAGAAACACGATACATGGGGAATAACATGGATGAGACACTCTCAACGTTGATACACACGACATTAAGTTGGCTAGCGTCTGGTACTGAGAAAGCAATGCCCAACTGTGAAAGGCGCCTTTTCAAATGGACTACTTTTTGTAAAAGGGTGTCTCAAAATAGTTTGCACATTTGCATCTTCCTGTATATTTGCTCAGCCATCATTCATGCTATTTGATGTGGGGTCCATTGGTTCACGAAGCAACTGTGAGATCTAAAGAATGAATTGTTAAAGGAGATTGCTGATAGAGACTAAACAAATAGTGCGTGACTGAATTATAACAATGTGAGAGCTGTGAATTTCACATGTATGTGTATTCTGCATTGCTCAGTACATGGTAAACCTGGTAGAGGGACCTACGAGTCCCTAACGGGAAGTAAGAATCAATTTGGTATGAGTGTCGATACAGTTAAACATATGTGTTTAGCATTCGTGTACAATACAAGCAGTGCTTATGAACCGGTTAATTCTAAGTTTTGCGATCAGAACTTTAAAAGTCGAACACGTTCTGGTATCAGTGAGTTTAGTAAACTATCAATTCACATTTCTTTTCTGTTTCATAATACGTTACATTTCTTTTGTAGCATCTTTCCAAGAGAAAATGCATGTGCTATCGCTAGTTACTTATGTAATTATTTTAAAATTTACCAGTTAGGCCAAATTTGACCGTTTAAAAACTTTTGATATTCTTTTTTGACAGGTTTGACGGACATTCTTATTTAACTCCCATCTGAGGCAAAACAGAAAACTGAGCAAATCTGAATCAAACTTTGTTTCTGTGATGATTCAACTCTATTACCTCACTTCCATTGCAGAGGTATCTGAGGCAAACCAATACTGATCAATTAAAAAGAAAGAATACATTAAAGTCAGAGACACTGGCTAGTCGTAGGACTTTCTACTCCATTCTGCATTGCAATCAAACACACAACAGTTGTGATTGAATCCGTATATCGATATTCGAATTGATTTTCGTTTATTCAAATTTGTTTTTGTTTTTGTTTTGTTTTTGCTTTTTTGCAACAGACATTTCAAAGGAGCCAAGCAAATTTTGATTAGGTTCATACGATTTAAGGTTTCAACATTGAAATTCATTCATCTCATTCAAATTTTCTATTTTTTATACCGATTTGGAATTATGAGTTTTTAAAGTTTCGGTGCCGTCGTCGCTGGATAAAGAGACTACTACACCTCATGACGTCATTAGAAGCAACACTGTAAAGGAAGTATGAAGAACGTCATTTCACTATACTCTAGTATAATGAAAGAGCACTTGACTTAATTCGTAGAAAGCAAATGGGGAGATTATTGATATTATTATCCGTAACATTATTATGCCTCTAATACGTTGATGTAATGGGTATATCTTATGAAGCATTAAATTTTGTGAAATTTTCGTAGTATTTTCTTAATCACATGCTGCCACATATATGATGACAATGACAGGTTTCTACTATAAACTTCTCTGTAGTCAGTCGTTTCAAGTATTGGTGAATGAAGTATGATGAAAACATGTACTATAGATCATAACTCGAGAAGGCGAAGCATGTCGACTAAAGCAATGTTATCATACCTGATAAATTTTCCATTTAACACTCCAACCTACATCAGAAGAACCACAAACGCCTTCATCTTCTTACAACGGCAAGTGATGAGAAGACACTGAGAAACGAGATGTCTGGGTGTCAGTCGGGAAGGCAGAACACGTAGGTGTGACAGAGTTTTGGTATTGACATAGACTCCTGCGTCGGTTTTTGTACCAAAATCACATCCCCAGGACATTAGCGCATAATTCATATAACATAGTATGGTGCGCACTCAAATTGTCGACGAGCGGACATGGGGACTAATCGGCTTTCGCAAGCAGAAAAGCTTGAAGTCGCGCGGGGATGGCCATTGGCTTATTCTGGCATCATGCAAGTTTAACCGTCAGAACCGACTATAGAACTTGCTCTTTTCACATCTATACATGATATTCCAAAGCAGTGATAGTGGGAAGTACTCCCCCCCCCCCCCCCCTAAAAAAAAAAAACACACAAAGAAACAAACAAACAAACAAAACAAAACAAAAGAAAAGAAAAAACAAAAACAAAACGCTACCAGGACTATGATCCCAAATATGAGCGTGCACAAACAGTTCATGGAAATTAAGGCATTCAGTATATCGGTTCATCCAATATTGATCAAGGTGAACTTAGTCTCAGAACCTCTTAATTCTTCTGCTCTACAAGATCAAACGTCCACCAAGACAAATATCATAACGCACCCAACATGGGAACACAATGTACATGAAAAATCCTAAATATGACCTACTTATTATACCTCTTTGATAGTATCCAAGAAAGCTCTAACATGCATATGCGTATGCTGTGGTTAAAGGTGTTGTTTTACAGCTGTTCTACACCAACACCAAAACGAGTGATGCTCGTTATTCCTAAGAACCTCATTTACTTTTCGGTTTTCAGAGTTCCTTTCAGAATAACGTACCTTAAAAATAAAGAACTGTCGGAATAACGAGCTGTAACCAACAAACATCTCTCTTTTGTGGAAATTTTGGACTTTTATACACATGCGCAGCCAGTCGTATGCCTTGTCTTCTGCATGAAATCTTTTATAATGTAGTGATGTATCAACATCATAAGGAAAGACAGGTAAAACATGACTTCTTTCAGTGACATTAGAACTAATTCAAGTATATCCAAATCAGACTGCAGAGGACTAGAGCCATCAGCAGAATCACGACATACTCAATTTCTACGTCCTTATACCCTCAAGCTCATCAATCAAGGTATACACGGTAGCACGTTATGCTATGACATGACCTTTGACCTTTGACTGAGAAACGATCATCAGTCTTTACAAAACAAACCCATGATTTTTTTATCAAGTTGAATTGTGACATCACAATACATTGCACCGTCAGTGTGTCCAAAACGTATATCAGTATTTCCCCCTCCATACACGCTCATAATAATTATAGAGTTACAAGATAATATTGTATGGCTTACTTGTTTATTTATCTAAAAACAAAGTTGATATCAACGTTTTGTTCAAACTTATGTGATTCAAAATTTCTTAAAGTATTATGCACTCATCTAAACGGAATGTATATTGCTTTTATTGGTTCATGTGGAAATAAAATCACTCGAATTGAATTAAATTGATGGTAAAATCGGGCAAGTAATGATAAATTACGGTGTCTATAGAACAGCTGAAAATAGCTTCACACTGTAAACAAGAATGTGGAAGAGCTCTCGTATCTTTTTATGAAGATAACTTTTAACTTTTAATGAAGATAGTATACTGGTAAGGAGAATGACAGAAATAAAAAGAAAACTAGACTTAGAAATTTGTCAATACTGACAAATTCGGTTATCCGTATAATCCATGATTAGGCAATTGGCTACGCAAATTTTGAGATGTTTATAAAATACACATGGGGGTGGGGACATGCCCGGACAAGTTACAGGATCTGCCAAGATCACTATGTATTGTATAAAAAATATTCCTGAATAGAAGCGTGAATTTAATTTCAACCACGTTAAACTGAAATATTTTTAGAGACACACACTCTACTTTACGCATCTACCACAATCAAGGAAGCGATACAATCGTCCGAGTGAGCTACCCATTGAATAAGATCATGTCATTCGGTATTTCGACCAAAAAATTGACTGCCATTGAATCATGATATCTATGAACTATAACGGCTTTAAGATGTGCTTTCTATTTTCCAGCATATTTGCAGTGTCGCTATATCACTATTGACGCACTCGTCATATGACGTCAAACATACTTTTTTTTTATTTATACAGAAAGAAAGAAACAAGAATTTATATAGAAGCAGGTGATCTGTCGTTTCACACGAATCACATAAAATTCTATGATAACCGCCTGATAAACCCTCAACACCTCTTCTGTCTGAACCCCGTCTCATTCTTGCAATGTACAATGAGAGGCATGTCTCCAACATAGTACAATAAAAGTTTTTTTTTTTTTGGTACGTTCCTGCGCTCTTTGTCTGAAATCGACACTCGGCACCACAGCGCAAAGATCAGAAGCCACACTGGGGAAAACACAAATCAGACATTCGCTCCGCATGACAATGATGAAAGAATCAACGCACAGACAAACGTACTGGCAGAATTCAAAATGATTTAAGTGTAGCGTGCCAGGCGATGCTTTCCTGCATATATCATATAGGTTTGGATTATGAAGACAAGCTTAAATGTTTCACTGCAGAACTGTCAGACTATTGTCCTACTTCATTGTACTTGTAGGACTATTATAAAGATATAGATAATGGACGGGTATCCTAAGCATTAACCAAATGAAATACATTATAAAGAAGATATGGACAATTAAAAAAATGTGTTTAATTCTAAGTATACACAGTGTATGCAATAAACCAAAGGTTGCATGGGATTATTTCTGTTTTCAGTAATCTTATCTCATTTCTACTTTAACAAAGTCATATCAATGCCCATTCATGCACTGAAGCTAGTTGAACTATTAGGCTCCGGGTCATTAGCTGTTTAAAAGAAGAAAACAAACAAATATTTCTGAGATGAGCGAATGACGAAGGAAATTGATAAGTTAATTATTTCGGCAAGGGTTAGCAGATATAAAACATCATCTCAGTTAATTGTTCTCCGAGAGGTATGGCAGCAAAGCTCATTAGAGACAGACAAGGGAAACATAGTGATATCTACCATGTCTACTATATATACACGTGGATCGAGAAATAGCGGAAGCCGAACAAGGCAAACACCAATATGTATTCTATATATTTACTGCATTCACATGCATACGTACATATGTGTAACGTTCAGAAACTTTTTCTGGACAAATTGTTTTTAATCAAAGTTGTCTTTCCTTTTTATCCCCCGTCTTTTTTTTTTAATCTTCTCTAGTTTACTTCTTCTTATCATAAAATTAGTCTTCCTCTCCACTGGTTATTTCCATCGTCATTTTATTTCATATGTCGATACAAATAGAAACTCTCAATTTAGTGTTGTTGGTATAATCGGCCTTTTTCACCCAGGGAAGTGGGAGAGCTCTCCCACCTACCTGATTCAACAGGGTGCCTTATAATGTAGCGAACTTGGACCTTGATGCATCAGTAGCTGCCTAGTTCTTTTCACGAATTTGACCTATCCAGACCCTGGGAGGAAAGACAATAATTTGGGATACATTTAAACTGAGAGGTTTTGTCATGTAGAAATCTCACTAAACCGCAAATCAAGGATCTGACCGAATCCCCCCCCCCCCCCCCCCGCGTTAAAGTGCGATTCTCATCATCAGCATTTTACATCCATTTTGGTCCCATTCGACGCACAGATAGTAACATACACACATACACACACATACACACACATACACACACCCACACTTGTACACATATTATTTTCTATTTTTACAGAAACTGTGATATAATACCTAGATTTGATAGGAGGGGCAGACACTGATGCTTGTATTTGATGCCAATGTGCCAGTGACCGTTCCCATGCGCTTCTGCGCTTTTCTTTCGAATAATGCCGCTTGATTGTCCGAACTGACCCTTCGTCCGCTTGTCGACAATAGGCCTATGGGCCTGCCCTCGATCTGCGTTTGATGAAATGAGAGATCCAGTCCTCGTGGTATGATTTTTGTACGAGAGCTGACACAGGAGTCCAAAGATAAGTTAGCAAACCTCTTTCACACCGGTCATTACCTACATTTCCTGCCTCTCCGACTGAAACTCAGGCCCTCGTTCTTTTGCGGAGCTGCATGTTCTGGCGTTGTATTAAAGAAGATGAAGACGTTTGTGACTTTGCTGATGTTGATCGGAGTGATGAATGGGAAACTTTTCAGGTATGATTGTAATGCTTCATTACACTTGAGGTAAAGTCTTGTGACATGAAATAACTGATGTTTTTAATAATTTTTTGTTCATGATTATACTGGTTTTATTATCAGACACATCAGACATTGACATATCAATAGTTATTTGTCGACAGCGGTAAGTGCACGCTCGTGTGATTTGTATAGAAGCTAAAATACATCATACAGAAATATGATTACCTGCTTGGGGGAAGAGAATATTGTAAACACAGCAGATATCACAATACGAGATTTTCGTAAATTTGCCCCGGTTGATACTGTTTGCTGTCGATTGCTGGTCAAACCACATGACGTCAAAGCAAAACTTCTTCCACTTGCATTTATGATTTTCTGTCTAAGAAGCTGGCATGAGCTCATCTTTTACCCTACCCCCTCTGTTATAGGATTCCCCTCCACAAGATGGACTCTGATCGAGGGCAGATGACCAACAAGAGACTCCTAAACCAGACTCCCACTGCCAGAGCCAACATGACGCCAGGCCGCAGTCGCCGTGCCTCGTCCTTCGCTGTCAACATGAGCGACTATCTTGATGTACGCTTAGCAAAACCAAACGATGCGACGGGTTTTATGAGGAATAGAACGATGATTGCTTATCTGTGTAAATCGACATTTTCCAGTATTAAGTATAGTCAGGTGATACAAAGAGGAATACAAGCGTATCACCTTTTTGAATGGATGTATTTTTTTCTGTATACTTCCATTTCTTTTTCAAATGTTCGACATGATCTTTTATCAATTATGAGTATTGCTTTCAAACATTATGAGCATTTCTAACATTTCCCCTCGGGTGTGTCCATTTTTGTGCGTAGTCACCATGGAAATGCCATTTTTGGGATGTAGATTCCTGGTATGCACAAGTAGTACAGGCATCTACCAATATACATTATGCATAATATCATATTCATATAATATATTATGTGTATGTGTTTCTTTCTCTCTCTCTCTCTACATATATATATATATATATATATATAAGTAACAAAGCTGCAACAAAGTTCATGCTGTATTCACCAACGGTTTATTTCTTCACACAAATTTTCGGGCGTCTCGCCGCCCTTTCTCAAGTGTTGATACTGAGAGAACAATAACAAAATTAAGCCATAACAATATATTGCAACCGTGTTACTAAGGATGCGCGCTTTAACGCATCCATGCTAGGCATCCTAACACCCAGCGCGCATCCTGGCAACAGTACAATGTTACGTCATAATGAAATTACAATGAGTATAAAGCATACATGAAAAAACTTGGCACGACTGATACAGAAGTAATTCCTCTGAATACGCAGCTGCGGTGGTAATGTAAAAGCAGTGCATTATTTCTTTCAAAATTCAACATACACATAAATTAACTTTAATTCTAGTGTATAGATAATCTTTACATAATCTGAAATTATCATGATCAATATAAACATTCGATTTTTTAAAATCAAACTGAATCGTCACACTGATGGTTATGCAAAATATGTGCAAGCAGTTTACCATTCCTTTCAAACTTCAGCATACACATACATTAACTTCCAAATTCTGGTGAGTAGATAGTCTTTAAATAATCTGAGACTATAGCATGAATATGAAATACGTGAAAAATCATATTTTTCTTCTTTTGATTAAAAAGATACGTCACAATACGTCTCGGAGTGGAAAAAAGACTGGTTCCAAGAAATGGTTAAAAGGAGCGTCAGCATTATATCACTCAAGCAATATAATAATAAGATCTATTGCAGCGGGGTAAACGGGAGAACATACAACAATAAGCGGCGCACCTACTTGTAAAAAGTGTAGTTCGTGAGCCATGATAGATCTATGTTCATGCCCTGTCCCTGGAAGCTTCGTGTGCGGATGATTGTTTTTAGTTCTTTCACGTGTCTTTCTTCAAATGCTTCCATGTCCTTGTATAAAATGCACATTGCAGATCTGTTAGTGTGTGATTTGGTTTGTTGAAGTGTTGTGCGACTGGATGTTGTGTTTGACTTCTAATGATTGTGCTTTTGTGATTGTTGAAACGTTGTCTAAAATTTGTTGTTTCTCCGATGTAGACAGCCAGGGGACATTGCTTGCATGTAAGGCTGTATACTACATTCTTGCTGTTGCAGTCCCCTGACGTCGGATGGAGGGTGTGGCCGGAGCCAAGTGTGATATCTGTATCAAAAGAAGAAAAATATGATTTTTCACGTATTTCATATTCATGCTATAGTCTCAGATTATTTAAAGACTATCTACTCACCAGAATTTGGAAGTTAATGTATGTGTATGCTGAAGTTTGAAAGGAATGGTAAACTGCTTGCACATATTTTGCATAACCATCAGTGTGACGATTCAGTTTGATTTTAAAAAATCGAATGTTTATATTGATCATGATAATTTCAGATTATGTAAAGATTATCTATACACTAGAATTAAAGTTAATTTATGTGTATGTTGAATTTTGAAAGAAATAATGCACTGCTTTTACATTACCACCGCAGCTGCGTATTCAGAGGAATTACTTCTGTATCAGTCGTGCCAAGTTTTTTCATGTATGCTTTATACTCATTGTAATTTCATTATGACGTAACATTGTACTGTTGCCAGGATGCGCGCTGGGTGTTAGGATGCCTAGCATGGATGCGTTAAAGCGCGCATCCTTAGTAACACGGTTGCAATATATTGTTATGGCTTAATTTTGTTATTGTTCTCTCAGTATCAACACTTGAGAAAGGGCGGCGAGACGCCCGAAAATTTGTGTGAAGAAATAAACCGTTGGTGAATACAGCATGAACTTTGTTGCAGCTTTGTTACTTATCTTTTTATCTTGCCAACACGTGGACTACCTTATCAACATATATATATATATATATATATATATATATATATATATATATATATATGATAGGGCTCGAATTAGCAGTAGCCCCGGCAACTTAAAAATTATACACATATTTATAATTTCCTTTGAAACTTAACGATTAAAATTGGTGTTAGAGTAACTTGTTACATAGTTTTAATTAGCTTGTTCATCAAAATCTTCAACTCACGATACATTTAGTTAAAGCATCTTGAAATGAACAATTCAAGAAAACCATGACTATGATGACATTGGAACTTAAAAAACAATATCCACACCTGCAGAACCTATATACGACCTATTAGTCTACTCGATTGTAAAGGTAACCTATAATGATTTACAATTTTTTTTTCTTTTAGTATTATTTATCTTTCTTTTCTGGTCACATGATCCACCCAAAGGCCCAGTACTATGGATCTCTCTCACTTGGAACACCGCCACAGACCTTCAGCGTTCTATTTGATACAGGCTGCACTGACCTTTGGATTGCTTCGTCTTCGTTTTCTCCAGAATCTGGCTGGATCAGTAAGTGATGCTGTCTTCTCTCAGGTTACAAGAGTGTTATCTCTCTTTGTTTTGTGCTGGTCTATAAGGCAATTACCCCCTGGACAATTACCCTAAACCCTTCCCCTTACCCTAACCCTAATCCTCATCTTGAACCTAAACCTAACTTTAACCTTAAACCTAACAGTATTTACTCTAACCTTATCTCTGATCAGTATGTAGCCGTTGGGTAATATTGTCCTCCGCGGGTAATTGCCCTGATGTGGTTCTTGGCGCTGCTGAAAGGAAAAGTGCTATAAACAAGGCTCGACACCTTTTTTTTTTTTTTTGCCAGACAACAAAATTCGATACCCCAAATTAAAAAGGAAAACATACATGTTTGAAAGATTAAAATGATGTGATAAACCATGTGAGCTATGGTAAAACTGACACTAGCTAAACTGAAACTAGCTAAGAACCAAGAAAGAAAAACAGTTTGGAATGAAATACTTCAATAAAACATAAAAATGATCATAAATCTTGGTAATTATGTGAAAATCGACAGCTATGTTAAATGGCTTCGAATTACATGTATACTATAACTAAGTTCCATAAAGTCGAACATATTCAATGTTGACTTGGAATATATTAACATGATTTTTCACGATATAACAACATATGCGTGAAATGACTGAATTAGTTAACGGGGGGGGGGGGGTGTCACCACTTTTGTTATTGGACTGATAAAAATATGTTGCTTTCGTTCTATAGGACGCCACCACGCTTATAACAGTTCCAAGTCCTCATCGTACGTTGCGAATGGCACCAAGTGGTCAATTGTCTACGCTAACTGTTACGCCGAAGGTTTTGTGAGCCAAGATGTTGTCACGGTGAGAAAAAACTATATTTGAATATTTCTCTCCTCCTAGATTAAGAAATGTTCTCTTTGTGGCATGGTAATGACAGTAAATAAAAAACTCAATGTCTCGTGTAATACCATTTGGTGTAAAGATATAAGAAAATTCTCAGAATTTAAAGAAGGGATTTTTTTTTAGAAAGTATTAATACCGCGGTTTCCTTTTCTTCTTTTTTTTAACATTATTGTATACATTGTATCACCACCACGAAGTGGCTTCAGCTCAGTGGTATATAGTGCAGCAGGTGCAGCGATTACGTGGCTTCATTCCTCAGGTTCGTTAATCCCAAAATGAAATAAGGGTCGGTTCCGAAGGTTTGTTACCCGAAAATAAAGTATAAAGTATGGTTCGTTGGGAATATTTCGTAGTTTCGTTAATCGGAAAATGAAAAACGAGGATTCATTCTGAAGGCTCGTCAATCCAAAAACGGCATCTTATTTCTATTTATCGGATTAACGAACATATTATTTCAAATCGGATTGCCACTCCGAAAACGAACATCGGGAATAATTAATTAACCTTCGGAATAAGGAACCTTATTTTTACGTCGGATTATCAATCCAAAACAAACATTCGGAATAATGCAGCAAAATGATCCGTTTAACAACCCTATTTCATTTTCACATTAAGGAACATCAAGATACAGGAAATTGGTGTGTTTCGTATGAAAGCGAACCCTATCTCATTTTCGGATAAACGAACAAGCGGAATAACGAATACCAGTGGAATGGGTTCAGATCCCAAACTATACATGTAGTTTGTTCTTTTCACTTGGTGTTCATAGTAATACACACAAATCGAGCACATGATCATTTTAACCACAGGGAATAACACTGATGAAAAAAAAAACCTCCGTGGTTTAAAAAAACATATATAGATATCTTTCAAAACATCAACAATATTAGTCAGAATGACTGATGCAAACATTGATGAAGATAATCTTAAGTACGTGTATTTGTACCCCAGGGATATCATGTTCTGTTCTCTTGAAAAGAAAAAAAAAGCAGCCTATATAAACCTGAACTATACCATCTTGATATGTCTAAACAGCACTTTTATCCATTGCCAAAATGCAAAGCTTGTTACACGTTTCAATCGTTTATATCTTTAGATAGGTGACGTAACCCTGAAGGCCCAGTTTTTCGGGGAAGCCACCGCCGTGTCTGGGTTCCCTTTGCTCACTTCGAGGTTCGACGGCATTTTGGGGTTGGCGTATCCGAACGTAGCCCAAGTTAGCAATGTGCCCGTCTTCGACAACCTCGTCAAACAGGGACTCATTCAGGATCCCGTTTTTTCAGTCTACCTCGGCAGGTGAGTCGTCAAGAACTCGTCCTTGTACGGAGAGTGGATTAGAAGGTTTAGATCGGGTCAAGGAATCATATAAAACAAAAAGAAAAAATACACGTATGTGATAATATCAAAACGAAACACATGACTGTGACCAAGTCTTCATTTCAATATGTTCTCCGAATAAAAACGCGATTGTTGTGATTATGTACTTGAAATTGGCATGTACAAGACTGTTTATACTGCATTTGAACCAAAGCAATTATTCAACACACACACACACACACACACACACACACACACGCACACACACACACACACACAAAATGGAATGTACATTAAAAACTTCAAAAATATCAAGTTGGATCCCCAGTGAAAACGATCGTCGCTCTACGCAGGAATTTTAAGAGGAGAGTGGGAACGGCCGGCTTATTTCTTTCTCTTTTTCTTCGTGTCCACTGTCTAGGAACTCTTCAGATCGTCCTGCAGGTGAGATTGTCTTCGGCGGAGCAGATCCTCTACGCTACACTGGAGACTTCCACTACGTAAATGTGTCTCATCAAGGACTGTGGCAGATCAACGTGGAGAGGTAGGAATCGATGATACACATAAAAGTCGTTTGCCAAGGACGGTTCACTAATTATGTAGATTGAGTGAATGAAGGAATATTAGTAAATCACATCAGTAAAAGTCTGAGGGAAAAGCGAACAATTAACTTTCGAATGATACGAATTTATATTTCAATTTATACATTATATTCTTCTCTATATTTATATTGATGTCACGTATGTACAACGATAACAAGAAAGAAGAGTCAAAATATTTTCAAATTTTCTCTCATAATGAAAGCGCACTTTGCTCTTCTCTTCCAATTCTCTTCGAGAAAGAAGGAGGGAATAATATTACCTTTCAACATACAGGTTGTCCGATTTTCTTTAAGTTGTGTTCTACAAGTATTGCTGCGTTTACTCAATCCACTCATATATCAAAGTGAACTTGCCGTTTAATATTGTGGTCTTCTGGAATGTCATTTGAAAGAAAGAGAGACCCGAAATGGGCCGTGAAGGGCCGAAACCAGTCGTGAATATGTTTTTCACATTTGAAAATGGCGGGAAAAAAAGCCCGGAGACACCAAAAAGTAATTCTAAATGCTGGCAGACAAAAAGGCTCACAAAAGCTTGGCTATTGCAGAGAGTTTTGTCATCTTTGTTTGTCTTCTCATTTTTTTTTTTAATTGAGAAATTTGTTCTATAGTAAAACAACAACAACAACAACAACCTGACAGAACTGTATGTCACAGCAGTACATATCAATAAATAGTAAGGGGCACGCATTTAGTGTAGAGTTACTACAAAATGAATATTTCTCCTTCGATGTTTTGAATACTTTTGCATTGAATTGCTGATATCTAAATGTGTTTCCTTTATTTCTCCATGTGTCATTTTGATGTTGGTGCACTTGTGTTTATATTCTTTTCACAGTGTAACCCTCGGGTCGAGTGTAATATCTGTAAACTACCAGGCAGTAGTTGACACTGGTTGCTCGGCTGTGGGTGTGCCTACCCCCCTCATCGACGGCTTCATGGAGAAACTCGACGCTATTGAAGTAACATACGGGGAGGTTCGTGGAGCACAACAATATTTATTTTGACATTTGATATGCATTTCCATGATATCCATAAGAGGGAGCACAAAATTTGGGGGGTTTGATATGAATTCTCCAAATGCCAAGCTTTAAATCGATAGGTATTTTGTCCCCCCCCCCCCACTTCAATGGAAGGAAAATTAAATAAATAAATGAATAAACAAATCACAAATAAATGAATAAGTAAATAAATAAGTAAATAGATATAAACGAATAAATAAATAAATGATTTATATACTGTGCATATAAGAACTATCAGGATAAAGCCATTAGTACGCCTGTAGCTTCGATCCTTTGACCTTGGAGTCGCAAGGCCGCCTTTGACGCTAATGATGAGTTTAAAATCCCCCTTTTATCTCCCACACCTATAGTATTGTTGTCGAATGAACCCTAAACCACATGGTTCATTTTGATTATTTAGAATGTTTAGTGGCATCTCTACTTTCATCATCAACAGGTTATTAATTGGTTACATTAACGGGTCAGGCATATCAAATTTGAATGATTTAGAGACTTACATATTCTTAAAGCTATAGCTAGCAAACTCTTTTTCATCATTTTGATTCTAATCATTTTTTTAAAAAAGAGAGAGAAAAAAAATCTGACCTGCTGGCACTTCGTTGATTTACGATGCAAGTCATGCTCATGCATCTACATACAATGATATATGCGATTGCACTCTAAAACAGTGTGTCGTTATGTCAAACCGTATTAGTTTGCAATTCTGTGGTTATGCAATCTTTGTGGTTATGTTCTTTGACAGTACATTGTTCCCTGTAGTGACATTGACGTTCTTCCTGACATTACCTTCACCCTGAACGGCATGGCATACGTCTTAACCGGGCGGGACTATGTTAACAAGGTAAGTGGGCAGGTATAGGAAGTCTTCATGTTATGCAAAAGCAAGGAGACTCATTAAAACTCGTCCACCCGCCTTCATGCCGAAAAAGAAAATGCAAAGAAGGCAAGGAAGAGGAAAGGTGATTTGTTACTACTCTGGTAATCGCCGAAGGCTTTCTATAAATCGCCTAAACCCGATAAGTACGTTAAGACGAAAGCGACAAAAATTACCCTGGAGTTTTGGCGAATTTGACAAATCCGTAGGTCTACACTTTGAGCAGAAATCACATAATGGTGACTCAGAACACATTTTCTTTACATTTTTGTTCTATAAATTATAGTCTTCAGGATATCATTCGGTAGGCTTACGTTGCTTGGACAAGGTAGATTAGAAGGAGAATATGGATTAAAATTTCTGGGAATGGAGATGGGTCGGCTGGGGAAAAGTTAACCTTTTCTGTCCAGGGAATTTGGAAAGTGATGTGTACAACACTGTGGGGTTTTCTGTGCCAATCGGCACTCAGTAGGCCTACACAAAGGCAAAGGTTATTTCAAAAAATTTGGCCCACACTTATACTGGTATGTGAAGATTGGCCGAGCAGACAATATAAAATATGGATCAGTTCTATGTGTCAGTGTTTGTAAATGCTACGTAATTCATTTCTGTTAATTATATTCTTCACCTCTTTTCATTCATTTCATGCTTTGGTCTTAGAAGATAAGACGGCATATTTTGTGCGTTTCTTTACACTATATGATACTCTATGATATAATCATAATAGATTAAGGCTTCACATTAGCGATAGCCCTTGGCCCGGACCTAACAGAATATCAGATGTTGGGTGATTATCTTTTAAAAGATATTTTGTATTTTGGTGGCCCGTCAAAATCATTGAGTGCATGTGTACATTGTTTAAAACATGTGCTCTTCTTATCCAGAAAATGGGGAATAACTCTCGACTCAGACAGAACCTGATAACTGCACGCATTTTAATCTCACCTGAGTCAAAGACTCAAGTGAGTCCCCGTGTGATGAGCCCCTATGATGAAATATAACCCTTTGTAATTTCATGAATGTGTGATGTCTTGGGAAATCATATTTATGCCCTAGTTAAGTATCAAACGTGTTAGAATTAGTGAACTTACGTGATATATCTTTTCTGTCCTTAATCATTCACACCAATCTTCCCATAATTGTCCTTGTTTATAATAATCTCAACGTTGTGTTAAATGTTTTTACCTTAAACACTGTGTTAATACGTTTCATTCTTCTTCATCCAGACGTAGAGCTACACCAGAAAATTTGGCTAGCTTGGTGCTAACTTAGATAGGGCTGATTGGTCTAGTGTTTATGATAATGATGATATAAATGTATCGTTTAAGAATTTTTCAGGGATGATTAATAGATATCTAGATGAATATATTCCCAGATTAAAAGAAAAATCAGTTAATTATAAAACTTCCCCCCAAAAAAAAATTACCATGGATTACAAAATCTCTTCTTCGCTCAATAAATAGAAAAAATAGGCTATATTATAAATCAAAAACAAAAAAAAAACTGAGAAGTCAAAAAATAAATACACTTCGTATAAAAACTATTTTAACTAAGATTATACGGTTGGAAAAGAGAAAATATTATATGATTCAGTTAGAAAAATATAAACATGATATAAAAAAATACATGGAAGGTGTTGAAGCTGGCTATGAATATATCAAGAAAGAAATCAGAAATTACAAAAATAAGACATGATAATATAGTTTTTGAAGATCCCAATGATATAATCAATATTTTTAACTTATTTTTCAATGATTGGAGAGAATATGGCAGAAAAAATTCCGCAGTCAAATATACATTTTTCTAAATTCTTAGGTCAATCCAATTCTAGTTCTATTTTTTTTTTTGTTCTAACAACAAAATATGAAATAATAGATATTGTTACCGCAATGAATAACAAGCGAAGTGCCGGTTATGACGATATCAGTAATTTTATTTTAAAGGGAATCATATCTTCAATTGCTGACCCACTTTCATATATTTTCAATAAATCCTTATCAAGTGGCGTTTTCCTGATTTTATGAAAATAGCTAAGGTTTTCCCTTTATTTAGAAAAGGAGATGATTCTGATATATGTAATTATAGACCTATTTCTTTGCTGTCATCTTCATCTTAAATATTGGGAAAATTGATATTTACAAGAACAATTAATTTTCTGAATTTGCATAATGTTTTTACAAATTCTCAATTTGGGTTTCGTCAGAAACACAGCACCATTCATGCTCTTTTAAAGTTTATTGACCACGCTGCGCATACTATTGATAATCATTCTCATCTTATTGGTATCTTCCTGAACTTCTACAAGGCCTTCGATACAATTAATCATGAAATATTACTTTATAAACTGTCTCATTATGGAATACACGGAAAGATATTTTCTTTTCTTACCAAATCCAGATACGCATCGTTAATTCCGAATTGAAAAAAGTAACTCAGTGGATAAGATCTAATAAATTATCACTTAATCTCCAGAAAACTAAGTATATGCTTTATAGTAATTCTTTAGAAGATTTAGGCGCAGGTATTGCTTTTGATGACACTTTGTTAGAACGAGTTTCTCATATAAAATTCCTTGGTATCACAGTGGACGATAAACTTTCGTGGAGGCCGCATATTACAAACATCAGTACAATAATTTCACGCAATATTGGTATTATTGATAGACTCAAGTTTCATATTCCATTGTCCTCTTGTTGACGTTGTATTTTTCTCTAATTTTACCTTATCTTAATTACGGACTCCTAGCGTGGGGAAGTGCTCATCAAAATTTACTAGATAAACTACTGTTATTACCAAAAAAAAAAAAAAAGGTTATTCGTTATTATTTGTGGCGTCCCGCCACGTTCCCATACAGAGCCATTATTTACTGAATGTAAGATTTTGAAAATTAAAGATTTGTATTTTTTTTGCAACTTGGTCAATTTATGTTTAATTACAATGCAAATGCACTTCCCAGTATTTTCAATTCAATGTTCCCACGGAACCAGTCTTTTCATGATTATCCCACTAGACAATCTAATGAGTTTCACTTACCCCTCCTGAGAACTTTATTGGCTCAGAATACATTTATATACACCGGTCCTAGATTTTGGAACTCACTGAGCTGTGAAATAAAAAATTCCCCATCTTTGTATTCTTTTAAGCGCAAGTTGAAATCTTTTCTATTAAATCCTCTCTGATTTAATGAAATCTTTTCTATTAAATCCTCTCTGATATCTTTTTTTTTCCCTTTGCTATATATAGGTCTCGTCAACCTCAGGTTTTATCATCCACCCACCAATCATTCAATCACTGAATTCATTATTACGTAAAGAAGTAGCCATCACAATCCTTGCACAGCTGCATGCAGCGCCAACTCTATAAAGCACATTCTCTATCCATCCCCTGTTCCATTTCCCTTGTTTAGCGTGTAGGCATTCTCTCATTCTCTCATTCTCTCTTTTTCTTTCTTTCCTTCCATACTTTTCATCTATTCTGGCAAGTTGTGTCATGTTGTTGTGTTTCTTCTGTTTTGTCCCGTCCTGTCGTATATCATATTTGTCACAAGTGTTTGTAAATAAGTAATTCATAAGTTTTATGAGTGGTTCACAATCTACAAGCTTTGCTTTTTCGTGGACCTCTCTATTCTTTCTTCCTTTTTTTCAACTGAAGCATGACTTTGTATTATTTTTTTTAACCAGTATGCGCTCTTATGTTTATCGATATCATTTATTTATTGCAAAGCCAAATATTTTTGTTTATGATGTAATACCTGATTTATCTTGTGTTGTGTTTTTGTTGAAAGAAAAAAAAAGAATGAAAATAAATGAATTGAATTGAATTGAATGTTGAAATTTCGAGATTTTTTTTTCTTTCATCTTACGTCACAGTAGGCATACATAATGGTCTTTAAAGCACTTTGTCATACCTGGCAAATTTCAAAGAATTATTTCTTTTTTTATCAGTTTCATGTTGTATCATATGCTTTTTTCTTTGTACAGTGTGTGTTTTTCTTTATCTTTTCGATCCAAGAGATTCCTGTGTTGAGCCACAAAATTAAAGTAAAATTGTGTGTGTGTGTGTGTGTGTGTGCGTGTGTTTTATTTTTTTCTCTGTTTAATTCTTTAGCTATTTTACTTACTTATTTATCTCCGATACGTGTATCGTACGTACAGTTGTGTATGTGTTTTTCTCCTTCTTGCATCTTTGTGTTTGATATAGCTCACGCGAGGTCGTGAAGCCGTATGTCTCGCTACATTCGTCGATCTTGGTGATCACACAATCTGGTATTTGGGACAGCCCTTCTTCGCAGTGTATACACGATGTTCGACCGTGGAAACAACCGAGTTGGGTTCGCTGCTCTTGTCTAGGTATTAGTACCAGGTGGATCATGGAAAACGATGAATCATGGGGGAAAAATTCTCTGATATCTATGATGAAGAGGAGTTTGTTGTTGTTGCTTTTTTATTTTTTGTTTTGTTTTGTTTTGGGGATGTCCTGGAGTAGCAGTAGCACAATGTATATCCCTACAAAAGAAAAGGTAATGTCAATTTATAATCATAGAAAATAGCGCTCACGATAGTAATAATGATAGCAGTAGTGATGAGTGGTAATGGGGTATTAATTATGACAACAATACAATCGTTCTAGAAGCATTCATTGTTATCATTGTAATTACATAGACCCTAATCATTATTATTTTTTTAGACAATGATAAGTCACTGATCGCTAGCTGCCGAGATGCAAGCTGAATAATCCTCAAACCTAATGTCTCACACTTATGATGGAAGGTTACTTTCTCAAATATCACGGAACCTGTACAGGCTCATCTACAATCAAGAATCATTTCTGTCATAAGGCGCAGTACTGTATATAGCATGGTAATCACCAGCACGATAAAGCCTCACATAACTGGATTGAATAGGCTAAATGAAACGAGAGATTCTTACATGTGTTAGTGTACTATTATTTGTGTGACGGCATAATTTCTTTACGCACCGAGATTTATAAGGGGTAGAAATTTTGCCGTACTTAATCATAATAATAAGAATGATGTCTTATATAGCGCATAACAAAAGCATAAGTCTCTATATGCGGTTCACATTCATAACATTATGCATAAACAGAAAAAAAATGCAAACAAATAAAGAAAACTTAATCTACAGAAAATTATTGAGTGTAACAGTGCGAAATGGGGTAAGTTTTCAGTGAGTTCTTGAAGCTGTTGACAGTTGATGCATCTCGGGGATGGGAAGGAAGAGAATTCCAGAGTTTTGGTGCACATTAACTTTGTGTGCTTATTGTTGTTGTTGTTGTTTTTTTTTTCCAATTTCATGTTGCATACCAGGGCCCTGCTGCATAAAACCCTTACCGCTGGACTTACCGCTCCTTTCTAGCGGTAAGTCTTCAAATCAGCGGTAAATTTTATAATCCTTGATGCTGATTGGCTGTGATGCCTAATTTTGACGGTAGTTACCACTGAAATTCAATGGTAAGTTTTATGCAACGGGCCCCAGATACTTATAGTGAAACTTTGAATGTTTCATTTTGTGATATCTAAATGCATAATAGTGTTAGTATTGCGAGGAAAAGCAAATACATGTAATACTTTTCAAGATGGCTTCGTGGACAACCTGACACTATCTCCCTGACACCAATACCTCTTCGTCCTTCTTTTTAACAGTACTGGAAAGTTCATTGCCATGGTAACAGTGCATTTGGTCTAAAAATCAGAAAAAAGAATTGCACACTTTGTGTTGAAATTCTCTAGATTTTATGCAATTTAAAGGAAACTTGGGGTACATGATGACTGTAATACAAAGTTGTGCAGGACAGATTTTTACATGTGGTAGAAGTGCGTTCCCATGAAAGCAGCCCATTATGGCCCGCGAATCAGGAAAAGAGCCTTGCAGATTGTAATTTTTCAATTTGCAAGCGACTGAGAAGAAATTTGGCAAATGGAGATTGTAATGTAAAGTAAAACATTTTTCAAAAGTAGCAGAAAGTATGTTACCATAGCGTTGGCACATTATGGCCAAAAATCAGGAAAATGTGGACCACTTTACCAAATTTTGAAGCAATCAAGAATAAATTTAGCCCACAAGTGACACGAGGCAAAGACATGAAAGACACATTTTCTGAAAGTTGCCATGGTAACAGTACATTATGGTCCTACAATTAACAACAAATTTTGCAGCATGCATAACTGATACTTCTACTTCAAATAAAATGTCATATTCATATTCTTTTATTGCTTTTTTTAATGTAGCTGTTATTTCAAGTTAAAATGTAAGACACGATTTGTCGTTTTTTGGAAAGTTAACATCCATGTCTGTGTAGCAATTATTATTGTATTAGCTATTATTTTACAGCTTGTTGTATGTGTTTAAGTTACTGTTGATTATGCTCAGCAGTGTATCAGAACAGAAGTGTTTGGTGGGGGTATTGTACTGTTTGTAACTGTCTTTTAATAGTGATACATCTGTAGTGTACTGTAGGTTACGTCAACTCCTCGCTGAATTTTTCCTGTATTCTGTGACTATTAAAATAGAGTCAACCTTGCCTAAGTTGGATCTATTATTGGACTGAAGAAATAGCTTTGATTTAGAGAAAAATCGACTTATGAGGGATAAAAATCGATAGAACATAAAGAAAAGAGGACTTGAAAAAACCTTCGATTCAGGCGATTATTCGACTTAGGTCAACTTAAGCAAGGTTGACTGTACAGTTGTCTATATGTGATAATATTGTGTTTTCTTTCTTTAATTCTACAGACTTCATAGCTCTATCGACATAATGATGAATTGACCATAGGTTAGTGCAGGGAAATATGTGCAGAAACAAAATGTGAGTGTAGTTTCTTTTTATTGCTTCGTTTCAAAAGCGTTTCAAGGAATAGTAACAATGATAATGGTTATAAATGTACAGTGTAGTACAATCATCTCTTATGGGTCCTTGTGTATCACTGCAAACAATGTTATGTTTATCCTTGAGTATTAATCAGTAAAAACAACAATATATGAACTAGATTTGTAATAAATTTGTTATAGTAATACATGTAGTATCCTTATTACCAGGATACTATAGTAAGCACATTTCTTATTCAATATTGCAGTTTGTATATAGCTGTGAACAACATGGAGGTTTAAATCATGTTCATTTCAGCTCATCATACACTTCAAGCACCATATTCATAAATTTTACACTTACATACCTATTCAAACATGATTTTGCCAAATGGAATACAAGCTGATCTTATTAATGTTGTTATACACAAGGTTAATACATATGTATTCCACAGTGTCTCAAATAAAAAAGGAACAATTTATGTATCAATGAATCCCTCTTCTCCACAACAGTTTTGCACAAAGTTGTACACTAACTCAATCTACACCCATAAAACAGTCATGATTTCTCTAACTTTGTAATTAAAATCATATCTAAGACTTCAAATATTGATATCCACTTTTGAATACAGTCATATCAATAAGAATCTCTAAGGAAAACCTCAATTCTTTAAATGGAACACAACTGAAATGAATACACTTGACATACATGGTGGCCCCAGATACAGTCAACTCCACGCAAGTCATCGACGCACATGTCAAATAAGTGGCTAAGTTAATGAAAATCAAAAGTCACAATTTACTTTCACAGGCTTACATGCTTATCTCTGAACACGCAGAAGTTGAATATCGCTTTAGTTGATGTGCTTTTCTCAGTCTATCTAGTTGATAGACTTTTCTTAGTGTTTTAACAGAATCCCTACTTTCTACAATAATGAGCATATACCGGATAATTCAGGATTTCTAACATCCTTTCAAAGTGACATGAAAAGCAAACATGGAAAAATAGTTACCAAGGAAGCAACCTGACATTCTCGGTGGAACAGGGAGAAATTGAGAGATGCAGGAAGAAGACTTATTCATAACATGAAATCGAGATCTGAAATATATTCCCACAGGATTGTCAAGCCAAACTGCAAAATTTTCAAATCCGGGAAGGTTGTGTAATTCAAATTTTCCCTCGAGCTGAAAAAACAACAAACGTTTCTGATCAAATTAAGAGATAATGGCATTTTTAAAGCGCACTTTATCTTCTTATTTGAGGTATGAGGCGTGACGGTCCTAACATTATCTTATCGAGATAGCCAACAAGAATCGAACAAACTTTTCTACACAATCTGAGATTTCTTGTAAGTTATCACTTTTGACTGATCACCAGAAATAACCAAGAAAGCAGGACCTGATGTTTTGAAAGGCCCACTTTGCTACATTTACCGAGTAATAGATGGCCTAGGAATGTTGGAGGTACTGCATGCATATTGAACTTTTTGAGCACATGAGTGCAAAGCATAAATTTAAGTAAACTACTGTGTAATAATCTGGCACAATACAAACATGCTTGGTAACATCTACACATTTCTTGTTACATCATTCAACTTTGGATTCCTTCTCGGCACAAGACAGGAAACACTGCATCTGTGTCATTGCTGGATATTTGATTCTACAACTGGTAAGGTCCAATGCCTTTGGCATAGCCTCCATAATTTCGGTTTACACAAAACTGAATCACAGGCCCCATTTGGGGAATGGGAGATTTTATTACAGTGTAACATAAGAAAGATGAAAATGTACTGTTTAAAAAGTGAAAAATAATGGAAAATGAGCAGAAAAGAAAACCAAAAATCTAGCATTTGGTATTGGTATGCAACCATTATGAGCATGTATAATATAAACTACTTTTGCAACGAAAAAGTAGGCTAATTTGTTGAATTTCTAAACTGTTGTAAATTTGATCTCCATTGTCCCTCACGTTACATATAAATCTCTATAACCCGAGTGTTAAAACTTTGACATTAGAAACTTGAACTTAAACCGAGACACTCTGTGACAAAAGCATTTGTATTAAAAGTTAAATACAACTATGATGCACTGACGAATAATCATGGACAATCACTCTTTTCTGAGGTGTTTGTACAAAGCTAATGTTTGGTGGCAGATTGCACTAATGATTCCACATATCAATCAATACTCTGTTCATATCTCCTATCTGCTCCTATCTCTTATCTCCAATTCAAAACCAACATACACTACATATAATAAAATCATTTCATTTTCTGCAAGGTAGAAAAACATAAAATTCCGCAAGCATATATCATATCACTGGCTATTCTCTCTCGCAGAGGAATTACATACAACTTGAGTGATTCTCTTCCTTGTTCTTCCATGGTTATGGAAGCTGTATAAATGACAACCATGAAGTTGACAAAAATCACCCTTGAGTGTATCAATCTTCCAAAGCTACGACAGATCAGTGCAGATCTGATCAAAGCAAGCTGATGCAGTAGACTTTATCTTCAGAGCACCATATAATGACTCTTTTTTTTAAATCATTGTTGCATAAAATTCTACTAAATTAAATGCCACATAATACTCATTCCCCTAATAACATTTGGATTAGATCTAGCATGACGTGTTTAAGTCCACCTAAGAGGTCCAGTGATCAAGAGGGCTGTCACTGCCCCAATCAGGGCAATATCCACGGCAGGTTTCTTGAGAAGACCAGTAACCATGGAAACCACTCCTCCTTCATCCCTCGTACCAGTTGCCATCTCCTCCTCATCCTTCCCTTCCTTCTGCACATCATCGACAGTAAAGCCCGCAATGTCCTGGTCGCAGTCACTGATGGGAGACAGGGATCCAAAGTCGGGCGAGTTCTCCGTGAAGATGAGGTTGTTGAGGACCAGGGCAGGTGGACGGGGCTGGGCAGATGGGTGTGGCCAGGTTGAGTCTTGGGCGGGGCACACTGGGGAATCTGGAGATGGGGTCTGGGCGGGACTCGGGGAGTAGACAGTGGTGAGGTCTGCAGCAAAATGGACTGACTTCCTGTTTCGCATAGGTGACACAATGGGGTCCAAATCCTGGGAAGTGGGGGGGGGGGAATACAAATTCATGAGATATTATCATCTGGTAAGCTTCAAACTGTTTGAAATAAGAAGATGACGGTACACTCCTGAGAATCAATTATTTTTAGTGGTCCCAGGCCACTAGGCCACCAATAATGCTGAGCCCTGCCAATGAGAGCACTACTCTGATCAGGTTATCACTCTGGTGATCTGACGTACAACATTTCGTCGGGTGCCCGTGCATTGGCCGCTAACGCAATACAATTTGTATTGCGTTAGCGGCCAATGCACGGGCACCCGACGAATTTTAGTCCAAAAGCCTCTTCACAATTAGCAATGGTCTCCAATGACCTCTGAACCACAGACTTTTCTTAAACATGGACTCATCTTTTAATTAGAAGAGCAGTTGAAAACAGGCATGGAGAAAGTGGTAAGTTATATGTTAGTGCTGCATGAATAACTTGTGTTAATTTGGTTGAAAAGAATGCACATTCACCTGTTCATTACAACATAAACCTACATGTTGCACTTCATACAGGAATATCATCTTATAACATAGTTTTGATAAAGACATATTCAGCTTTTCAAATACCTCAGTTACCAGGCAATTTCAAGAGAAGGTCTGCAATGACCTTTATGTGCATACGTTCAGACTGTAACTGTGAATTAGCTTATTGAATCTGGCCTCCCATGTCATGTCTGTTTGTATGCTTGTATGTTTGCCTCTGCCTGGACTGTTGTCTTTGCGCTTGTATGTCTGCCTGTGTTAAAAATGTTTATCTGTGTACTTGTATGTTTGCTGGTGTCATGTCTGTTTGTCTTTGAGTTTGTAGGCTTGCCTGTGTCATGTGATCATCTCTCTCTTGCAGTCTCTCCTTCTTCCGTTGAATCATGTAGACCAGCATGGCATGTTGGATGACTCTGGCTGCATCGTTCATGACCTGGATGGCTTGCCTGACACGCCAACCTCGGTAACCTGCAAGCAGCATGCAGAAAATAGGCACTATCTTTATTCCATCATGAAGAAAACAGCGGGAGGCTTTCACTTGCAATTTTTTTGTCACTACTTAAATCAAGTGAAGTAAAGCCTCATATCAGCCATGAGAGTGTATGTAAGAAAAGAAATTAAACTCTAAACCAAAATTAATCAGTCTTTCTTGCAAATATTTCTAAACAAAAAAGCAGCAATGAGATTATTAGGAAATATGCTTATTTTTGCGGAAATGAGTAACAATTCTAATGTATAGACACCAACCTCTTGCAACATGAATATGCCAGATATTGAAATGGAAATATCTTTATGAAAACATGCAATCAACGTGGAATGAATCAAAGTCAGAGTTACTATCATTGGAGGTGATTCACACAAAACTGCCAAGCATTGTCACAGTCATCTGTACAAGACATGTTACACGTATGTGAAAAACAGAACTAGAGGAAGATGTGATGGGGATTTGAACCCACAACCTACCAGCTTGCAGTATGGTAGCGGCCCACTCCCTCTGTCCCTGCAGGAGTGCTCGGTGTAGCCTCCAGCTCCTCTGGATGACTGCAGCACAGTGGTTCAGCTGCTTCAGACGACAGCTTTCCAGATACTCAAGCTACAAAGATAGAACATACACTGACTTCAGTGTCACTAAAAGGTTAAGGATTTAGCCTCCTTCAAGTCTTGGCAGACAGAACATAACTGACTTCAGTTCAGTGTTACTCAAAGGTCAAGGGTTACTAGTATCCTTCAAGTCTTGGCAGACAGAAGATACACTGACCTTAGTGTTACTCAAAGGTCAAGGGTAATAGTATCCTTCAAGTCTTGGCAGACATACACTGACTGCAGTGTTATTCAAAGGTCAAGTGTTAGTATCCTTCAAGTCTTGGCAGACAGAACGTAAACTGACTTCAGTGGCACTCAAGGTCAAGGGTTAGCAGTGTTACTGCAGTGTTACTCAAAGGTCAAGGGTTACTCAAAGGTCAATGGTTAGCCTCCTTCAAATCTAGGCAGACAGAACATATGCTGACTTCAGTGTTACCCAACGGTCAAGAGTTAGCCCAATTCTAACATTGGCATACATTGTACATTACAGATTAAAATGATTTTCATCTGATAGCCTACCAAAAAGAAAAAAAAAAATGGAGAGAACTTTATATTTGCAGGATCTGGACATCTTAGGGATCTTTAAATTCTCATAAATTATATGCAAATCATATCATTTTGCTTTGCATCTCAAACAATCAAAATATAGTAGAAAAATGCCAATAATACCAGCCCTTACTTGTAATTCTGCCTTCACAAATTTTCAACTGATTACATTTACCTGTCCCTCTCTCAGGAAAATCTTGGTCTTTCCAAGGTGTGCTCCCCTTGCGCCATCTGACTCATTTTCCTTGTTCTCCTCACCAAACAAGATCCTATGAATGAGTCTACACCTCTCCCTCAGTGACAGAGTAGTGCTGTCAAGATCACGGTGTGGTACCAGCATTCTGTACCTCTCCCAAAAGCTAGCATGAGTCAATCTACATATGATGAGAGGACAATAATGGTAATGGTTTCTAATGAAATAGTAAAAAGAGATTTATTCAGCTGTCTTTCCTTGATCCACAGAACAACTTCTTTCAAGTAGTGCACACATCCTACTATCATCCCTTTTTTTTAAAGACTGCCTCCATACACTAAAAATTGCAGAGGGAGGTCCATGCTTTTTTGACTGCTATTCATGAAAAGTTATGAGACAATAGATTATGGTTTTGTTTGTTTTGTTTGAAATACACACACACAAAAAAAAATTTCAGTCAACATTAGGTAACTTGCAAGTGGACAAAGATGAGAACAACGTGTGGGTTCGCTGTCAACCCAGAAAAAAAAAAAAAAAAGCATAGAAACTAGAAAAGCACTAGAGAGTACAGACCATTGCTAAGCAGCTCATTTCCACCCATACACACATAATATGCTGAAAATGGCCTTACTTCCCAATAATGAATCCTTTCTATTGTTTCTCTACCTTAGCTTCCTGCTGGCTGGCACAAAGTTGGGCCTTCATTAGGCATATAAAAACACTGGTCACATGACAGCTCTAGTCCAATCACTTTTTATTAATATCCGTAACATCATTTTGTAGCAGAGAAAAGCTTGTCCACTTACTTGGCAGGGAAGCCTGCAGCACTGATGGCAACAGTCTCCAGTACTCCACAGGCCCTCAGCTGGGACGCCACAAAGCGGCTGTCAAAGGAACCGGGTTGACACTGCCTGTTGGGCTTGATGCATCGGATGTAATGAGGACTCGTCGCTGTCAGGGTCTTCATCAGTTCACTCAGTGATTCCTACATTTCAAGTGATGGGTCAAGGGTCAAAGGTCATACCAAAACTCCTTTGTAATAGGATTGGAATTGGTTGCAACTGCTGCTAAGTGGTTTTAATACAGTCATGAGACAATGACACAATAGCTTGATACTTTAACTAAAATTGTGATGTGTGCAGGACTAATTTTTTAAGATACTAGTCCATTTTTGTCACATTGACGGTTTCTTATTTCTTTCTTCCACCCTAAAAGAACAGCACAATCAAATGTGACCTAATGTGACCCAAGAAAGAATACATTCTTCCCAATTCCCCAGCTGTTTAGGTAAAAGCAATCTATATCAGGGACACAGTTGCATGACCTGGACTTGGGTTGCTTTACCTTATATTGCAGGCATTATTCACAACACCATAAAAAAGGCTACCTCCATATACGGTTACCAGGAGTCATGCCATAATGAGTAGATAAACAACAATGATTAATAATAATCAAAAAAGTACTACTGTTGAAATCCCTACTGACTTGTTTTACATAACACACAAGTCCAAATGGGGCAAACATTAGTGTGTATTCTACCATCTAAGGTTCTTACTTTGAAACGTGACACCACTGTCTTGCTCATACTGGACTTGTTACTCTTGTTCTGGAGATCCTGAAATGTAAAAGAAATGTGAGACATGAATGATACACAGTCTAAACACAGGTGCATACATATGCATATACACACAACTTCTCACATGTAAAACTATGCAACTATTGCAAGTATGACTTCTTTGTTTTAAAAGAAGATGCATATTGATCATTTCTATAGTCTCATAGCTTCTCTGGCCTGATTTATTCATTTGTTTTGTTTCACTCTTTCTCTTTCTCTGTTCTTCAACTGCAATCAGTGGTAATCAGTGGCAAGAGATTCTAAAACTTTATAATTTCAGGATCTGTCATCATTTTAGTTTTACTACTATGGATATTACATGATCTGTTGCATTAGCGCATGTGTTGTTGTTGTTGCTGTTGCTGTTGTTATTGTTGTTGCTGTTGTGGTTGTTGTTGTTGTCGTTGTTGTTGTTGTTGTTGTTGGAGAAGAGGTATGAATGCTCACTGGGTGCAGCTACCATCTGACAGTGGCATTGCCGCCATCACTGAGGCCAAAAGAGGGTCTTTGAGATAACTGGTATCTCCATGGAGACGCTCGTGTTCATCCTCACATGTAAACTTATGCATGAGAAGGGCTGTCGATGTACACTACCATAGTGCTCTAAACTTGTCTCTCCCTGGATGACACTGTAAAAAAGAGTGGCTCTAACTGTTGATTTCAAAGCAAATCAATGCGGGTTCTGCCCTGACAGATGAGGCGAGTCCTCCATGAACATCTTTATCATAAGCCTCACCTGGATCCTGGCTAGCTCCGGTCCCACGATCTTGGATAGGAAAGGACTGGTGCTACCTTGGAGGACTTCTACCAGCTCCAGTGGGATGGGATCCTGCATCAGGATGACCAGAAATTGGAAATCCATCTCCATCTCTCCCAATTTTATTATCAAAATTGCAAGTGACATTAGAATCTCCACATACATCCTCACCCAGCTAAATGTTGATAAATATATCACTCTTTACCTGTCATTATCGTCACTATGATTTCTAATCAGAATTATCAATCTTTATCTCCCTGCATATCACCATCACAAATATCTAATCTAATCTACATATCTCTTGGATAACAAAAACTTCTACAAACTGTACTGGCCAGAGTTCTACCCAATACTGTAAAAGTGGGGATTTTCGCAGTATGGAAATTTTCCTGCATTTTGCGCAACCAGAAGCTAGCGTGAAAATAAAGGCATATGAATATTTTTGCATGAATACGTTCCAGAAGTTACTGTACTGATTCCACATAATTAAAAACAATTCATCTTACCAAGCCGAGTGCGAAAAACTACTCGCAAGAAAATATCCACTTTTACAGTAGTTTATGTCCCACAAATTACTACAGTACTATGAAGCAACTGGAGCGTAAAAATGCCTACCAGACAGCAGGGATGCCAACCTTGTGAACAGCACTGCAGTATTTTGAAGGCTGAAAAGGCACATTTTTGTGTGGAAGAACAATATTTCTACCTCTCCCGCAATAGACATACATGTACCATACATTTTGAGAAATAACAGTGTTGTCCATGAAACCTGCAGTATTTTTTTTTTTTTGGGGGGGGGGAGGGGAGACGGGAGGGGAGACGGGAGGGGGAGACACACAGTACAAAGAACTGCCCACAAAAAAAAAAGAGTAACAGTTGGCATCTCTGAGATAGTGCCTCATCTGACCTTGGTCTTCTCGATGAGTCCGTAGACGTTGTAGGTGACGTTGCCAGCATAGTGGCGGATGGTGAAGGCTGGGTGGGGGTGGCCCAGGGGAGCCTTGGAGAGGTAGGGACTCTCCACAGCAGCCAGCAGCTTGGTCTCAAAGGAAGTCATGTCTGACTGTCGGTTCAGCCTGCACTCCTGGGGGAGCAAGAGTGATGAGGGACATGAGTCACAAAAAGTATGAACAGGCTGCAAAGAATTCTCATTCAAGTTTCATTTTTAATGTTCCATGTTTCATGTTTTGTTTATTTCATTTTCAAGTGCACGGATGAACATCACAAACTCAAAACAAAATAAACGTAAAGTATGTAGGAGGTCTGTCATCACAACCAAACTTGAACAGAAACCTGTTGGTGATTTTCAAGATATACACAGTGAAACAGAAACACAGATATAACAGAATTTGAATTTATAATTTTTGAATGATTTCAAATGGGCAGAAATGTGACTCAGTTAATAAAATGTCATCTTTATTCTTGAAGGAGGTCAGTTATGCTGTCCAGAAGACTGAAAACCTGTCACACACCAGCCAGTACCTTTTACAACTTTAAAAATGGTGCAAAACTGCACAACATTTAACATTCTTCAATAAAGGAAAAAAAGTTATCAAGGAACTACTGGGCCTATTTATGTGTCTTTAAAAGCATAAATACCTTGTACAAAACATTCAAGAAGAAGCAAAAGATGGTCCGCTGCCATATGCTAATCTCAAACTCAAACTCGGTGACTTGATATTTCTCAGAACTGATGACATAAAAAAAATCACAAAAAGAAGCAAAGACTGGAAGCCATTTTCTTACTGATGAAGACTTGCAGTATCAAACCAATTGACATCAAGGCAGTTCAAAGCAAATAGAAAAAAAAAAGAAGAAAAATCCACCATGATTTTATCCCTACCTCATTCATGAGAGAAAAGACGCTCAGCTTTCCTTCGATAGTCTCCACACAAGGCTGATTGTCACTAAAGTTGCAGAAGGTCCATGAAATGCCCTCCTTTTCATATTCCTCCTGCACAAACAAAACATCACTGTAAATTACATTCCATACCATGCAAAAACTGGACATCCATCAATTAGAGGTGCAATCTTGGAGTTAGCAAGCACTATTCATATTCATAAAACCTTCCTATGCCAGTTTAAACTGTTTGTCTCAGTGTGCATTTCCTCTCTGCTCGAAAGAAAAGAACACAACTCCTATTCAATTCATATATTTTTTATTACGGTGCTTGTTCACAATTATGACCTTGGGATACAACACGAGTGTTCTTGCAAAACGTCAACATGTCTTTGATTACCATATGAACCAAAAAGACCTTGCCTGATACATCAGAATAGTTTTTGGACATGAACACTGTTTTGGTACAGCATCACTCAAGATTGTATATCAGACCATTTCTTTTTTTCCCAGCAAGTACTAACTTCATATTCCCACACAAGAATGGAGGTTCATCTCTTGCTGTAAATGTGCTATGACTACTATAATACCACTCTAAGTTGTCAAATCACCTTCAAATGACTTGACATCAATGCCAAAACTAAACAATATATTCTCCCCAAAGGTGAAAAATGCCACAATTTTTTCCAAGATTTCTAAAACAAACACTGATATCCTCACAAATTGCAAGAATGTCTGAAGTGAGATCATGACTAGTGTCAAACAAATCTTTGTTCACCTGTGTTGAGCGGAGGAAGTGGGTGACAAAGTGCTGCTGAAGCTTCTCATTTGCATAATTTATGCAGAGCTGCTCAAGGCTGTTACTCTGGAAGCTCTCAAAGCCGTAGATGTCAAGCAGGCCGATGAAAGATTGATACTGATTGGCTGAGGTGTGCTTGTTCAGGAAGGCAACGAGCCAATCAAAGAGTCTGAAACAAATATGCCCACAAAATTGGACCAAACAGTTTATTGAAATCAGTCAATTTAAAACTGTTAAAAGTTTGAAGTTGAAACAGCTTATCTGTTACCTGATAGGTTATAATGTAACTTATCAGGACCATGACATTTGATTTCACAAATCAGTATTCCTTTGATAGCCCAAGGAACTAACACTCTTAATCACCAGCAAGCCAATGCAATTATCAGCGTCTCTCCTCCAGTAATATTGTTAATCAGTTTGCAAAGCGTCTTGTAGACAGAAGTGAAAATGTTTGTAAGAAATATAGAAAGGTGGTTACCCTAGACATGCAAAAATTTTCCTATGCAAGGGATTTCAATTAATTTGTTGACTTTCCCTTGAATCATTCTTAATCATTGCATCTAAGGAACACATATCAACACATTAATTTTCCCTCAGCACCACAACGTGCACAAATAGTTTAGATATAAAACAGAACAAAAAAGTATATACATACATAATCAAAACATATCTTGATTGTCTGCAACTGCATTTAGGCCTGAAACGAGCAACTCTTTAACCCTAAACAGGTCAGGGGGTTTTGTTTTTTGTTTTTTGTTGTTTTTTTATTGGGGGCGGGGGCTGATTCTGCCCCTCCCCTCTCCCTAGATCACGGCCATCAGTAGCGCAATCACAATGAAATTTGGCATACCTGACACCCATGTTGTAATGTGCAAGATTTTTTTTTTTTAATGGAAGAATGTTTAAATTGTCATGGACCACTTTTCTACCATAATTAGCTTCAATAAAAGTGCTGAATAGTAAAAATAGTCATTTCTTTTTTTAGTTTCATGACAGAGCACTGTTTTCCACAGGAAAATTCAATTGGACCACCCATAAATCCTCCATACATATGCTACTGGGTCTTGAAACAAATAGTGCAGTTCACATGACTGACTGTATCCAGCGCACTACAGTGGAAACTCAGTATAAAGAGATCTGCTGTAACAAAATATCTGATATAACAAACTAATTACTCCGGCCCTACTGAATTTATTTCCTTTGTTTTATATTGTTTACTGACTACTGATATAACAAAATATCTGATATAAAGAACAAATTGTCTTGGTCCCCATGATCTCGTTATACTGAGTTTCTACTGTACTATGTAACCCACCTGGCATAGATGACCTTTGACATACAGTCCCTCCTAACCCCAGCCTCCTCTACGGAGCACGGCTTCATGAAGACGCTCTGCCTCTTGCTGTGCGAGGCTGTGATGCGTCGGAAGGTGAGCGCTGTCAGCAGACCATCCCGGTCCAGCCCCAGAAGACGGCAGGCCTGCTCCAAGGCGTGACCACACTCTGCAGAGAGCACACAGCCAGAACAATATCATAATATTAGCCAATTGAGGACGAGTTCCAAGTATACTCGGGCAAGTGTCTATGGGTAATGCGTGTTGTAGTAAAATCAGCCCATCTGCAACGGGTTAAAGCCAGTTTGAAGTTAGCTCATGTGCACATAGACCTTACTATTTTCTCAGTTGGTTAGGCACTTCACTCATTTTCAAAGCAACGAAATGCATAAGCTTGCCTGCCATGACAATTTACAGAATGCAGTAGTCATGTTCAACCAAAGGATGAACTTGTGTAGACCAAGTGAGCAGAATGGTCCATCAATCAACATTTGGGAAAGCGTCCTTTTCATTTTTTTTTTTTTATAGAATGTATTGAAATCTTTTTGTATTGATTGCCAAATACCACTTTGCTGTCAGGTGGATGTACTGAAAAGCACCGTTCACGAACAATTACTTGAATAAACCTTACATCACAGATGCTTGTATTTAACTCAGTGAATTTAAAAACCAACATTCTTGTCAGGACAAATGACCTTTTTTCTGCTCGTCCTGAAACTGGAACTCCGAACTGGCTTGTTGAGCAAGTGGTGCTGACTTGTAAGCATGTTTGTCTGTGAGAATGCGAAAGTTATCTTGGCAAACTAGGATCATACATTGACATAGAAGTCCAGAGAAACTTGCATATTATTCTATTTGACAATTTATGTGCTTAGGCACTGAGCTTTACTTACTTCTAAAACTTTTTCATCTGCTGTCAGTGATCCATCAAAACTTGAGCCACTTGCAAAGTTAGTATGCAATGAGTAAGGTACGAAACTTATGACAGTTGCCTCTACAGAACACTTCTCATGACAGTACAATTCGACACAGGTTATAATTATCTGTATGAAATGCCAAGGTAATAGATGGACATACCTTCTTCATCGAGCTCACATGGATCACACTCCTCCTCACATGTAAAGTCAAGATTGCCCAAGTGAAGAATACCACTCAGTACCTGTTGGAGGGTGGGATATACATGTACTTAAGTGAGAGATCTTTCACAATGTACAGTCAGAACAGGTATGAAACCATTAGAAACTGGCAATAATGAACTAATCACTCACAAAAAAAAACAACCCGAAAATAAATATGCAATGACATGTAATGGTGCCCAACTAGATTTCATGTAATATTGTTTTTCCTACTGTAAAATGAGAAACGTTCCCATGCATTTTAATTTCGTAAATTTCGCAAGAGCCAAGACTCGCAAAATGAAAATGCATGTGAAGGCTCTTGTCTACACTATAACCATTGAATGCCAGAGGCACTTTGCAAAAATTTCATGCCATGAAAAAGGCTGTCAGTTCCAATTCGCAAAAATTTCATGCTGCTAAAATATCATGTTTTACAGTATGTCTGATATCAAAAGACTTGACATAATATGTCTAAGCACTGATTTACAGTTGACTCAAGAACATCTATGAAATGATGAAGAGTTAAAAAGTGCATCTATGAGAAATTAGTGATCTTTTCTAACCTAAAACTTGAATGATTCAAGATCATTACTACAAGTATCAAATGACTGACATCATTTTCTTACAGACAGCTACCATGATTTTAACATCTCACATGGGTAACAGTTATGCAGTTGGTTTATCTCATGGCCTAACTAATACATATTGCTAGAACAAGGTACATAGATGACAATCCGTTTCCTTAACGTTTTAGAGGCAAAGGGGAAAAAATTCATTTTAATATCAGGTTGTAGTACAATTAGTACTCTTTATGAATTTTTCCACTATTGCTATTATTTGCTAAACATGTTGAAAGAGAGAGGAAAACTCCTGGAATATCTCACCTGAAATATGTTGTCTTGATGTAAGTTGTTCAAGCCAACACTCTTCATAGCAGACTGGGTCTTGGCAAACACTTGGTTCTCATTGGTTACCCCATGCTCCATCTCTTCAACTGGGAGGTAAGCAAACGTGACATCATCCCCAGTGGGTGTGGTCAAACCCCAGTCCGACTTCTGGTCACTGGTTGAATCATTGATGAGCTGGAACAAAGGGGGGGGGGGGATACTTGAGGGTAATACTGTTTATAGACAATACCATTTGTGAATTCACATGTACAACATACCACAGTATTTCTCATGTTATCTCTGAAGACTTTAATACCTCAGTTATCATGTTATCTCAAAAGACAAGAATGTGAAAGTATTACAGAGCAAGAATTGTTCAGAGTTAGGAGCATTACATGTTAGTACTGCCCTGTCTATAGCGACCATCCAACAGAGACATAAAAGAGTTGCTATTTTACATACGTAGACAGGTGGCTGCCATATAGGCAGGCTCTCTACTATGTCATGTGTATCACTCACATACATGTACATATTATCATGATTGACACCTGTAAGTACTTACATGTACACGTATGTGATATTTCATGTACTGAACAATGCAATTATTGAAAATGTTATTGTACCCTAGTGTGATTACAGTAGGTGAGCTATTCACAAGTCTATTACTCTGCCTGAATGATCATTGAACTGTTCACCATGCCTGATTGACACAGCTGCAAAACAGAAATACATGCTGAATTATCAACTTGGCCGCGCTTTGTATGGATCTGTGGCTGATAAACACAGGTTAAAGTCTTCTGCGAGATATAAACTTGGTGGTCCCTGGCTGCGTTAGGCAGGTAGCCTCTACACACAGGGTCTTTATTATGGCTGTTCTCTTGGGGGGATTTTTCAGTGGTCGTAAATGGCAGGTGGCCACCATAGACAGGATGCCCAAGGCAAGATTAACTCTACTTACACACCATTTTTTCGCAAGCTAGGATACTCCCTGGAGTGGTCAGATATTTCATAGGGCTGAAATAGGTCATCAGTAGATCTCGATCTCACCTGATAAAAGATGTGAAAGTTGGTCTCTCCTGTGGCTTGATGGACCACCCTTGTCTTCTCCAGGAGGTAGGTTTGGATGGAAGCTCCAATAACATGGGAACCTCTGTGAAGGGGATGTACCAATCATGTGAACCAACTTTCAGCATTTCACAAGCATGGCACACATTCCAGGACACCATTTCCAAATCAAGACTACATGTGGTACGTGATATCAAAATTGTTCCAGAGTGTAAGCAAGGCCAATGAAAGACATTTTTCTTAATACATTTATCTGTTCCTGTAGCTTTAAATACTGTAATCCATTAATGGAAATATAAAGACTACCACACTACACTTCAAATTCTCTTTTCCTTAATCTATATCATGCATCATCAATGCTGATAGGAGCTATGTGAATTAAATCTGTAAAGTGTATGTATAGATATGATTACATTTAATTCAATTATGTTAGAAAGATAGATGGATAGGCAGACAGAAAAAAAATAGATGCAAAGATGAGAGAGGCAGGAAATGGAGTGGTATATGATGTGGAAAGGAACTGGGCAGCTACAATGTAGCTGGATGAAGAGAAATAACTAAATGAATGATTGACTGAAAGAGGTGGATAAAGAATACAAACTTTTACATGGAAAGAAAAATACAGAATCTTTCCTCCTGAAAAAGCTGATGCTAGAACTCATTTGACACAGATACAAATTAAAAAACAATAAGAAAATCTCACCTGTCAAACTGGAGTTGAATGTACTTCCCAAATCTGCTGCTGTTATGATTCCTTGGGGTTCCAGCATTACCTGAGGTATGAAGAACCAATATATTCTGACACATTAACTACTGTGTCTAGTTGTCAACACAGGTAGACCTGTGCTTCGTATAAACCTCACTTTGGTTAAATTTCCTAGCAAAACATATCCTGCACTAATTCAAATTGTACCTTATTTTGATGGATTGTATTTCTATTCAAAGGGTTTACATAGGACCTCAACCAAGTTTTGATATCATTTTGACAGTCAGCAGTTGATGCTCAGGTGCATGCTGGAAGAAACCCAGATCTCATGGTGCATCAGAGTACTCCTGGCAATTTCCACAAATGTTATCACGTATCTTCATAATGTCTCTTTGAAATCAGATAACCTTGCCTTAGTTCATCCTGTGCAAGTCAAAAAAAAAAAAATAGTCGGTGAAACTTAGTGCTTCCTTTTGTTAAAAAGAAAAAAAGGCAGTAAGAAAGAGACTAACTTTTGCAAGCCAAGATTAAGACCAAGTGGTGATCAATGCCTTTTCCTGATTTCCAGTGGAATTGACTTCATTCAGAGTAACAGCATTCTTTCAACATGTCTCACAATTTCACGCTATCAAATCACTGAGGATCAAACTTTGTGAGCCATCAAGTTACCTGAATGCACTAATATTTAAGCCATCACCTGAGAAAGCATCACTCTTGCCTCCTCCAAATCACATGACTATCATCCCTACTAACTGTTGGAATGTAATTTTTCCAGATCCCATAGAATGTAATGACATGTGGTGCTTCCATGACAATTCCAAGAAAAATGAAATCCTCAGTGAAGACTTGAGACTCACCGAAGGCTTCCAAGATGGGGTTTGAATCCAGGATCCTCCTCTCAATGCACTTGACAGGCGGTGGAGAAAAGCCCCTGGCGACAAAAATCATGAAAATTTTACTCTACTCAATAGGTTCCACCACATCACTTCTCACCTTGTTCACCTTGATACAACTCATAGCTCTTACGCATAGATTTGAATGCAAACAGTGCAGGAACAGAAATGTTTTTTAAAAAGATATATATATAATTATATGGTTGCAAAAAAAAAAAAGAAAAAAAAAGAAGAGAAACAGAAATAAGTTCAGTAAAAAAAGAGTAACAGAAAGAAGTTAAGAAACAATATAGCTGTACGCCGAGTCTGACAAATAAGCAAGAGTTATAATGCATAGGACTGGTACATGTGGGAAATCTCACATGGTGTAGGCATGACATATTTTTGACTCATCCTCCTCTTCTTTGCTTCCCTACATCATAGGGTCACCATCCCATGCACATCAATGATTCTTTGCAGGTTCTTTCCCCAATTTTCTTATAGTACACATTACAGGTGTGGGCTTAGAGGGATTGTATAGTTATTGGTTTAGACCTAACTTCAGGTTTCTAACATCGCCATTTTTTTTTTTTTTTTTTGGGGGGGGGGGGGGGTTAGGTAATGAAAAACCTCTAATGAAATGTGAAAGAACAAGTAAATTCAGGAGGAATTCAATGTTTATTTTAGGAAAATTTGTTTTAAAATGGCTGATATATCAGAAACAGAGCAATCCTATGAAAAGGTGGGACCCACGTTTTATTACAATAGCTTTGTTTAACTTTGTTTTTGGATGTCTCAGCCATTCCAAAACCGAATTTCATCAAATAAACTTTGAATTCCTCTTAGAATGGCATGCTCTGTGCTATTTCATGAGTGGTTTCTTGGTATCTCAAAAAAAAAAAAAAAAAAAAAATGAACAGCCCAATCCTCATCTCCATCAATACTATATCATCCCTTTAATAGACAGTGTTATTACTGTTGTTATTATCATATTGCATTACTATTACTGGTTCCATACAATCTCCATGTCACAGAAATGGAAGCCCATTTTGCAATGCTTGAAGGGTATAGAGAAGTAATATTAAAAGTGATGATCAATGTTACATCATACTGCTCAAAAGTATTTGCAACACTCATGCCCTGCAAACTGTACCCACAGTGAAAGGGTATAATATGCAGTCCTATCACAATATCAAAACACAGGAACAAGAGCTTTTCATTGATGACATTTCAGGCCATCATTCATTTCTGAGGGAGCTCCTGATCTGAGGCATGGTGACTTCAAGATCAAACTCACCCTGGGTTCTTGTAGAGTGCTACCGATGTGAGGTATTTCATGAGACATCTGGTGTTCCAAGTCTTCAGGTGCAGGATGGAAGAGAATCACAAATAAAGATAATAATAATCATGTTTATGTTTATGTATCTATTATTGGCCAGTGTAGCACTAGGTTTCATAATATTTGATAATGTTTGATGATGTTTGATATACACTGTATATTGAAGTCAGAAAGGTCATTATCAGAAAATATAATTTTGGAAACGGTGAAAGGAGTGACTACTGTGGTTCACCTAAAGACAATCTTTTGTCTGTCATACAAAATTAGTAAATCCAGAGGTATTTGTGTATTCCACATAGAATATGGGAAAAATATTTGGAAAGGATATGCTTTCGTAGTATATACTTCCAGCTTGAAAAAGATATTCCAAAATATTACATGTGTGCAGATATCGGTTTCAAATTGCTATTGATTTTCAATTGCATAACCAAACAAATGCTGTATGCAGGGTAGAATGTATACAAATTCTTGAATCATTATGAAATAAACATTGCTTGAGTGTACATATGAAATGCGAAGCAAGCTAGAATTGCTGTTACTTTCACTACATGGGAAGAAATTGCAGCATTCTCATCTTTAAAAGTGGTTCAGTACAATGTAGACGAGTTTTAAAAGTCCTAATGAATGAAATCCCTTCACATGCCAGAGAGAGAGCAAATGAATGGAGACCAACCTTTCCAGCACCACTCTCCCCACTGACCACGATGGACTGATTTGGACAGCCGAGGGCATAGCGCAAACTGGAGAAGGCCTTCTCAGCAATGGCAAAGACATGAGGGCTACCATTCTGTGAGAAAAGACAATGTGTCTGTTGCAGTCAAAACCTGTAGCATGTAAGACATAACTGTAGTTTCATCCATCCTAGATTTTTTTTTCCTTTACACAGGAAAGCTGGACAAAGGAACAATTAAGTGCACTTCTCATCAAAACGTCTGCATGAACACAACAATTAGTCCTACGAAGAAACATACAATTAGGAGTGGATAATGAATGTTCTGTGCCTTATTTCACCTTGGAGAAAGGATTTAAAGGACAAGTCCACCTTCATATACATAAGAATTGAGAGAATGCAGCATTATTAGTAGAACACATCAGTGAAAGTTTGAGGAAAATTGGACAATCCGTTCAAAAGTTACGAATATTTTAAGTATCTGCGCAGTCACTGCTGGAAGAGAAGACTACTACAGTGTATGATGTCACATGCGTACAACTATATAAGGAAAATTAAAAAAGAATTTCACAAGACTTTACTTTTTGAATAAAGTGCACATTTCTTCGACTTGCTATTGAGGTATGTTAAGGGTGATATTATTCCCCCTGCCTTCTGAAAGAGAGAAGTCGCGTGTTCTTTTGTTACGCAAGAAAAATGGAAATATGTTGAATTTTCTTTATTCTTTCTTTATATCGTTGTACTCATGTGACATCACAAGCTATAGTAGTCTTTTCATCCAGCCGTGACTGAGCAGAAACTTCAAAAATTCATAACTCTTTAACGGATTGTCCGATTTTGCTCAAACTCTCACTGATGTGTTCAACTAATATTGCTGCATTCACTCAACCCACATGTCTATGAAGGTGAACTTGTCCTTTAATGTCATGATTATTCTTGTCTATTTGGGACACATGATCATTCTGTCCACCAGCTTCTGAAATGAAACGTTACTTGCACAAGCTAAATCCTCACCTCAACCAGTGCTGTACAGTCCCTTTAATATGTATTATTTGACTTGTTTGTCCACCCACCTGTGAGTTGCTTTGCTGGTGGTAGCTCTGGATGACCTCATCTTCATAGAGACCAGGAATCTCCTTGAAGGGGTTCAGTGAGACCAGCGTGATGCCTGCCTTGCTGCAGACGTGAGAGTTCAGGAACCGGTGTCTGAGGCTCTCGAGAACTGAGGAAGAAAGTAAAGAGATCTTTGATTGGAGGACCAGTTACAGGCTGATTTAAAGAAGTTTGATATGAGCTCATGAAGAAATACACCATGAAATCATGTTACGATTAACAGATTTCAGTGGCACCTTTGAACTAACAACTGTATCACTCCTTTACAACAGGTCAAACTTCCACTTGACCAAAGCATTTGATGGTATGATGGGCACCACTTAAGAACGAAGAGAAGCTCACAGTGATAGAAGATCTATAGTTTGAGAGGCTATATGCAAATTAACATGGTTCAATGAGAACTTCTTGTTCTGTCCCTAGCAGTGTGCCCGGAGCACATTCAGGTATTCTCGCTTCTTCACATTAACAATAACAGTTTATATACCACTCATCGACACACACATGCTCACACAAACACACATTGAGTAATTTTGTGCTGTAATTATTTTTATGTCACACATAAAGAGTGTATTTACCTGTCAAGCCTCAAAGGCTTTTACTGATACATTAGGTACATCCTATGTCATTTTTCTCTATTATAATGCACTCTGTTTGTTCTACTGCATTAATATGCTACAATATTTTGTTAAACATTTTCATACCTGTACATATTGTGTATATATGAATGCTTGTTATTTTACTATTTTTTATCTGAAGAATGAAATAAAACAAATGAATCAATGAATTTGATACAATGCACTCTTTGTGAGGTGGTACTTTAGTTATACAGTGTAGGACTAACAATGATTGTAAGTTTTAAAACATCCTTAGGTTTGCATTCACCAGGAGTGATTTGAGTGCTCAGGAGAGAGAGAGAGTCAAAAGAGATTGTTGGTACTGTCTAAGGGCTTTTCAGTTTGAAGAATGACATCATGACAGTCACTGTTGCGATCTCATCCAAATCAAGATCTCACCTTCTGCTTCATTCAGAGGCGACAGCTGGGTCAGGTCGTCAACCTCCAAGTAGTTGTTACTACCACGCAGCAAAAGCACATCCTCTTTGATAATGGGAATGTCCCGCACCTGCATAATTAATGCAAGACAGACATTTGAATCAATCACAGCTCTGTGACATCCATCCATAGAGAATTCCTTCCGCATTAACCCTAAAAAGGCTGGGGGGGGGGTTGAATCAACCCCCCCCTCCACATTTTTCGCTACTCCGCCACGCGAAATTTTTTGACCGCGCCGTTTGCTGACTTTTTACTTTCAAGTCTCGCACATCTTTTGACACCATTTTCGCGAAAATCGCACATACCGTTACGACGCTGAAAATTAGTCAACCCTATTTTAACTGGGCGAGGGGTCAAATTGACCCCCCCTCGACATTTCGCGCATCAATTCCGCAACGCGCGAAGATTTTGCTGCATCGTTTCATGACTTTTTTTATTGAAGTCTCCCGCATATTTTGAGACCAAATTTGCTACGCCCGGGTACACCGTTCTGAAGTTACGCAATGTTTTGCATATGCATGTCAACCCGAAAACAGCTCAAATTCATGATTTCGTGTGCAAATCCAATGCAAATTGTGTTTTTTTGTTTAATTGATATAAATTAGATTATTTCAACTTTTGAACATTGAAATTACTCAAGTCTAATGTAAATAAGCTAGAAAAAGTGCCTGCAACAAATTTTGGAAAAAAAAAACAATAGAAAAAAAAAGTCAAAAAACAATAAAATACATAAGAAATTAACAAAACAATAAAAAACAAAAGAAACTGGTTTTGATTGCGCTATTCTTTACAAGAAAATTGTTTATGTCTTGAGGAACTCTGAAAAAAAAATTTAGCAATCCTTCATTCTTTTTGATGGAGTTATAGGTGAAAATATGATTTCATGCATAAATTTGCATAATTAATTTATTAAAAAATATAAAATCAACATTTTTCTATTGTATGACCATGTAATCTTGTAGTTGACATCCGGCTCTATGTTCAGGCAAAATTTTGCGGCGATCGCGCGATCGGCGACCGAGATCTGAAGGGGGGATCAAATTGACCCCATAAAAACTTGGTCTCATATTATACCATTATTAGTTATTATTGTTACCATATATTAACAGTGCACAAGTTCTAGGAATTGCCATAATATCAATCTTTCACACTAGATACTATCATTAAAAGCTCTTGAGAACGATATTTCATGAAAAAAAATTACACCTGCATAATAACATGTACATTGGTTCTCAAAAAATTGCTTTTTGGTACTTGATAAACGTAGTGATGATATTGCATAAATATGCTTTCAAAAAAAAAAAACACTGTACTTACTAACTGACCAGTAAATAAACAAATTACAAGGAAGGCACATGGAAAATTGATACAAACAGAAAAGGATAACAACTAACTGAATATCATGACGGAGGGATGCTTTGCCACAGCATAGAGCAAAGTTCACTTTTCTTCATACCTGCATCATCTGCCCCTTTAACCCTAACTTACCTGGGGGGGGGGGGGGGGGGGGGGGGGGCATAATGGCCCCCCTCGACACTTCGCGCGACATCTCCGCAACGTGAAAACGCATCCACATGGCGATTCATGACAATTTACCTTGAAGCCAAGCGCAACTTTTAAGACCAAATTTGTGAAGTCTGGGTACGCGGTATCGAAGTTACGCAACATTATGTAAGTGCATGTCAGACTGAAAATTGCTCAAAAAATGTGATTTTGTGTAAATCAGGTTTCTATCTGAAATTCGTAATTGTATCATTATTTAAATTTTAGTGATTAAAAGCAATTGATTTTATGTTTCTTATGATTGAAATAGTGTTGCCAATGATTCCCAGTGAAAAAAAAACAATAAAATAACAAAAAGTAAAAAAAAAAGAACAGAATACATACGAAATTATAAAAACAATAAAATACATAAGAGATTAAAATTGATTTAAATTTTTTTTTAACCTAAATTAAATCAGAATTCACCAAAGAGTCCTCAAGCAAAAAATTTTGAAGTTTGGGGGCTTTATTTAATGATTTCCAGCCAAATTCTAATTTTATGCATAGATTAACATAATTAATTCATATAATATAAAATAAAGCGATTTATTGAAATTTAACAACACAACCCTATAATTTGCGTCATGAGTGATGTGTGTGCCAATTTTTGTAACGAACGTGCGAATCGCGGCTGAGATCATAAGGGGGGGGGGGGGGGGAGGGGCCATCATGGCCCCCAGGACTTTAAGCTCACAAAATAGCCCAGATGTAAGTTAGGGTTAAGTACTGCACTGGTACACTTACCTCTCCATTTTCCAAGCACACTGGAACTTTCCCATTTTTCGCTGGTCCCGCAATAGTTGTACCTTGCCAGGCTTCCTGAGAGTCTGTCCTGGTATCAGCCACCCAAACTCTCATGCCCTGTGTGGATAGATTACTATATATATATCTTTTCGAGAGACACCAAGCACAATAGATTCCTGAGATTTTTGGCTCATCATTTTGACTGCATCAATCAGCACCTATTCAACATTAGCCATTCCGTTGAATTCATCATACAATTCATAATATATTTATTGGATTGCTGGAAACTTCCACTTGACACCAAGACCCTCTCCCAGCGATTCCTAAAGATTGAAATAACACAATTTTAATATATGGCACGTCTCTTGCAAAGTCCACACTCTGTAGTGAATAGAATTTATTGCATCTTCATAAGTTTGCAAACTTTTCATCAACAAAAGTATCAGAGTTGAGGTGTCTTTTGTGATTACACTCCATGAATAGATTCTTTGAGACGACTTTCAAAGGGCTCCACAGTAACTTTGTGCTTCCGAAGGTTTTGTTTTTGTTTTTTTCTTTGTAAAGAGAGATGGATACACCTCTATTATCAAGTGATGGTGAATGACAACATTATCATTGAAAGCAAAATTAATATACATTGTATTTACGAGCACAAGATAGGAAGTCCCTTTCCTCATCGGTCCATTTCCCTATAGATGTGTATGCAAGCGAGGATTAATGGGAAGGGGGATGGAGGTTACCTTCTGGAAACACCTTTTGGGTTTTGTCACTGGAGGCTTGCGAGGTACCACTTTCTGCCCATTTTTCTGGACCTGTAGGAAAACATACAAATATACATAATGAATGTCAGGCATTGAGTACTAGAGTCCTCTATAACATTTACAAATATGCAATGCTATAATAGGCCTAGATCCTACTACAAGAACTATAATTTTACTAGAGTAGATTCCACCAATGTAGTGAGAGTACCGACTACTAGACCTAGAGCAAAAATTTTATGTTTAACACACTGTTGCCTCTACTACTAGAATCCAGAATTATATGCATTGCCAGAGCAACACACAAGTATGTACTGTACAAAGTCTGATAAAAATAAAAGGAAAATTAAAATGTCTAATTTAAGTGCAAACTTTAAAGAGCAAAAGCCAAAACCGAAACAAACACTTGTCACAAGATTATGACTCATCCGCTCAGAACAAGATTCAGCTTTATTTCCATGATAGATCTAGACAGAGTCTATAGTCTAGACTCTATTTTTAATACATTTTTTGACCAGGGTCTACACAGCATACTCTTTATGGGGAATATTTCATTTGCTATTTAATTTCATTTTGTGTAATGTGTTTTACTGTGATTTGCATTCTTTGATTGCCAAAGGCAAAATTCAAATACATTTAGACCAGTTGTTTAAAGAGACTAATGACGACCATAATCACCATAACAATAGAACGCGGGATTAAAAACAAAAGCAAAAGCAACACAAAACAAACAAAAAGATAAGGTAGATCTAACAGTTAGGTTTCTAGTCTAGGCCAGGGCCCGTCCAGTATCCGGAAAGGCGAGAATCACCTTTCTCGTACGCAACTTCGCCAATTCGGATTATCACTCATATCATGTAGCAAGTGCCAAGTGTCCAGTTAGACCATGATACCATCATCATCATCATCATCATGCCAGAAGCAAGAATATTCAAGGAACATGGTTGAATGACAGAAGCAGACAGACGGACATTAAATTTAGACACGTTACCGACCATGCCGAACACGCGTGCTGCGGCAGAGACTTCTAGTCCTACCTCCAAACAAATCAAGTCCAAGAAGAAACTGAACAACACTAGCTCTAGTCGGTAGTAGTGATATAGGATTAGTATTGCATTGAATGGCCAGTGCAGGTTTGTTTACATTAAACCAATTCTGCTTAGTGGTTATTTTCTACTTCTAAGTTCTAAAAGAAGCTCTAACATTAACAAATTAAAGGTTAGATATTCTAATTCCAGATCTAAGTGAATTTAAGTTTAGGCCTAGATCTATTCTATGCCTAGGGTAACACCCCCAGTATTCAGTCAACACCATCAGTATTCGGTCACTTAAGCTTTTTTGTGATATTTTTCAAACTAAAATAATACATACATACATTATATCTACAGCATTGTATGTGAAATACATGTATATCAAATTTCTTTAATCTCAAAAAAAATTTTCATTTTGTTAAACATCACACAGAATTTCACAAAATCCCCAAATATACAAATGTAATATCACCTTGAAAATTTCCCAGAATACGGTCACCGCGACCAGTATTCGGTCACGCGATATGCGCGTTCAAGGCAGCTGAAAAATGCGCCGCGCGCTACCTTGTTGGTGCAAAATTGCATCGGCAACGTTGTGGCACCCGTTGGTGACCGAATACTGGGGAATCGGCACTTGCATTCAACCCTTGTACATTGAGACACTGTATCGGCACGTAGGGAAATTTTGTTTTTCGTTTGCGTTTTTGAGGATACCATCACACTCCAAGCTTGCGATAAGCAAAAAAAATCCAGCGAGAGAATGGCGTATTTCTCAATTTTTAGCGCTTTTTCGGCGACCCGTACTCTTAAAACTGGGTTCAATCCCCGCGCTTTTGAAAAGGAGCGCCAATTCTGAACTTTTGACGGTAAAATTTGGGATTCTGGATGGATTTTTGGAGGGGGCTAAGGGGGGAGTTTCCTGTTGTGAATGAGTGTGCAAGTATGTGAATTGATGTGATTTGCGTGTGTTGTGACAGTTGAACTTACTGGCTGGTGACAAGTGATAAGTGACCGAATACCGGTAGCTGACCGAATACTGGTATGGATGGACCTACATAACTACACATCGACCGCCTAATCTTTATTTGCTTGATAAGAATATATAACACTAAAATTCACATAAAAACTTGACCTACGTGATTGAGAAAATCCAGCACTACATAAATGCCGTTGTTCCCTTTTCGATTCAAAGTTTCAGTGCAAAAATATCGCCGTCGAACTTGCGTGGCCTCGTTTCAGCTCCCCGAGGTATCGCTATACATCGGTAATGGCAATGCTCCTAAATATTGAGTAAATGAGATCAACCGCTGTTTTTGCATTGACAATGCACACAACCCGAGTTGTAAATTTGTATTGAACACCGTGTTGTACGAAGCTTTTTTTTAGAAATGCCATTGACATTGCATTACATGTACGATTCGCTTGAAAATATTCATTCAAAATTTTGTCCTTGATTAAAAGTAAATGGACAGTGAATTTTTGCGTTTCCCACCCATCCTCATCAACTTGTCAAAGCTAATCCATTTTTATGTCATATGTGCTCTGCGCGCAGTGCAGTGCGTACTACCAGATCTAAGCATTCTGTGCGCCAAAACTACGCAGTAGGTTTCAATAGAATAAGGGTGGTCGATATGTAGAGCTACCATACCCTTGCTCTGCCTTATCCTAACTGGTTAGACCTTATCTAATTACTAATACTAGTTACTTGCAGGATTTACTTTAGAACTCTGACACAAATTTATTGTATTTGTAACATCATTTGATTTACTAACAATTAGTAACAACAGAAGGCCTGGCTAAGTCAAGTCTATTGACTGTAGAAGTTCAAATCCACTATATGAATTAGATAAAATATTAATACATGTAGCAACATAACAACATTGACTCTTTAATTGATACAATTTTCTTCTCTCATATTAATTAATCAATGAAATAAGCTCATTCGGAGTGCGATGTCTTAATTACTCTAACAAAAGTCTAGGCCTAGATCTAGCTAGTCTAGTCGTTAAATTGGTCATGTCACACACACGTAATCAAACGTCAGGGACTGTAGCACTAGCAGTGTAGGACACCACTCGGTAGACATAGAAGTGCTGGACATCTCTGCAAACTGCATGTGCCTGCAGCCCACTTTGTAAATCATAAGAATTCGACTAACCTTGTTATTTTGAGAGCTTGCACTAACCCTTTTATCTGCATCATTTGGTTGTAACTCCCTCAAAATGCTCGCCATTGCGTTGAAAGATACTACACACACAGGGATGTACGTGGGTAATGTAAACGATTTTGAATTTCGCTCTTTGATCCGTGACGTTTCTTTTCATTTGTGATCGATCGTATACACATACTGAGTAATGCCCACAGAGGGCGCCACAGAGAGCCGTTTGTCCCGTTTGTCAGTGCCGTTTGTATGATTGTATCCACACTGCACACTGGGTGTTACAAAAAGCATTACCCATTGAGCTTTTTTTACTAAATAATGAAATCTGGGGACGTTTCATCAATTTAGTTAGCGCTGACAAGTTGTCAGTCTCTGACAATTTCAGCAAAATCCTTGGTTTTGATTGGCTGAGATGCTCTGGTCACTGACTGTTACCATGGTGATTGTCAGAGACTGACAACTTGTCAGCGCTGACTAACTTGATGAAACACCCCCCACGGGTAACACTGTTATTGATATGAGCTCCGCCGGCGGAACGTTTTCAAAAGTGTGTGGGGGGGGGGGGGGGGAGGGGCATAACAAGCAAAAAAAAGAAAAAAGGTTGTCAGCTCATCTTTCTCATTCCATATCTGGGTTTCTTCAGCTGACAAGCAAAAAATTAAAATAAAAAACATTAAAAAAAACACAGAAAACAAAATTGATAAAGATAAAAGTAACCTTACCGAGCTCGCGCTCACACTTCGAGGTTTTTAGTGCCACTTACGCACTTCCGGTGTAAAAAAAAAAAAAAAAAAAAAAAAAAAAAGTTGGGGCCAAAATGGTGACACCTTATGTATTTGTCTATATGCTGCAAAAAAAAAAAAAAAAAAAAGTGCGGCGGGGGCGAGCCTCCTCCCCCCCCCCCCCCCCCCGGCCCACGGGTTTCGCTGGCCATGATGAGTATATAGCTGAATAGTGTACAATTTAGTTGGAGCAAGGAGGTACTAGGCGAGCTCGCCTAGTACCTCCTTGGTTGGAGATGATTTGAATATGAAACCATCAATCAGTTTCACTAAATCCATGATTACAGATTTTGTTCAAATTTCAACCCTCTGTACAAAATGAAATTTACACAGGTACCATGATGTGTATGTCACTGTCAGTGTGTGCTACAATGACCCGGGAGAATAGACATGAATACCACGAATACCATTTCTTCAGAGCTCTGCTGAAAGGCTTCTGGTCTCTTGCTCCAAGGCACATTAATGCTTTATTAATAATTCGTGATAGACTGCCCTGGGCACTGCTAGTCTGAATTCATGGTAAAGGGTAAAATGCATGCACATGAGAGAAAAAAAAAGTAAGCACATGATTTCACGTGCTTGCACACACTACATTTTAGGATGAATAGAGACTTGCTGGGAAAGTGAAATTTCTCATGAATATGTGATAGAGGATTCAGACCCTGTCCATTGTTCAGGACTATTATTGTCTGGGTGTGTCTAACCACACACTCTCATCATGGACCTAATACTAGTATACATGGACTGTTCACGGCAGTCTTTCTTTGATGTAACCATCGTCACTGACACATGATTATGTGCATCTTAAAGGACAAGTCCACCTTATACATGTGGATTGAGTGAATGCAACAATATTGGGTAGAACACATCAGTGAAAGTTGGGGGGAAATCGGGCAATCCCTTCAAAAGTTAGGAATTTTTAAAGTATCTGCACAGTCACTGCTGGATGAGAAGACTACTAGAGTGTATGATGCACACATGCGTACAACGATATAAGGAAAATACCAAGAGAACTTCCCAAAATTTTACTTTTTGAAAAAGGAGCACATTTCCTCGACTCATCACTGACGTATTTTAAGGGCAATATTATTCCCCTTGCCTTCTGAAAGAGGGAAGTCAAGTATTCTTTTATTATGCGAGAAAAGTGAAAATATTTTGAATTTTCCTTATACTACTGTTTATATCGTTGTACACTTGTGATATCACAAGCCGTAGTAGTCTTTTCATCCAGCAGTGATTAAGCAATAACTTCAAACATGCATAGCTTTTAAACGGATTGTCCGATTTCCCTCAACTTTTGCTGATGTGTTATATTAATATTGCTGCATTTACTCAATCCTCCTGTCTATGAAGGCGAACTTGTCCTTTAATGAGTTCATTCAGGTGTCTGGACAATAACGATTGTATGATCATGTATCGTCACTATACGAATAATAAAAGAATCGTTTCCCTAATTGTTTCGCTGATGTGCTGATGAGGAGCAGCAAAACCTGGGATCATGACAAATTTTGTGTCAAAAGATGTGTAATTGCTGATTCGCACATTTTCGCACACGCATAAGACCTTGCCTAATGGCAAGATATGTTTTGTTCTCTACCATTACCGTCCCTTTTTGCTCTGGAATAAGATGCGGAAAAGTGAGAAATTGAGATCACAAATGACAATCATTCTGCCAAAATGTTAGCTTTCTTTTAAAAACTGCCTGCGTCTCAGAAATGAAATTGTTTGAGGCATGATTTCACAACATACACCACAACTGCACATTCACTTAACTTGATTTATTGTGAGTTATTTTCTTCTGCGCACATAGTTTTAGATTTCTCGAATCTCCGTCTTGTTCTTCTCCCGGCTTGCTGGCGGTGATGATGGGATCAAAGTAGCAGTGAAGCATGATAAAATGTCTTTGTGACGCTTTTGAGATGTACAGGGGCATGGATTAATTAATGATACCATGAATGTCCTTGTATATTAGGTCCATGCTCCCATAGACATCAATTATTGAGCCCTGTGCAAAGTTCAAGTTTTGTACAGAGAGGGGTGAAAATGAAGCAAAATCTGAACCCTATAACTTCAAGATATCTCTTAGATTAAATGAAATTGAATTAAGATTTCATTTTGAAATTACCTTCAACAAAATTGCACACTATTTATTCAGCTACATGTATTGCTCACATCAATGTCAGTGTTATCTGATGTATAGTTTTTTAAGGGTCAAAAGTGGGATTTTTTAGTAACAAATCACTTTCTCGACGTGAAAAAACAAAGCTGGGGCCTGACGCTGGAGTGGGGGGCTCGGGGAGGGGGATCTTAATAACTTCTTCTGGTGGAATCGAGAAACACCCCTTCCCCTTCCTCTTTACGTGCCAAAGAATTACGGGTTTTGTGATTTTACATTCTTTGAATACATTGCAGGTAATGAGGGTGTTCTGTTTTGTCTTGGTCAACACTTTTTTTAACTATAGAGTAGCATCTCTTAAGACCTATCAATTAAAGCTACAATAATCTTAAAAGCAACGATATTTTCTTTCTCAAGGGAATAGTCTCTTCAGTGTTGTCACAACCAGTGCACATGACATTATAGCAGATACAGCTACTTGATTAATCTGTCTCTTATGCACATTTTGTAATTCTGGTGGAATCGATTCAGTATAAATAGCTGAATAGTGTACAATTTAGTTGGAGATGACTTGCATATGAAAACATGAATCAGTTTCACTAAATCCGTGATTAATCTTTAAGTTAAGTTCCAGATTTTGTTCAAATTTGAACCCTCTGCAGGCCGTACAAAAATTAATGAACTTTACACAGGAACCAACGATGTGTATGTGAGTGTGTGCTACAATGACTCGGGAACAATAGACATGAATACCACGAATACCACCTCTTCAGAGTTCTGCTGAAAGGCTTCTGGTCTCTTGCTGCAAGGTACATTAATGCTTTATTAATAATTCGTGATGGACTGCCCTGGGCACTGCTAGTATGAATTCGTGGTAAAGGGTACAATGCATGCACATGATTAAATTAGTAAACACATGTTTTCATGTGCTTGCATACACTACATTTTAGGATGAACAAAGACTTGCTGGCAAAGTGGAATTTCTCATGAATATGTGATAGAGCATTCAGACATTGTCCTTTGTTCAGGACCATATTGTCTGGGTGTGTCTAACCACACACTCCCATCATGGACCTAATATACATGGACTGTTTACGGCAGTCTTTCTTTGATGTAATCATCGTCGCCGACACATTAATTGTCATGATTATGTGCATCTTAAAGGACAATCCACTTTCATATACATGTGGATTGAGTGAATGCAACGATATTTTGTAGAACACATCAGTGAAAGTTGGGGGAACATCGGACAATCCCTTCAAAAGTGTTGAATTTTTAAAGTATCTGCACAGTCACTGCTGGATAAGAAGACTACTAGAGTGTATGATGTCACATGCGTACAACGATATAAGGAAAATATAAAGAGAACGTCCCAAAATTTTACTTTTTGAAAAAGGAGCACATTTCCTCGACTCATCACTGACGTATGTTAAGGGCAATATTATGGGGGGGGGGGGGGGGGTCCCACGAGACCGACACCCACGAGTCATACGGTCCACGAGACCGACATCAATATTAGGTCCATGAGTCATGCAGCCCACGAGTTATACGGCTCAGGAGTCATACAGCCCCTGAGTTCGACACTACGCACAAAAGGCTCACTAAGCAATAAAGGCTCATGAGACCGACACTAAGCAAAGAAAGCCCACGAGGCCGACAGTAGGCAAAAAAAAAGGCCCACGAGACCGACACTAAGCTAAAAAGGCTCACGAGACCGACACTAAGCAAAGAAAGCCCACGAGACCGACAGTAGGCAAAGAAGGCCCACGAGACCGACAGGATAAACAGCGCCATCTACATGTCAATCACCTGTACAGGGTGTTCCATGAACGGAAAAATAACATACTGGCGGGTGTAATTTCGTAACGCTATCATTGAAAGATGTTGACCATCTTTATGAAGGTCATCAAATATGTATTTCTACATACTTCTGGGGAGGGGGGGGGGGCAAGTGTGTCAGGGAGCGACATTGTTATCAAGTAGAAACATTGAATTGTATTCTTCATGCCCCCGGCCCCCCCCCCCCCCCCCCCAAAAAAAAAAAAAAATAGAAGAATTTATATTCCTCATCCCCCCAAAAAAGAGACAAAAAACACAAATGGATTTGAAAGAGGACAATAACGATGTATGGATTAATTTTAGAGCTTTGATAATGCCATCGTGCTATTTTTAATAGGCTTTCCCAGTTTTTAACTAGAAGATGGACAAGATATAAATTTTACCTCTTCTCTTTCCCGATTCACTAGTTGCTTATTCTATTTTAAATATTCTACCCTCCTGCTTTGACGTTTTGCAGTAAGATCTATTTGTAATTTTCTCTGTAACTACAAGTATAATTTAATTCTACTGATTAAAACGTTTTATATCGCAGGGATTCACCTCAATTTTGTGGCTTGTGTTATTCTCCTCCGAACAGTACATTTTATCGTGAAATACAATAGCTGCTTTCATGGATGCATCTGGTTTTTTCCCGAATCCCTAACGCTACCTTAATAGACGATTACGTTATTTTTTTTATTTTTAATTAATACTAAATCAACACCCTCGCAGGTTTATTGTGGAAAGATCTGTTACACATTTTTACTGTACTTTGTTCATTTTTTTTTCCCACAAACACACACCCATGCAAACACAATTAAAGATCCTGATCATTTGGGGGGGGGGCAACTGATGGGGTAACCCCCTGCCGTTCTTTTCCATCTCTCATATTTTCCTATGCTATTATCAGGACACCCTATATAATTTATTGGTCTATAGGTGGCGCTGTTCATCCTGTCGGTCTCGTGGGCCTTCTTTGCTTTATAGTGTCGGTCTGGTGAACCTCTTTTGCGTCATGTCGGTCTCGTGAGCCTTGTATGCGTAGCGTCGGTCTCGTGGACCTTTTAAGTGTAGTGTCGGTCTCGTGGGCTTTGTTTGCTTACTGTCGGTCTCATGAGCCTTTTGTGCGTAGTGTCGGTCTCGTGAGCCGTATAACTCCTGGGCTTATTTTACTTGATGTCGAACTCGTGGGCTTTAATTACTCGGTGTCGAACTCGTGGGCTGTATAACTGGTGGGCTGTATGACTTGTGAGCTGTATAACTTGTGGGCTGTATGACTCGTGGGTTTCGGTCTCGTGACGTGCACCCCATATTATTCCTCCTGCCTTCTAGAAAGAGGGAAGTCAAGTGTTCTTTTATTATATGGGAAAAAAATGAAAATATTTTACATTTTCCTTATATTGCTCTTTATATCGTTGTACACTTGTGACATCACATGCCGTAGTAGTCTTCTCATCCAGCAGTGACTAGTATAAGCAGAAACTTCAAAAATGCATAGCTTTTAAACGGATTATCCGATTTCCCTCAACTTTTGCTGATGTGTTATATTAATATTGCTGCATTTACTCAATCCTCCTGTCTATGAAGGCGAACTTGTCCTTTAATGAGTTCATTCAGGTGTCTGGACAATAACAATTGTATGATCATGTATCGTCACTATATACGTATAACAAAAGAATCGTTTCCCTCATTGTTTCGCTGATGTGCTGATGAGGAGCAGCGAAACCTGAGATCATGACAAATTTTGTGTCAAAAGATGTGTAATTGCTGATTCGCACATTTTCGCACACGCATACTTGCCTAATGGCAAGATATGTCTTGTTCTCTACCATTACCGTCCCTTTTTGCTCTGGAATAAGATGCGGAAAAGTGAAATATTGAGATCACAAATGACACTCATTCTGCCAAAATGTTAGCTTTCTTTTAAAAACTGCCTGCGTCTCAGAAGCGAAATTGTTTGAGGCATGATTTCACAACATACACCACAACTGCACATTCACTTTTCTTGATTTATTGTGAGTTATTTTCTTCTGCGCACATAGTTTTAGATTTCTCGAATCTCCGTCTTGTTCTTCTCCCGGCCTGCTGGCGGTGACGATGATGGGATCAAAGTAGCAGTGAAGCATGATAAAAATCTCTTTGTGGCTCTTTTGAGATGTACAGGGGCATGAATTAATTAATGATATACCATGAATGTCCTTGTATATTAGGTCCGTGCTCCCATAGACATCAATTATTGAGCCCTGTGCAAAGTCAAAGTTTTGCACAGAGAGGGTTGAAAATGAAGCAAAATCTGAACCCTATAACTTCAAAATATATCTTAAATTAAATGAAACTGATTTGAAATCACCTTCAACAAAATTGCACACTATTTATTCAGCTACATGTATTGCTCACATCAATGTCAGTGTTATCTGATATATAGTTTTTTAAGGATCAGAAGTACGATCTTTTAGTAACAAATCACTTGCTCGACGTGAAAAAAAGAGCTGGGGCCTGACGATGGAGTGGGGGGGGGGGGGGGGGCTCGATCGGGGAGGGGGATCTTATTAATTTCTTCTGGTGGAATCGAGGAACACCCCTTCCCTCTTTGTATGCCAAAGAATTACGGGTTTTGTGATTTTACATTCTTTGAATACATTGCAGGTAATGAGGGTGTTCATTTTTGTCTTGATAAACACTTTTTTTTTACTAGAGTAGCATCTTTTTAGACCTATCAATTAAAGTTACAATAATCTTAAAAGCAATGATATCTTCTTTCTCAAGGGAATAGTCTCTTCAGTGTTGCCACAACCAGTGCACATGACATTATAGCAGATACAGCCACTTGATTAATCTGTCCTTTACGCACATTTTGACAGTGATTTGTATTAACTATAGCTCCAATAATTCTGGTTGGTGTCTTGCATGGGCGTAAAACGGCCATGACTACAAAAGTCAGTCGTAAGAATCATGATACATCTTCTTTTGATCTCTTGTCAATTTCCGAAAAATATTTTAAGAAGTGATTTTATGGATCAGTTACCATCACAGTTGAATTCTCTAGTTTGTGTTAGTACCCTATCACTCATCGCGAGTAGGCCTAGTATGTCTATCCCTGCATGGGTAGAATCAGGACATGGAGACGACAGGTAAAATATTATGCTGACGTCACCTGGCAACCCATCTTATTCTTCCCTCATCAGAGCGTCTGTCAACTTTTGCACAGCAGTATAAGGAGGAATAACAATTTCACACTGGGATGGCTCGTCCTAAGGCATCCATAATGGGTGATAATAATCTTATAGTTCGACATGTATCAAGCCTGCAGGCTGGTCATGGCAATTGCTTCATCACACCATAAGTCTGAAGAAGTTTTGTTTAGGCTTACTAAAGGTTTGCGACTGTGAGATACTCTCTTGCTCAAAGGTCTCTCTTCCGCCAGTCCTAAGTTTGTGGTGAATGGCGGCGCTTTTCATGAAAATCATTGTCAAGTGTTCTATTGCCTGTTATTGTGCATGTTGTCTTTCTTCTGGCAGTAGGACATAATATTATTATAAAAGAGTGTTTTTGTTCATCGTATATACAGAGGGGAGAAAAAAGGAACAAAATCACAGACAAGAAGAGGAATTAAAATAAGGAAGCATCTAATCAGCATGCGATTATTTTTTAAATCAGCATCAAACATCCTTTACTTGCCATCACTATTTAAATCATGCTGTTCTCTGATAGCTATGGCTTGTCTACTACAAAATAGCGTAGACAGGTAGAAAGCAAACAAATATATATATATATATGTGTGTGTGTGTGTGTGTGTGTGTGTGTGTGTGTGTGACACACATACACACACTATAGCTTCTGACCACACGAGCAAAGAGAATTAAGGGTTTGGGACGAATACCGATCTAGGGCTTGCAATAGCTCAGTCGGTAGAGCACCGGTCTAGTAATCCGGAGGTCTCGGGTTCGAATCCCGATGAAAACCCATTTTCTTTGCTCAAAGTTTTCGCCATTTATTATTTGTTTCTGGTCAGTTTTCCCTCTCTTGTTTCAATTTATATTACAAAAAAAATAAAAAGCTGCATCGCTTCGGTGATCCCTCGCATTTATTCCAAAGTTGATTTACGTCCTTTGGGTCTATGTCAGGTTAACGTGTGTGTGTGTGTGGCACACATACACACACTATAGCTTCTGACCACACGGGCAAAGAGAATTAAGGGTTTGGGACGAACACCGATCTAGGGCTTTCAATAGCTCAGTCGGTAGAGCACCGGTCTAGTAATCCGGAGGTCTCGGGTTCGAATCCCGATGAAAACCCATTTTCTTTGCTCAAAGTTTTCGCCATATATATATATATATATATATATATATATATATATATATATGTATATATACAAAAATAAAGTGAATACATTACACACTTGACGGAACGACTGTATTTATGTAAAGGGCAATGATGGAGTAACACTAAAAAAGAGGGTCTGAACCAAAAAGATAATACAGATGAAAGATAGAAATTAAATGACAAGCATAGAACAAACGGTACAGCGAGATTTAATTAGCCCTATAATAAAAGCATATGGAAAAATCATTCACACGCACATCATGACACGAGATTTCATAGAACATCGGGCAAAATTTCACCTCTAAATTGCAGCAAAATGTCGCAATCACGCCCCCCCCCCCCCAAAAAAAAAAATAAATAAATAGTAAATGAATAAATGAGTAAACAAAGTGATATACATTGTCGGTTAATTTCTGGACTTCTTATTATGAAAATTCAGGTATAACCGAACACCGTGAATGATGGATCGAGATCGGCGATGGCTGATGCCAGTGACATCACCCATCACATTATTGAAATCAACAACTTGCCAAAAATGTTGGATCTATATCAGCTACTCGCTGCTCCATTCTCTTGTCGACATGGAAAGTGTCATCTTCAACAAATCAAGTTGGGTTAGCCAGCTACGAAATTTCATTTCCTTACCGTCTGCAGGGGCGACGCAGCCGTGGGGGCCGTGGGGGCTCGGGCCCCCACACTTTTTGTGCACCATACAAAGGAATACACAATTGGGACACATCACTTTGGGCCCCCAAACTTTTTTTCAACCCGAAAGTACGTAAGTGGTACTAAAATAGAAATAGGTAGAGATCTTGGAGAGAATGACATGAGGACTTTTTTTTTGTTTTTTTTTTTTGCTTGTCAGCTGAAGAAACCCGGAAGTGGACGGGGAGAGATGAGCTGAGGACCTTTTTTTTTTTTTTTTTGCTTGTTAGCTGAAGAAACCCGGAAGTGGACGGGGACGGGGAGAGATGAGTTGAGGACCTTTTTTTTTTCTTTTTTTTTTTTCTTGCTAGCTCATGAAACCCGGAAGTGGGCCCCCACACTTTTGAAAACACTGCGCCGGCCGTGGTCTGTAAATCTTGTTACCTCAGTGATGTTTTCTATGTTACGCGGATTCTCTGCATTCATTATTACACTGTGCGCGCGCACGATTGATTGCGCTGGTCTAGAACATCGCCGCCTTGTATTGCGTCCAAAAACTATAGATGAAGAACGAATTACCTATCTGAGGTTTTCTCAAAATTTCCCAGTCTCCCATTTGACTTTAATTTCTCACTCTCCAGCATACATATGATCTTTTGATATCCCACAATGATTATTTTGGGAAAATTACAGTAAAGAGACTTCCAGTTTTTGGGGGGCATATTCATTTTGATCGCCATGATCGTCAGGTCCCCGTTTCATAAAACTTGTTATCAGTGAAAACTGCCACATTTCTATGACAAATTTGCTCTCAGCCAATCAAATGCAAAGATTTCAGTAGCTTGTAACAACTATGACAACTTGTCACTGATGACAAGTTTTATGAAACGGGGCCCAGATCGAACATCATCTGTATACAGATTGGGAAGGCGAAGTATGATAGGAAAGGCTAAATGTCAGTTCTCGAATCGTCGGAATTTGATACTTTGTACCCGCCACCGCACATGCACTCATGAACTCTCGTGAACACTCCGGGGACCTTGTGTAATGCATGGGCACGAGTTGCACCCACACTTATACACATAAGAACTTTAACCTGACGCCACTGTAAACATAGGACTCGTGCAGCTGCGAGCACGGCTCGTCGTACACAGGTTGACAACTGTTCTGAAACTGGAAGGAAAGAATTGGGGTAAGAGAGATCAGGGTTTCTTGTCCGTGAGTAGACCGTCTCTGACTAAATTTGTAACCTATAGACGCCAAACAATATAGACCTACTCATTAATTGACATTCATAGTTATAATGATCTATGGGTTATCCCGAGTTCAAGTAGCTACTGCTGAAATTAGTTCATGTGTGATTGGCTGGATTATCTTTTTACATCTTTTCCCTGAGGCATGCATATTTAACTGCTAGGTCCTAACACAGGAGAAATGACTGCTAACAAAGTAAATAAGGTAAACATAAGGATAACCTGGATTGCACATGCACTGAAGCTCAGTTCGAGAAATAGGGGAAGGGATTCCCACTGGCGTTATGTCAACAAAATTTAATCGCAGTGTAGTTGTTTCCGAAGCAGTTATCTTATTGATTACTTTACTCTGTTTATTCTCTTTCGTACGTTCAATTGATGATACATGATGTTCAGCCAGAGATTCCATAGCCCTTCTAGAAGGCCTTCCGCTATTGATTGCTGGCGTCGACAATCGTTTTGATTGTATACATAGTACAATGGCGGTTATCATGATTATCTCCCACTGTGACTGTTAAAGATAAACAACACAACAATCAAAGTGAAAAATAGCCATCATCTTTGCCATCACCATCATAAACTCAGATTGGCTGTCAATCATTAATGTTCAGCGTTTTAGATATCTCTGTAATCATAAGTTTAGTAATTTTGTTTATCTTGTCATTATTTCTTTTTGATATATTATAGACATGAAGATGCATCGGATTTGGTACTTATCAGTAACAGGAAGCAACGTAGATATCTTAGATAATACTATTCAATTCAGGTATACTTTTTCTTTATAGTGTGTATACCTTGTGCTTGTATACTTTGTATACTTTGATCGCGCATTTTCTATGATTATGGAAATAAAGAATTTAAATTGAAGAATATGTAATTCTTAGCTAATTCATGATAATTTTGTAATCTTGTCATTTATTGTAATATGTCAAATGCATGAAGATGCATTGAACTTGGTCTCTTGCAGTAACACGAACCAATACTTTTCATATCCCCACCCCTTAAATGAATGGTACAGTAAATTGGTTTAGAAGGGGTTGCAGGTTTCCAACTGTCTGTGTGTGTGTGTGTGTGTGTGTTTGTTTGTTTGTGAGCTAATGATATATTGGTAGATGCTTTGAATGAGGCTTTTGATAGGGGAGTTATCAAGTTCACAGAAGGAAGGGGTAATAACACTTAATGAAAAGGAAGGTAAAGATAATTTTCAGAAAAAGAATTATAGACCAATAACACTTTTAAATGTATAGGTTATAAGATTTTGTCTAAAGTGTTAGCTAAAAGGCTTAAAGAAGTTCTCGGAGAAAAAAAAAAAAAACATTTTGATCAAGTAGGATATATTCAAAATAGAAATATTGAGGAGGCAGTACGCCTGAAATTAATAAATGTAGACATTTTGAAGATGATAAAAATAACCCTATTCTTTTTAATAATAGACATATTTGTATAAGAAATAGGATTGTAATTTGATGAGGATTTGTTAAAGAAGGGGGTTGTTCAAATAGATAGTGGATGGAATACATATGAAACCGTATTCTTTATTTTTGGAATTTAGGTACTGAAAGCAAAGGATTATTGATATTTAATGATATGTTTAACGTTAGTCCAAATGATTGGAAAATGAGAGACCATCTGCAGATTGGCGTTCAAAATTCTGGTATTAGATTAAAAATTGGGGTCAGATAGGCACATTGTCTCATTCGAATTCAAAGTAAATATATGATTACTTTATTAGACATATTAGACAAATTTTGGAAGATTATAATATACAAATACGAGATGGGTGCAATCAATATAATTTGGCAAGGAAGAAACTAAGGAAATATTTTTGAGAATAAGACGTCCAGTAATTTGTCGTAAGTACAGGGAATTTCAATACAAGTCACTACATGGTGCCTTACATACTAAAGAACACCCAATAGATTTGGATTTGTGTTTAATAAATCATGTTCCTTTTGTAAAAAAGGAGGAGGAGACGTATTCGCATATATCTCTGCTTTGTGAACAAGTTCAAAGAACTTGACAAGAAGCGATAGATTAGATTTGAGGGAAATAGACATCAGTGACTGAAATTTGATTTTATGGGGATCTAGGAAATTCTCATAGAATCAAAATGTGCAATTCCTTTATTTTCATGATAAGATATATCATGTATTTTTCCGGATCAAAAAGGAGTGCTTCCTTCAATGAAAGAAATTTTGATGATGATTATAGATTGTAAAGATCAAGAAAAGAAATTAGCGATTAAAACTGGTAAAATAGGGCTGCATTTATTGAAATGGGAAGAGTTGAATATTTAGGGAATCTATTTGTAGTACTTTGTTGTTATTGAACTTTTTTTTATTATTTTGTCTGGCAGGCTGTAGGATGTAATTGTTTGGGTTTATATTGTTGTTTCTACTTTCTTACACACCCATAATTAATGCTTCCCTGGCAGTATCAGCACTGTAAATGTGTAATTTAAGCATTTTATTTATGTTGTTATAATGAAATTTATGTTATCTTGTCTTGAATTAATTTATATATTGTTTTATGAAAAAAAGATTGACCAAGAAAATCTTATGAAATATGAAAGAACATGTGATTATTAGAGGAATTCAGATTATTTGATGAAATTGATCTTTAAATGGATGAGATATCCAGAAATGCGATTCTAATAAAATGTGACAGACCACGACCTTCATTAGGATCTATTTCTTTTACCTTTTTCTTTATTTTTGGATGTCTCAGTCATTTCAAAACCGATTTTCATCAAATAAACTTTCAATTCCCATTAGAATTGTATGCTTTAAGTGCATTTGATAGAGTGGTTTATAAATATCTCGCAAAACGTTGAAGCTGATTCCTCACCTCAACCAATATTATACCATCCCTTTTATTGGCCCCTCCCCTTTCGGCTAAAATCCCTTGATTCTTTTCCTCCCATGCTGTCGATATGTGATGCACATCACAGAAAGGGGACAGCTAATGACGCATTATACAGCGTCTGTCATTGCAGCCAATTTATATGGCACTCCGTCGATCCAAGGGGGTGGAGGAGCTCTTCCACCGGCCTGGTTGAACAACATTACCAAAAGGCCTTTGCCAACAACCATGAATTGAGAATGTTTCTATCGTTATCGAATTCCTGAAGTACAATTACTGTAGAATTTGGGAAAATGAACAATGACGAAGAAGACAGAAGTGATAACCAGAAATACAGAAGCTAAAGGAGAGAGGGAATCAAAAGGAGCATTAGATATAAACACGGAACGAAAACTGATACATGTACTGACATTGCGGCGACGCGAGGGGCTATAATATAGAGAATATGTGACGATTGTTTGTGAGGGACAAATAGAGAGAGCTTGAATATGTACACCATTTCAACAACACCCCAGTTTATCTTCAATGCCTTGTCCTTCTCAGCTCCGTTTCATTCCTCCAAAATAAAGGTATTGTAGGTCTCCGAGAAGACACAAAAAGCTTTTCTGCCTCCCTGCACATCAATTCCATATCAAGGTCCAATGCTCAGACGCCACTCTGGGAACATACTTATAGCAGACAATCGCTCAGTAGGACAATGATGAAAGAATCCACGGAAAGAAAGTAACTGCAAAATTGAGAATGCTAATGGTGTGCTCAAACAGGTGAGAATTTCGTGCAAAACATGCAGCGTGCCTCTTTTCAGCGACACCTGCACCTCATGAAAGGCACACATTGGGTATGCGTAGCTTCAAATTCTGGTAATTCTTTAATAGACCACGTCCATGTTTACAAAGCTATATTGTTTCGGGAGTTTTTTGTTCTTTCAACAGAATGCACCGAAAAATACGTAAATTGGACATGCATTTCAAGGAATATATACCTAGGTATAGCAAAGAATAACATGTTCATGTCTGTAGACATTACAAAATAAAGCATTATTCATACAAACATATTTATACATTCTGTGAAAAAAAAAGTCGTCCAAGGGAAGATCTCTCGATTTCTACTATATTTTTGAATCTCTCATTCTCATTATTTCTCTCTTCTTTCCTTTCTCTCTCTCTCCCTCTCTCTCTCTTTCAACATAGTTTATCTGAGAATGCTCGTCTAACCCGTGATATATTACACCAGAATTTTTTTAAACCAATCTTAGAATTGTCCCGTACATCAATCAGCTTTAGTATTAAAGCAAAAAGTCACAGTGTGTCGTGACGGGTGCACGTCACGAGACCGACACCCATGTGTCATACAGCCCACGAGTCATATAGCTCACGAGTCATACAGCCCATGAGTTTGTTTGTTTGTTCATTTTCCATCTGAGAAGATGGCTGGATAGCCCATATTCAGCTTCGTTAAGCTGGTCTTCCATGGGGTCCAGCTGGATTTAAGGTGGGACCACTTCACCGGGTTAAACACCCTGCTCTTTACGATGAATGAATGAAGTGGGATCATTTACGTGCATGAGTTGTTACTCTTTCGTACACGGGACCTCCATTTTATGTCCTATCCGAGGGACAGAGTGTTTGCCTCTTTCTAGAGGGGACGGTATGCTTACACACAACATTGCTCAGTCCAGACTCGGGTTCGAACCCGGGCCGAGTGATCGTGAGGCAGACGCGCTACCGACTGAGCCAACTCACCGCCCTATGTTATACAGCTCAAGTGTCATACAGCCCATTATTTCGACACTATTAAAGCTAATAAGGCCACAGTACTGACACATTAAGCCCCGTGTTATATCTGTCGAACTCATGGGCTGTTTGTGTCTAGTGTCGGACTCATGGGCTTTATTTGCCTGGTGTCTCTTGGAACTCATGGCTGTATGACGCGTGAGCTGTATGACTCATGGACCTGTTTTCAATGTCGAACTCGTGGGATGTATGACTCGTGGGTGCCCGTCTAGTGGGATGACCCCGTCGTGTCTTGTGAAAAGAAAATGAAATAACGAATTCAATAAAGTGTGATATTAAATCATATACCATTAGACGAGATACTAATGAAGTATTTGATAATTCAGCTAATTGAATGAATCCGTATCTCTTCATTGATGATTTTAAAGTCGTCATGACGTCATGATTATAGTCATGATAGCAAGATGGCGAGAAGACGGGATCTCCTAACACGAATTCTCTATAAAGGGTTAGATACGTTTTCTTCCGCGATAAGGGAAAACTTATCGTGATATTAAAGTGATATTTACGGTTGAATGTTTCGTCTATGTCGATTTATGCTGTGATCTTAAGTAGCTAAATCTGCTAAGCACTCCTTATCAGCTGTTCATCTGTATTTTGATACTAGTATGTGGAAACTCTTTGTCACGACAAACAAAACCAAAGTGGTTTCTAGTGGTCGAGTTCGCAGGTACCCAATGGATGATTCCATTTACCTTGAAGTGTTTTTTTTTTTTATTTCAATGGTCTTTTTTTTAAGTTATGAGAAAAGAGATTAATCAACCTGGCTTAGTTTCGTGTTCGCAGGTAGGGCCTACCCAAGGGAGTTATGTATGATTGAATTTACCTTGGAGTATTTGTGTTTTTTTATGGTCTTTTTGTTTTCAAATTTTTTGAGAAGAAATGAATCGATCACACTGAGTTAAAATATCATTATGTTTAATGTGAAGAGCAAAGCTCGTAAGCAGTGGTAAGTTAACTTTGCAAGTTGATGAGCAGTGTGAAATATTGAATGTCCTTGTGGTTCCGATTCTGCTCAGTGGTTGTGTGGATTGGGGCTATGAGAATTTACCTTACATTGGAATGTTTCATAGATGAAAATTAAAGAGATCGTTAGGATTTAAAAGTTTATTAGCATTAAAAGATTACCTGCAGACTAGTCATTCTTTCATCGTTGTGTATTCATGTCTCTTGTCGTGAACATCATTGGGCCTAAGCATGTACATGACTGACCTTTGCGCAATCTAAAATAATTCCATGTGTATCAATATTTCTTATTTCGCTAACAGTAGGTGTTGAAATCAAGTCAAAGATATTGCCTTGTGGTAGTTATGGTTGAGATGGGGCTTCAGATTTCCAACTTGTGTGTGAGATAATGAGAAACCTCTTGGGAAATAATTATGAATGAGCGTGTAATTCTAAGAGGGATTCAAGGTGTATTTGATAAAAATTGGCTTTGAAATGGCTGAGATATCCAAAACAAAGGATCCGAATAAAAGATGGGACCCAGCTTTTAGAAGGATCGATTTTTTTTTTTTACTTTGGTTTTTTTGATATCTAGCCATTTCAAATCCCATATTCATCAAATAAACTTGAATTCCTATTAGAATTGTATGCTTTGTAACACTCATTTCATAAGTGGCTTTTCAGTATCTTGCAAAAAAAAAAGTCAAAAGCTCAATCTCATTTCAAACAATACTGTACCCATCCCTTTAATCTTACAGATTAGAAATGTCGTGTGTGCATAAGTTTTGTTGATAGCACATCACTATACGTTTTGACATCAGAATCGGAAAAACTTTGAGTCAAGCTAGTCTCCTCTTCAGACCGCACAACTGCATGGTCAGCATGATGAATGAGACGAAGGATAACCTTGTCTTCTTCTGCAACGGAAAGCAGGTAGGAATACATTCATCGTATTACAATGGTTGATTGCAGCTAGTAGATCAATATTTTATCTTTAAGTACATGAAAATAGCATACCAATCGCATACCATCTGAAATTACTTTTTGAGATAATCTGGTGACTGATTGTTGCGGCCTATCACCCGCGTCGACCCTACCCACGCTGTCAATACCTGTTTTAATTGAATTATTTTTCCCCACTTGTTTACAATTTGCTTGGTAGATGTGTGCTTGTAGAATATTGTGAGATTAACTATTCTCTTTCCCCACAGTGGGATTTTTAAACAAAAGGTTCTGTCTGTCTGTTTGTCTGTCTGTCTCTCTGTCTGTCTCTCTCTCTCTCCCTCTCTCTCTCTCTCTCTCTCTCTCCCTCCCTCTCTTTCTCTCGGTATGTCTGTCTCATATTACAATAGATCTTTTTCGTGATGAACTCGCCAACCTTTCGAATAGTGTCTCTGTTGTGGCTTTGATAAGTCTTTGTCAGAGGCATCTGACTGTTCTGCACAGAGAAATGAAAATGATTGATACTTAATATTCGTTTGATCATTGATACTCTTCCATTAATTAGCCCTGCTGGTGCAGCCACTTTAGGTCGTAGTTTACATAACAATTATACATGCCATGAGGATGTAAATCTGATTATCCTGTGATGTTCTCCACGGCTAACACAGTAATATTTTAGTAAAACGTAAAACGACGTTGTGTCGGTCTTAAAGTGTTTTATCGGCAGCTACTGACAATTTACTAAAGGAATAATTACGAAACTGAAGCACATAAAACTCTTCCTCCTATATGCAGGTGGTTGAAAGTAATCCGGATCCGGAAATGAACCTTCTTTACTACCTGCGGAAACACTGTATCCTTTTCCATGTTCTCAAGATTCCATTTACAACAGCACTAAAACTAAATGGGGAAAACACCGTTTAAACTAAACTAAACCGTGATGGTAAATTGTCCTTTATATTCAAATATGGAAAGCAATAAAGACGTTAACACGAATATCATGTGTACAAAAGATATATTAATGTCCACCACTGCATGCATGTATTAATTTACAGGGTGTATACAGTTGAAAGAAAACAGAACAAAGTAACGTATCAAGATGAGACAATGTATAGCGCTAACGTATGACTACCAAACAATGCCTATTATACCATTGTGTTTACTATTGTGTAATAAAGTGAGAAGTATACTTGACCATCCGGAAAGAGATATAGAAAAAAAGGGAAGTAACAACAACAACAACAACAACAACAAATGCTTGAGCATCCCATAGAAACCGGGCTTCGGTGCATTTGTGAAAATAAAACATGTTCTCATTCTTCGATATATAGCTGGCCAAATAATGGGACGTTTTGTAAAGAGAATTGAAAAGAGAGTTGTGATGAAAAATTAAAACACTAACAACAAAGCTATCCTGACTTTGATAAACCGGATGATGTTCCTTATTATATTCGGAACTTTCGCTATTTCAAAAATATAATAATGTTTGTTATTCCGAAACACAATTTCCCTGTACCTTTTAGAAGTTTGTCAATCTGAAAATAGAAAAGAGTTCGTTGAGCCGACACGAGCATTATTTTGTGGCGTTATTCCACAGGTTCATTATTCCGAAGGTTCGTCAGTCCTAAAATAAAATGATGTCCGTTAACATGGTTAATCCGAAATGTAAAAACATTGCGGACTAACCACTGCTAACGCACCCTAGAATTTCGAACCTTATGTCATTTTTTAATTAAGGAATCTTTCGATTAACGACTCTTCAGAATAACGAACCTTTTGCCTTATTTCATTTTCGTATTAACGAACCTTCGGAATAAGAAACCTTCGGAGTAACTGCAAAACCATCAATGGCTCACCACCAAAAAGGAGTAGAAGTGAAGATTTTTATATCCTTGACGGCGATATGTGTACCATCAGTACGACTGACCGGAAGTAAGCTGAGCTGTTCTGAGGGAGGCTGCGGGGCGTGTACTGTGATGGTCTCCTCTTCCACCCCAACAGGACATGTCACGTAGGAAACATTCACTATAAAGACCCTATTATATTCATGTCCAGCAGCTATAGGCCACACGCTGCTATAGTTGAAACAAGGAGGTATTCCAATAAACACTTACTAACAATCACTCAAAATTATACTCCATCCCAACCCTCTCCCCCGTTTCCCTCTCTCCCTCCTGCTCTCTCCATCTTTCCCTCCCTCTCTCTCTCTCTCTCTCTCTCTCTCTTCCCTTCAACTTTGTTGTCAACAGCGTAAGACGCAAATCCATAATATCAAAGTGGAAGCTTGTAATTTAATTCAATTAAATTCCAATCTATATTATTTTTTCAACAAAACATAAAAACATACAATTCACCGGGTTTTGTGTAAGAAAGTGATGATTTAGGTGATACATTTTTGAACTGCAGAGAGTAATCAGCAATAGCGAAACAATATTATTATAGAAACATTGTAATGAAATAAAATCGGACTCTTGTATAACATAATCACCATGTCCTTTTAGTCCAACTGTGGATAAGAAATTTGTATAATTCAAATAGATAGATAGATAGGTAGATAGATAGATAGATAAAGATAGATAGATAGATAGATAGATAAATAGATAGAGTAGATAGATATGTATACATATATATACATATATGGCTTTATAGACTGATAATTAGAGAAAGAAATATGATATGAGTTGTGATGTAAAAGCTTGTTGCATTGACACATGCAGCCATCGAGCGGTGAACGCCTGTCTTGTCCCAGTCTGTTCGGTTCACGGTACTGCCGTCACGACGGTGGAAGGTATCGGGAGCGTCAAAACGAAGCTACACCCTGTACAGGTTAGCAAGAATAGATGTGACTGGTAAATAATGATAATGGAGTTGTTTGATAAGCCATGTCTGTCACACAGTGACACAGACTGGGTGAAAGCTCTGTTGTCCCATGAATGATGGATGGGGGGAACTCGAAGAAAAAAGAGAGTAAAGAAGAAGAAATAAAGTTCTTTGTAATTGATAATGATTGTTGATGCTTATTCTGATTCCTTGTTATGTAAAGTTATCAGTGTTATGTTTTATTTTACTATAATTCATCGTTACGTGGAGTCCGAGATCTGAATTAACAGCGCCCCAAAGGAAAAAAAAAAACAAAAGTGCTTGCCCACATTTTATTGAATATACTATTATGTTATCTACCTATGTATGTTTAGTGGCTGTTGTTGTTGTTGTTGTTTTCATGTTAGACTTTTAGATGCGTCTTCTTCGTAGTCATTCATGACATTGGTATAATCATGTTGATACGTGCACCTCTTCTATACGAACTTTGACCCTATGATACCCAGGAGCGCATCGCCAAGGCGCACGGATCCCAGTGTGGTTTTTGCACCCCTGGTATGGTGATGTCCATGTATGCCCTTCTGAGAAACAACCCCCAGCCGACGATGGAAGACATTCACAGCTCACTGGAGGGTAACCTGTGCCGCTGCACGGGTTACCGACCCATACTGGAAGGTTTCAAGACATTCACTGGGGTAGGGAATTCCGTGATGATGGTGATTGTATCTCATTACCAATGTAGAATGGAAACACAAAGCGGACATTTAGTAGATATACAATCTGACAATACAAAAAAAAAAAAAAAAATGATACAGGTATACAGTATGCTGTCATATTTTCTTTTAATGATTTGTTCAAATTGCTACGAACGCCGTTTTTAGACAATTTCGTAACATCTTCTTAAGAAGACCGTACGGCCTTCTTACGAATTTCGTACGAACGCTTTTTAATTCGCAAGAACAACTAAAGACCGAAGAGAGGGTTTCGTACGAAGTTAAAAAAATCGTGGACAAGACCATCGACCAGGCTACGAACTTACGAACGGTCTACGAATGGTCTCCGAACGCTGGTTTCGTACGGCCTTCTTAAGAAGATCTTACGAAATCGTTTAAAAATCGTTCGTACGGCGTTCGTAGCAGTTCGTAAAGGCATTTTTGACCGAGCCTTAACTCAAGGCATTCTTACGAAAAATGTACGAATTCTACGGCCATTGTATAACTGAAAATCATTTTGTTTCTCTAGGAGGTCTGTAGTTGTTCTTGCGAATTAAACAGCGTTCGTACGAAATTTGTGAGAAGGCCGTAAGAATCTGTGCCCCATCTCTACGAATCTCTACGAATTCCAGAATTCGTACGAACAGTCACATTCGTACGAACGCATCGTTCGTACGAAGCTTTGTGACCGTAGCTTAAGGGAGATATAAGTAGAAGCATGGAACACTTTGTAATAGCAGTTACTTTTAATAGTTTATATATAGGTTATGGAGATATAGTGTGCAAGAATTCTTGCAGAAATATCGATGGTGATTTCTTACAGAAATATCGGTGGTGATTGACATTGTATAGCATCATGTCAAAATTGTACTGATCTTTTGGAAAATTGCTCTTAATATAATATTATGTCATCAGACAAAATTTCATACCCTCACTATGATTGGTCAATAATTTTGTGTTGCTTGTTTGCTGTTTTCGTTTTATCGTTTCAAAGGATGGCTGCTGCGGAGGAAAGTGTATGACAGATAGCAATATCCGAAACGGAGAACAGGCCACAGAGGATGAAAATACGGTATGTCGACATAGATTAGGTGCACAAATAAAGTGAGTATGCAAAATGAGTAACGTTCGAGTGTAATGAGAAATTGCGTATACTGCTTTTCAATGAAATATCACTGCGTTGAAGTGGACATACACACTTATGATTATGAGAACTTACATGAAGGAAGACATGTTTCACATGATTTCTTTGTTTTTCTTCAACTAATGATTGGAGTGAGTATAGGGAATCAAGATACTTTCCATATTGTATACTTCAGCGATGCAATTTGAATATTCACACTTTTTAAAGGCTTTAAATACACTAAAATACATTGGTATGCCCTATCTAAAGTTCAGTTAGCATATACATGAACACGATGAAAGTTTTAATCGATGTCATTCTTCACTGCAGATTTCACGGTAACGTTCAGTCACTTATCTTCAGTCACTCACTTCAGTCATCATGAATACCCACATCCCATAAAGCACGACGAAAGTACAGTCACGCATTATACACCTACACACTTCTTACACATAGACCACAAGCACTGGGCCCCGTTTTATCAAAAGATAAAAATCGATTTTTATCTTTTGATAAAACGGGGCCCAGGTGAGTTCACTTTTCTGAAACTTCTGGAGTGTTTGTCAATGTGCAAAGAGAGGAAAAAAGGTGATAAATAATTACAGATACCTATACAATAATCTAAGAGTCTAGTTTTTCATTTCATTCGAGGTGATTTCAGGGTCGGCAGAGTGTTCTACAGCCGTGAGCTATATCTGGCACCACTCAGTGATCATGACTTGTTTTTCTACCCCTTTAAACTTAGACGTACTGTTTTAACTACCGCCTTTCTGATACTGACAAACTATAAAGTACCAGTTTTTGCATTTTCTACCGCAGAAAGAACTAACATAAGGATCTCCTCTTACACAAAAGCAAACATTTTGCTTTTGCTGTGGGATATAACCATTGTCCCTACTTTGAAGGTCTCCGAGGCGTCAAAACATTACTATGTGGATTATGAATATGACCTACATTTAGTGAGATGAATACTAATTGATTGCATCTGAACTCTTGCAGGGATCATAATACATACTCTACGAGGAACGTTTGATAACTCATCGCCATTGATAACACATAGTAGTGGAGTCGTATTGAAATCACGCTCTCCGCTAGAGGACATGAAAATAATGACCTGCATACACAACGTTGCTTTGGGAATTGTATGTGTTTATTCAGTGTAAAGAGACTCTGGATGAACTTTGAGCAATGTTTGCCGGTTGGCGCAGTCGTTTACCCGAGACAACACACAAAACAACAACAATAAGCAATAGATAAAGCTGAATAAAAATATTTGGCAAAAGAATATACAAAAAGAAATGATCCTTCCCCCCCCCCCCCTCCCATAATATAGACATGCACTTTGGCTAAAAACCAAGACCGGATAAAGAAGCAAGAAAAAAAAAACAGACAATAAGAAAACCCGTTACTTTCGTGGGTTCCAGAAGGGGTTGGGGATGGGGGGGGGGGGGGGGGGGGTGTCCGCCTCCAGATTTTTCCATAGTGTGCGTGTTTGCTAGTCTATTATTCAGACAGTCGTGGCATATCATAGATTGTAAATGAATGTTACTTTAGATATCTAAACATGGGGCACTATATAATATGAAATAGCTCCATGATCACAAGGTCCATGCAGGACCCTGTTTCATACAGCTGTTCGTAAAGTTACGCATGACTTTACGACTGGAATATGAAGTGCCAATATTTGTGTTCCCATTTTCTTTTCCTCAGGTTTTAACAAAGTACGACTATATGTCAATTTTCATCTACAATACATTGGGGCAAAAATATACTTTCAACTGAAAATGTGTGTTAACATGTCAGAATAATCATTATCATCTGCGATTTTCAACTTTAGCTATCGAAATTAACAATGACTAGGAAATCCACTTGGCTTGCCATATCTATAAGTCGTTCGTAAAGTCGTGCGTAACTTTAAGAACAGCTGTATGGAACAGGGCCCATAACTGGGTACTGTATAACAGTGCAAGTGTTGTTAGTGATTTATAAAGAATTCGTAAGATAACACGATTCACCAAATCCGTTCATGTAAGTGAAGATGCATTCATTGTTCGCCTATCGTTTTACAATTATGTCTATATTGATCGCTGATTGTTGCTATCAGTACAAACGACCGCGATAAGAAAAGACATGATTTGGGGTCACCGTTGCGATAAGATCATATAAAGCAATCTTCCAGAGTTGGGTATATCAACTATTACCCTTGAAGCATCAAAATCCTTTATAAGGTGCAAAGCGTGAATAAACTGAAGCATTTTGTTTTTTACATGTTGGCAAAGAGTAGATAGTGCAGATAAAAATGTTCGTTATGGAACGGCCCTGTGCTAATATGGAAGGAGTTGCAATAGCTTTGAAAATGTATTTAATCCGCGACTGTAAAAAAAAATAAAAGAAGAAGAAAGAAACCTGTCCCGGGGTAGCTTCTCCCACCCACCCCCATCCTTTTTTTCCCTTTTTTTTTTCTGGGAAGGTGGGGGTGGGGCAAGAGACAACTGAGCAATTATTGTACGAAGCATTCAGTGAAATCTGATAGGCGTTTGTCTTTTTGTGCCATTCTCCTGTGCAGGCTGCTGTGCTCTTTGATGAGAGTGAGTTTGCAGAGTATGAACCAACCCAAGATATTATCTTCCCGCCAGAATTGATGGTAAGGACGGTTCTAAGGAGATAAAGATATATAAATATTTATATATATATATATATATATATATATATATATATATACATACATATAAAGGAAATAAGTTTAGTGAAGGTTCATTGGAATGTGTCTTCTTTTCATTTTCAGACCCAACCTTATATAATTTTAGGAGTAACAAACCTTAGGAATAACGAACCCTCGGTATAACAAACCCGTCCTCATTTTCGGATTATTAAACGAAACTTCGGAATATAACGAACCTGATTTCGTTTTCGGAGTTGCAAACCTTGAGAATAACGCCACAAATGTTTGGACGAAGTAACTCTTTGAATACGTGTGTTTCGGAACAACAAACCTTGTCTCATTTCGGGTTGACGAACCTTCGGAATAATAAACATAATCCCTTATGTAATCGCAATGCTATCAGGGAATGCAGCATGCCGCCAATTGGTTGGGAAGCTGAATCAGGGTCTCTTTGTAGAAATATACATAGAATGCATGTAGATATTAAACTGAACCACCTCAGCAATAATGTTTGGGGGTTTGTATACAAGATCATTTTGAAGTTAAGGTTGAATTCTCAAAGCTCGTGTAAAAGAAAAGTATAACATGGCAATATCACGAACTATTTCCTGTCGTTTTAACATTCAAAAGCTGATAAGTGAACCGCATAATGAGACTTATGTTGCATCACTAATAGCGCAACATTGAAGGGAACATCGGAAGTCTTTAATTATATTCAGTTGATACGCAAACGTTCCCATTAAACACGTTAGATTGTGTGTGCCGAGAATACATCGGAATGTACTTATATTTTCATTACATAATCTTGATCGTGTGGGCCCCGGCCCCGCCTAAGTTTCTGTATGTTAGTATTGAAGTTAACGTGTTGCTTGCTGTTTGCCTGATGAATCCATCAATTCCAACAGAATTATCAAAATATCAATTTCAAGGGAAAATCGTTGAAAGAAAGCTCTAGTAATGTTGTCACGAATACCCATTGAATATCACCAGGCGCTTCCAAGATCTAGTACAAGGTTAGTATCAGCTGGGCCAATATGATTTGTCTTTTCAGCTCGCTTCGAGCCAACCTCCGCAATCTCTGACGTTCCGGGGTGAGCGCGTCACGTGGTACCGACCAACCAGCCTCGCCGAAGTACTAGCCTTGAAGGCCAGGTTCCCGGATGCTCGCCTTGTGGCGGGAAACACTGAGATTGGTACCCCTTCACTTTAATATAGTTACACAATTTGCATAGACCATGTTGGTAGCATGACTACGAAAGACTACTGGATTAGGGCATATTCACGATTTTTACAGGTCATGTTCGTAGCACAATTACTAAGACTACTTGATTGGAGTTACATCGTATTTGCATAAAAAGAGACGAAGAGAAAATGCACACTGCTCTGTACATCCATCATGCATGAATTATTTAAAGAGAAACCTGTTCTTTTTTTTTTCTCACTCATTTCATATCAATAAGTAATTATCATGGTATGCATAGATAGTGTAACAGCGTTGTTGTATACATCTTGCATTCCGTGAGGCACAATACAGTCTCCAATGAATATAAATTATCAGCTTTCTGGCAGCAGACGCACATCAGTGTTGCTATCGATATCTCCTTCGACAGGTATTGAAATGAGGTTCGGCAATCAACTGTACCCAGTCCTAATCTGCGTGACTCACGTACAGGAGCTGACTGATATGGAGGTCAAAGATGACGGGATCGTGGTGGGGTCGTCGGTCACCCTTTCTAGGCTGGAGCAATTCCTCAAGACCCTCATCTCGGACCATCCAGGTTCTTTATGCAATATATACGGTCATCTCCCTACTGGCGATAATGAGTTTTTGTTTTGTTTTGTTTTGTTTTGGTTTTAGGAGTGAATTCCTCAAAGGCCTCCTTCAACTACACTCTCTTGCCCTTGTACTTGTACGTTTCTAAATAATTTAATCACTTTGGAGCGTTAAGGATAGGATCAGTGTAAAATTAGAGCTAGTTCATCACAGCATAAGCTCGATTTGCCTTCGATGAAGTTTACACGTCATCTGCCTACAAATAAAGTGTGGCAGAAGAAATTTAACAGCTTTACAAGTGCATAAAAAAACAACTGGTACTAGTAGTTCTACTATAGACAGAGGAGACAGAAAAAGGTATATGAAATACCATGTATCTAGGCCCTAAGAAAAGTAAGGAGCTGATAATGGTGTTCAAATAGCGATAACGACCGTGTAGTAAAATTGATGATAGTACTAGTTACTGAGAGGAGTAGTTATACAGGTATTTTGTGGTGTCGTGACTTGCCTTGCCCGCAGTTTGCCTATCAGCTGATGATGGGTTAGAGACCCACGGACAGACTGACCCGGAATTCAATACGGACGCTTTTGGATGGCGTGATTATATCTGACATCTTCAGTACGAAAATAAGACGATGTAAATCTAGTTAACTATGAATCAAATATGGGTTGCAGGCGCGTATTGCGTGAACTTTCTGTTGTAAAGATTACATTGCTGTTATACGCTGAACCAGACAGAAACAACAGCCGAATCAAGAGAAGAACTGATCAGCTGCTGATATTGAGGTTATTGTGATCAATTTCGAATACTCAGGGTACAAAAGGATTTTATTCGGACGTTTGGAATATAGCAGATGCCTAATGCGTCCTTCAATAACGCCCTCTCGAATTCCTGGTCCCGATACCTTAAATATTTGTTACTTCAGTATTTTTTTTTTTTTTTTTTTTTTTGCGTAGAACACAAAACCCGGGTTTTCTCAGCTATCGTGGAAATGCTCCGATGGTTTGCCGGTGCCCAGATCAGAAACATGGCGGTGAGTTTGAGTTTCATCTCGCAGTCATTATGTCGACATGTCATTTCTACAGAGGATAACTTGCCCGTGAATACTTATTATGAAAACAGTAATTTGTCCTTGAATATTAGTGATAAAGACGCTAAATGCTGTCAAACCTAATAGGTCAGATGTTGCAGCTGATTTAGACATGAATACCATGTTAATACGTGTTGTTACTGGGGTCAACATGGTTGTGTTTTGTTTAGTTTTTGGGGGTGTTTGTTTTGTTTATTGTTGTTGCTACTGTTGCTTATGATGATGTCATTTCATGATGGTGATGTTTTGTAGATTCACATGTGCTATGGTTAATTTTAGATTAAATTGTCTTTTGATTATTCCTACTAGACAATGACGTGTTTTCGAAGAGGAAAACATTAGTTCAGAATTGGACCCAAACTACATGTATCCCAATATGCCAAAAGGGCACTGGCGTAGCCAGGGGGGGGCGATGGGGGCGGTCGCCCCCCCTAAGATTTGGACCGGGGATTTGGGAGGCGGAAAAAAAAATGCGTGTATACTGTATGCATGCACATGAAGCGGGTCTCCTTTGCAACCTTTCATCAAATAAGATATATTTTTTTTAATATTTCACTCAAAGTGTGCACCAGATCGTTGAATTTCAATTCAAAATATGCAAAATCTCTCGTGCTTGGGAGGGGGTATCCCCCTCCCAAACCCTCCCCCTCTGTGCCTCTTTCCCTAGCCAAGTACACTTTTTAGATTTACAAAAAATTCTGAATAATTCTGAGTGCACAAGACTTATCACTTATATTCCGAAAACTGAAGGTTCCCTCATGTATCTTAAGGGGAATTTCCCCTTTTAATCGACCCGTTCCTCCCTCAGCCCCCCCCCCCCCCCAAGGAAAAAAAAAATCAGTTTTTTTTTTTTTTTTGGTGATTTCTCAAATGTTGATTCCATCAAATATGCGTATACGAGATATCTCAATTTCAACCTTAAAAAGATAAAAGCTCCATCGGAAGGGAAGGGTGGAGATAACACTCGCCCACGCCTTCTCCCTGCTCGCCCCCCCCCCCCCGGCCATGCAAAGAAGTAGACTGTGGCTATACCCAGATCGCTTTATTTCAATTCTAAAAACGCAAAAGCTCCGCGAGCGGGAAGGGGAATCCCCCTTCCCCTAAGCTCTATACCTCACTAGACTTTATACATACGCACAGATGGTGCACATTCGGAATAAGAGCTAAATTCCGTGATTTTAATTCTTCGATGAAAAAGTATTGCACCAAAAATTTGCACCAGATCGCTGAATTTCAGGTCTGAAAACGCAAAATCACCTTCGTGTGGGAGGGGATATGCCCCTATCTACACCCTCGTGTGCATGCTTTTTCTGTTTGATTGCTGAACAGACAGCGTTCATGATATTCAGTGTAAGAATTAATACAAGAAGACTAGTGTATCTAAATTATACCATTTTATGGGCAAATTGTTCAATAATAATCTACACTAAAATATACTGCAACCTTAAACAAGTGGGACTGTTTCAACTCGTTAAAACACGCAAAAACATGCATCAAATTGCACCATTTGCAACATCAAAATGCAAAAAGTTCTCGCCGTGGGAGGGGGGACACCCCCCTCCCACACCCTCCCCTACCCCCTCGCTCGATCCGCTCGCTCGGGTTCAGTCGCGTTCATGATATTCAGTGAAGAGAATTAATACAACAAGTGTATCTAAATTATACCATTTTATAGGCAAATTGTTCAATAATAATCTACACTAAAATATACTGCTACCTTAAACAAGTGGGACTATTTCACGTCGATGAAACACGCAAAAACATGCATCAAATTGCACCATTTGCAAAATCAAAATGCAAAAAGTTCTTACCGTGGGAGGGGGGACACCCCCCTCCCACACCCTCCCCTCCCCCTCGCTCGCTCCACTCGCTCGGGTTCAGTGGCGTTCATAATATTCAGTGATAAGAATTAATACAAGAAGTGTATTTGAATTATACCATTTTATAGGCAAATTGTTCAATAATAATCTACACTAAAATATACTGCTACCTTAAACAAGTGGGACTGATTCACGTCGATAAAACGCGCAAAAACATGCATCAAATTGCACCATTTGCAACATCAAAATGCAAAAAGTTCTTACTGTGGGAGGGGGGACACCCCCCTCCCACACCCTCCCCTCCCCCCTCGCTCGCTCCGCTCGCTCGGGTTCAGTCACGTTCATGATATTCAGTGAAAAGAATTAATACAAGAAGTGTATCTAAATTATACAATTTTATAGGCAAATTGTTCAATAATAATCTACACTAAAATAAACTGCTACCTTAAACAAGTGGGAATATTTCACGTCGATAAAACGCGCCAAAAACATGCATCAAATTGCACCATTTGCAACATCAAAATGCAAAAAGTTCTTACTGTGGGAGGGGGACACCCCCCTCCCACACCCTCCCCTACCCCCTCGCTCGCTCCGCTCGCTCGGGTTCAGTCTCGTTCATGATATTCAGTGAAAAGAATTAATACAAGAAGTGTATCTAAATCATACCATTTTATAGGCAATTGTTCAATAATAATCTACATCAAAATAAACTGCTACCATAAACAAGTGGGACTGTTTCACGTCGATAAAACGCGCAAAAACATGCATCAAATTGCACCATTTACAACATCCAAATGCAAAAAGTTCTTACCGTGGGAGGGGGGACACCCCCCTCCCACACCCTCCCCCCCTCGCTCGCTCCGCTCGCTCGGGCTCGGTCGCTTCGCTCCCTCGCAGACTAACCGCCCCCCCTAAGATGAAATCCTGGCTACGCCGTTGCAAAAGGGATAGGTCAATGTTGAGTCAGATCCTTTACCCGTATATGTGCCTGATACTCGCTAGCTCTTGAAGACGCCACCTTTTTAAATTCCGCCAAAATATATAGTTGTCAGCATTTCAAAGGTTGTCACGTTCTCTATCCAAATGTTTTATACTGTGTGAAAGGCTGTCGGTGGGAATATTGTGACTGGGAGTCCAGTGTCCGACCTCAATCCAATCTTCATGGCTGCAAAGTGCACAGTGGAGCTGGTATCACAGTCCCACGGTGAGAAAGATCATGTGACGTTAGAAAGCTGTGAGAAAGGTGTGACATGTATCGGGAGAGAAGCGAAATAGACACATGAACAATGAAAAAGTTCTATTGCGCGTTTCATTCATGTAAATTAGTAAATTGTCAATCAGTTGCAAATCATATATTGTTTGTTTTGCAAATGCTTTGCAAAACATTGAAAACATGAATTCATGAGCCAATAGTCACGCTCACACGACGTGTCTGCGCCACTCTTATCAAGTATATATAAAGGTATAAGCGAGATACTGTATAATAAATATTGTTTGCAATCTTATACTGAGTGAAACATTCTATGAAATATCGAGTTTATTAAGTTTATTGTGTTTATGTTTTATGATGAGTTGCATCATGTATTTTGTTGTTGTTGTTGTTGTTGTTGGGAAATACAGTCCTTGTCTATGCATTAAAAGGGCCCAATCCAAGGGAACCCCAAATGGAATGATATAAAGGATGATGTTACATGGTCAAGCTAGATTGAATCAACTGATTTTTTAAATGAAACACGTGCTCCCACGCCAGCGTAGACTAAACGACACAAAGAATCAAATAACTGAGCGAGAATATGCCAGACATTAAGTCAGACGAGTTTAAAGGAATAATTCTCCCAATCGCTGGTTTGAAGAATATAGCACCTGCAATTTATTGTGTATAGTGTGTGATGTAAGACTGCTAGAATGACGAAATAGCATGGCTGTAAACGTTCTGTGTTGAAACATGAAAATGTGAGGATTGCTGCATTATCCATCCAGACTGCTAACTTGAAGATTGAACAAGGAACTATCAACGGCTCTTTACAGGATCATTGTCAGTCGTCCGGACAGGTCACGTCCAAGAGTTGTTAGCTCCGTTCTTGTCACGGACTTATCAAGAAAGGAATAAATATGATATTTTACTTCTTCTGACAGGTTCTCGTTTTGTGACGATGAACGAGGATTTCTTCACGGGCTACCGCAAGAACATCTTGATGCCGGACGAGATTCTCCGGAGCATTACCATTCCCTTCACTCGCCAGGTTTGACTTGGTCTCAGGTCACTTCATAAAACAACGTTATTTCCACAAAATCCTGCTTCCTTAGAGAAAGTCTTTACTTGGTCTATGCCCTGTGCGCGAAATAATTTACGATTGTGGTTTCCTGTCACTTTAATAGGAGTGGGGATTCACAAGTTAGATCCGAGAACATTTTCAGAAATGTGGACAATTAGAATATGGAGATTTTCTGCCATATCATTTGGGAGTTCGGTCATCTAACATTGATATGAAAGTGTTGAAGATATGGGTAATACAAGTGCAATATTTCTCATCAAGGCAATATTTCTAGCTTCCCTTGCCTTCTGCTGCGTCACATGGTCAGAAGTGTTTTCAAATGATGTTAACTTTGATGTGAATATCGAACAGTATATCTTGTGTTCTCGCAGGTGTTGTGACTGCAAAATAGATACATAGGATCTAAGGAGTGAAGTGCCCCTTCCTTCCTTTCTTCTTTCCTTCCTCCCTTCCATTCTCAGAACGAGTACGTCTTCGCCTTCAAGCAGTCGCCTCGTCGAGAGGACGACATCGCAGTGGTCAATGCCGGGATGAGGGTTCTCCTCGGAGTGGAGGCTGCCACCCCAGTCATCGAAGACATCACCTTGGCGTTCGGTGGAATGGCCGCTACCACAGTGCTGGCTCTCCAGACTATGGGTAGCCTGAAACGAAAGTGAGTTAATTCCTCGTACGGACGTTCGTTCCTCGTGCTCCGAGACAGATGCTTCCACACATTGTTATGGTCAAATCATGTCGAAATACAACGTAGTACAATTAAGCAAACTAGCCAGTGATCACAAATATTATGTCAAGTTAGATTAGCCTTTTTGTACTCAATTAAAAGGCAAAAATCAAATAAGTGAGACTTTGTTGTCACATATCTTTTACGCATTCAAAGTGAAGTTTAGCAGGATAAAGTAGTGTGGTAGAAGAAATCCTGTTAAATTTTCAATGTTCCAGCTCATACATTTTACCTATCATATCGATGGTTCCATGACATTTTGCTCCTGCGACGATTACTGCCGTAAAATATCTGCGCGCTAAGCCAAATATAAGTTCCACCAACAAACATTACCCTAACCCTAATCCTAATCCTCACATCAAACTAGACCAAAAACCCTAATCACAGCCCTAACACTAACCCCAGGTCCGTGGAGAAAATAAGACCGGAACAAACTTGATGTCGGAGGAGCAAATATCAGGTAACACAAATCGATATTCATCTTTTTTTTTTCAGATCATGGGACAGTAACATGCTAGAGAATGCTCTGTCAGCCCTAGAGAGAGATCTACCTCTCCCAGCCGGCGCCCCAGGGGGAATGGAGACGTACAGAAAGTCCCTGACTCTCAGCTTTTTCTTCAAGTTTTACCTCATGGTCTTAGACCAGCTTAGCATGTGTCAGGTGGGCCCGATTGATACCCAGCGATCAGCCGCTATCGCTCAGTAGGGGCATCGGATTACTTTGTCATTTAATTATTGCATGATATGGATATGTATATATTTGTATGCATAATGTATTTTAAAAAGTACAATTATGTTTTCTTCATTTTCTTACTTTCTTACTTCATTACCACATCTTTTTTTTTAATTTACGTTTTTGCAGTATGCTCTTCTTATACATTGTATATATTTCTCACTGTTTATTTGATGGAAATTAAAATAAATTTGAACTTTGAACTTTGATATCCATAGAGTGAAATATGGCGCATCGTTTTCATCTATTACTGCTAATTACAAGGAGGTAGGCCTACTATCCGCCTAGTAGGCTAGTGTAGTACCTCCTTGCTAATACTAGTGCACCTGTCTGAATCTTATTGGTGTCTTCTTTACTTTTTTGTCACAACAGCCTGACCTCAACGTTTTTGTGTCATCTCGCGAAAAGAGTGCCACTTCCTTGTATCAACTTTTGCCTGTCCGCGGTGCCCAAGTGTATGAGGTATATGATATGATGGTTATCTTTGTAATAGAAGTACGGTCTTGTTTACCCAGGGTGTTTCAGCCTCTTCAGTGTTAGCACTGTCCCTCTTCAGGGACCCGTAACAATAACCCTCAGCATTGCAAGGTACCCATTTTTACACGCTGGTAGAAAGGGAGGGACAATATGGATAAACATCTGGCGCAAGGATTATTAGCACTGGGCGGCACTGGCGTAGCCAGGGGGGGGGGGGGGGGGGGCGATGGGGGCGGTCGCCCCCCCCTAAGATTTGGACCGGGGATTTGGGAGGCGGAAAAAAAAAATGCGTGTATACTGTATGCATGCACATGAAGCGGGTCTCCTTTGCAACCTTTCATCAAATAAGATATTTTTTTGAATATTTCACTCAAAGTGTGCACCAGATCGTTGAATTTCAATTCAAAATATGCAAAATCTCTCGTGCTTGGGAGGGGGTATCCCCCTCCCAAACCCTCCCCCTCTGTGCCTGCCTCTTTCCCTAGCTTAGTACACTTTTTAGGTTTACAAAAAAAATTATGAATAATTCTGAGTGCACAAGACTTATCACATACCTTCCAAAAACTCAAGGTTCCCTCATGTATAAGGGGAATTTCCCCTTTTAATCGACCCTTTCCTCCCTCAGTCCTCTCCCCCCATCAGTTTTTTTTTTTTTTTTTGATTTCCCAAATGTTGATTACATCAAATAGGCGTATAAGAGATATCTCAATTTCAACCTTAAAAAGGCAAAAGCTCCATCGGAAGGGAAAGGTGGAGATAACACTCGCCCACGCCTTCTCCCTGTTCACCCGCCCCTCCTCCCCCCCCCCCCCTCTTCCGCCATGCATATAAGTAGACTGTGGCTATACCAAGATCGCTTTATTTCAATTCTAAAAACGCAAAAGCTCCGCGAGCGGGAGGCGGAATTCCCCTTCCCCTAAGCTCTACCTCACTAGACTTTATACACTGACACACAGATGGTGCACATTCGGAATAAGAGCTAAATTCCGTGATTTTAACACTTCGATGAAAAAGTATTGCACCAAAAATTTGCACCAGATCGCTGAATTGCAGGTCTGAAAACGCAAAATCCCCTTCGTGTGGGAGGGGATATGCCCCTATCTACAACCTCGTGTGCATGCTTTTTCTGTTTGATTGCTGAACAGACAGCGTTCATGATATTCAGTGTAAGAATTAATACAAGAAGTGTATTTAAATATAGGCAAATTGTTCAATAATAATCTACACTAAAATATACTGCAACCTCAAACAAGTGGGACTGCTTCAACTCGTTAAAACACGCAAAAACATGCATCAAATTGCTCCCCTCCCCCTTCGCTCGCTCCGCTCGCTCGGGTTCAGTCACTTTCATGATATTCAGTGAAAAGAATTAATACAAGAAGATTATTCAAAATGATATACCATTTTATATGCAAATTGTTCAATAATAATCTACATCAAAATATACTGCTACCTTACACTAATGTTACTGTTTCACGTCGATAAAACGCGCAAAAACATGCATCAAACTGCATCATTTGCAACATCAAAATGCAAAAAGTTCTCACCGTGGGAGGGGGGACACCCCCTCCCACACCTTTCCCTCTCCCTTCGCTTGCTCCGCTTGCTCGGGTTCAGTCGCGTTCATGATATTCAGTGAAAAGAATTAATACAAGAAGTGTATTTAAATCATACCATATTATAGGCAAATTGTTCAATGATAATCTACATCAAAATATACTGCTGCCTTACACTAATGTTACTGTTTCACGTCGATAAAACGCGCAAAAACATGCATGAAATTGCACCATTGCAACATCAAAATGCAAAAAGTTCTCACCGTGGGAGGGGGGACACCCCCTCCCACACCCTCCCCCTCCCCCTTCGCTCGCTCCGCTCGCTCGGGTTCAGTCGCGTTCATGATATTCAGTGAAAAGAATTAATACAAGAAGATTATTCAAATTGATACCATTTTATATGCAAATTGTTCAATAGTAATCTACATCAAAATATACTGCTACCTTACACTAATGTTACTGTTTCACGTCGATAAAACGCGCAAAAACATGCATCAAACTGCATCATTTGCAACATCAAAATGCAAAAAGTTCTCACCGTGGGAGGGGGGACACCCCCTCCCACACCCTCCCCTCTCCCTTCGCTCGCTCCGCTTGCTCGGGTTCAGTCGCGTTCATGATATTCAGTGAAAAGAATTAATACAAGAAGATTATTTTAATGATACCATTTTATAGGCAAATTGTTCAATAATAATCTACATCAAAATATACTGCTACCTTACACTAATGTTACTGTTTCACGTCGATAAAACGCGCAAAAACATGCATGAAATTGCACCATTTCCAACATCAAAATGCAAAAAGTTCTCACCATGGGAGGGGGGACACCCCCTCCCACACCCTCCCCTCCCCCCTCGCTCGCTCCGCTTGCTCGGGTTCAGTCGCGTTCATGATATTCAGTGAAAAGAATTAATACAAGAAGTGTATTTAAATTATACCATTTTATAGGCAAATTGTTCAATAATAATCTACATCAAAATAAACTGCTACCTTAAACAAGTGGGACTGTTTCACGTCGATAAAACGCGCAAAAGCATGCATCAAATTGCACCATTTACAACATCAAAATGCAAAAAGTTCTTACCGTGGGGGGGGGGGACACCCCCCTCCCACACCCTCCCCCCCCCCCTCGCTCGCTCCGCTCGCTCGGGCTCGGTCGCTTCGCTCCCTCGCAGACTAACCGCCCCCCCCCCCCTAAGATGAAATCCTGGCTACGCCGTTGCTGGGCGGGATCTCCGTTTCAAAGTCCAGAGTCTTATCCACTGTACCACAATGAAAAAATACCAATTTGCAGTTGTGTACAGAATCTTTCCTAAAGCTCTAGAGGATTTTGCCATCGCATCGCCCAGGTTTTGCAAATGGGCCTACATCCTTTCGAAAAGTCGTCTTCCCCACATAAAGTAATTGTAAAATGAAGAATTTAAAGAAACTGTTTTGATGTCCAAGCCTACTGTTCTCTTGACCATTGGAGTTCAAGTTGTACAACTTTTGAAGTGAAAATGATCCTATATGCCCCCGTCACACACACGAGCACAAGCACAACACACTCGCGCAAGCACACACAAGGGTAGGTCTATACACACGATGCTCACACCAGGGAAGACTTTGCACCTCCCTACTCACGCGCTTCTATATCAGGTATTAAAGTCCGTTATTCTTCACCATCCATATATTCTTGTATGATTTCATTGCCTCGCCTAGCCATCTAAGAAGGTGTGTCTTAAAGCCTTGAAAGTTTCGACCATCTCTACCAATTTTTCCATTTTGATTTTAACCGTGCTCGTTGGCTAAAACGTCTTGACTGTTATATCCCATGATTCTCACACTCAGAGAGTTCCTTCCGGTCAGCCGAGCCGAGATCCAGTAGGCCGACCCATACCTCACAAGGCCTCTCTCCAGCACGCCACGGGAGAAGCTGTCTATGTCGATGACATGCCAAGCGTGGTCGGTAGGCTAAACAATGCGACTGACTCCATCAATAAAGAAGGAAATTTCGTCTGAAATTCAACTGCTCTTACGTTATTGAATTACATTATCTTTACGAAAGTATCATGGCTACATCTGCTGTAATTACAATGACAGAAAGATCCATGCTTTGATATCAACCAGCAGTTAGGTTACTTTGATTATGTTTGTACGGTGGTAAGACAAATGCAGCCAATGAACATTAGTAGCCCAATCCAAGGCACGTACATCTGCCGTACTGTATAGGAGGTCCTATTGTCAACACTACCCTAACTAGTATTAGTCCATGGGCCAAGACCCGAAAAATGGGTTGTTGGTACCATCTGAGGTGGCACAACCTTTTTGGTGTCATTTTGTTTGTCGGGCATAGATATGCTTATCAAGCTATGATAGCAATTCCAAATGAGTAGCTTAGTCATAATAAATGATTTTTTAACCAATTTGGTCTCGTATTTATATCCCTATACTTCTGAATCGAAACTAAACCGCGATAGAAAGAAGAGCACTGCCTTCTGTATGTCCACAGGTGTTCTGTTGTAAACGCGGTGCGCTTAGTCTTTATTCAAGGCAGCGAAGGGAATATCCAAAGGGTTATGATGTCCACAGCTGTCACGCGGTGTGCTTAGTTCTTTATCTAGACCAATGTACCGTTATCATATCTAAAGTTCCTCATAAAAGGGATTATCTATACTGTTTTTATACTACCCTATCAACAAATACATCAATTTTAAACAAAAATCAATCTGTTCATTTACAATATCATTCATTATAATGTATCGTAGTGTACCGGCACATTGTTTTTGCATTATCTTATATTGTTGGAGGGAAATAAAGCGACATTGGCGTGGTATCAGCGTTTTCACCGTAGCGTTTTCACCGGAAAATGATAAATGATTGAAAAATACGGTAAAATTCACTAGGAATTGCTTTTGTTGTTGTTGTTGTTTTTAGATAAAAGGATATACACTGTATCATACGCTTTGGATATTCCCTTCACCGTCTAGAATAAAGACTAAGCGCTGTGGACATCATGACCTTTGGATATTCCCTTCGCTGCCTTGAATAAAGACTAAGCGCACCGCGTTTACAACAGAACACCTGTGAACATACCATAGAGCTGCATTTTACAGCTCTATGGAACATACAGAGGACAGTGCTCTTCTTTGTATGGCGGTTAGTTTCGATTCAGAAGTATAGGGATATAACAACGAGATCAAATTGGTTAAAAATTCATTTACTATGACTAAGCTACTCATTTGGAAATGCTATCATAGCTTGATAAGCATATCTATGCCCGACAAACAAAATGACACCAAAAAGGTTTTGCCACCTCAGATGGTACCAATACCTGGTCTGGCCCATGGATTATATATCTGAAGTTCTTAAACTGAAACTCACTTGTTATGTAACATTCTCGCTAACATTGATATTATTTTCTGTTATTCTCTTTAACCCTTCTTAGGGGAACTCTACATGTCCTTTGTATTGAGTCAGCGAGCCCATGCGAAAATTATGTAAGTACCTATAGGATCTTCTTTCTAATAAAGACGATATACAAATTACGGGGAGGAGCATAAAGCTGAAGCTACTTTAGTTACAGAAAATCAGTTAGAAAAGAAAGTATTCCTTGATTTGTTTCTGTTATTTGCCCTCTTTCATCACCTTTGTTTGGTGTTTTGCAACATACTGGCCACCTACCCTCACCTACATGCTCTCGACTGCAGTTTGGAGCATTTTCAATGTAACACGGTGATTTTAATCTAAATACATAAACTCCACTGATACTAGATCTTCTTTGGAAAGATACTCTTCAGTTTTGAAGGGGTAAATACGACGGGTAAAGGGGCTTTAAAAAGCTAGGGTAGGCCAGTCTGAACTATCTCACTAAGATTTAGTCATCATCGAAAGTTCAAACGCCTTCTTACGTGTCTGTACAAACTGAAAACAAATAACTCAATAGGTACTGTTGTACTTTTTGTATCAATCTTCTTGTAGAGAATAAAGATAACACACTAATGGAAGCTAGCGTTGTTTACAACTCACATCATTGTCATGACAACGATTTAAAGTTTTTGAGTAATATGAGGCATACTGTTGATTCTCTCTTTGTGCACGCTGAAATGTGAATTCTTAACAGATGTGATAATCGTTAGGTGTCATACCCACTTTATACTGATCAGGGATTTCAGGGATAGATGATCAATTATGATAATTTTGAGTTTAAATGCGCGTGACAGTACCGCAACGCCAACTGATATCCAATGACGAAAGCACGTTGAGGCACGCATGTGCAAGGTACAAGGTACGTCTTTATCGCATTTCGTGTCACTAAGTTTCCTGCGCAGGAAGTATACAGGAGATAATGCATTCTCGTTCACATGCATGGGCTTCTCATTTCAACAGCTCTGTAGATGCTTCGCCGGCCTTGGCGCTAGATGGCGTCCTTGATTTTGTGTCAGCCAATGACATTCCGGGCATCAAGAAAGTGGGCGGGCCGATAGTTGCTGATGAGGAGCTGTTTGCCACTGAAGAGGTGAAAATGCTTAATCAGATGCAATTTGCATCAGTGCACTGAGTCTTGCTTCGCAATGATTAATAATGCATACCATTAATTTTTAGGTTTTAATTTTAAAATGTCTGTACTCTTCTGACTGCTTCTATGGGAAATCTTTCTTTTCTATCGCAAAGCTTATGTGCTTTGTGCAGACAATCTTTAGCCACCCTTTGACAGTATCTTCGTCCAATTTCAAAGTATCTTGGCTTGCCTGGGAATAAATGATTGCTGAATTCCCTCTGAAAAAAAATACGGTTACATTCAATGCAATCTATCTTGGAACGACTGGTAGGTTTTTCACGTTGGACAGCGGATCGGAGTCGTCCTAGCTGAGACTCAGGTTCTTGCACAGAGAGCCGCTAAACTTGTCAAAGTGGAGTACGAAGACCTCGAATCCATCATCACAATTCAGGTAAACTGTTAATATTGTACTCTTGAAGAATCCATTACTTATTTCAAGCACATGAAATAGACGAATTCAGTGTGACTTTGCCCCATTTGTTAGTTTTATTCTTATTTGTTTGTTCCAGTTTGATGATTATCTATTTACGCTTTCTATTCATGGGACATTATGATATCACTACTCGTTATCCTTTTTATAGCTTCTTAAACACACGTTTCTTGCTTGTTTTCTTTCTTTCTGAAGTCCACCCCCCCCCCCCCCCTATTCATCTTTTAATTCTTGCCCGGGTCAGATTCTCCTTCTCCAAATTCTTTTGGGGATAAAGAAACAAGATTTAAGACAGAAAAAAATTGCATTGTACACAACATTCATTCATTTCTTCTTTGTTTATTTTCATTTCCAAACAATCATACTACAGTGCACTCCCGTTATAACGAACATGGTAATGACGAAATTCCGGTAACAACGAAGTAAAAATTCAAGCCACAGCACTATCCGTTCTATGTTTTTTGTTTTGTTTTTTAATTGTTAATTTGTTCGGTTATAACGAAATTCCGATTATAACTTAAGAAAACTGCCGGTCCCGAGGACTTCGTTTCACGGGAGTCCACTGTACATCATACGATTCCATCCTTACTTCTGTTTCAGGAAGCCGTCGAGAAGCAGTCTTTCTTCGGCGATGCGGCCGTCCTCCAGCGGGGCGACCCTGAGGAGGTGTTCAGCACCTGCGATCACGTGATCGAGGGTGAACTCAGCATCGGAGGTCAAGAGCATTTCTATTTGGAGACGCAGTGCGCCCTCGTCGTCCCTAAAGGGGAGGATAGCGAGCTGGAGGTGTTCGCGGCAGCCCAAGATCCCACCGCAGTGCAGGTAAATGGCCATACCCTGCAGCAGCTGGCCACAGTGTGAAGCACAACATAGAACACAGTGTGAAATCTCTTCATATGTTAAAGTCGAGCGTTTTGATTATGTGAACACATTGTAAATCATATATTCACAGTGTAAAAGTAAAAACAGCATCCGGGCAATTACCCCGAGAGGGCAATTACCCCCCGGCTAAATACTGGTTAGTGGTAAGGTTAGAGTAAAGATTGGGGTTAGGGTTAGGTTTAGGGTTAGGAGTTTGGGTTAGGGTTAGGATTAAGTTCAGGATCAGGATTAGGATTAGGGCCAGGGGAAGGGTCCGGGGTAATTGCCCAGGGGGTAATTGCCCTAGACCCAAAACAGAACATTATACTGTGTTAACTCTTTGTGAAAAACCACACCACAGTGTGGAAAAATCTTCACACTGTTAAATTCTAGCGTTTACACAGAGTCGACTATGTGAACACATGTGAACACACCGTGAGAGACTGTGTTCTTTCCAGCAGGGTAACTACTTGATAAAATACAACATTCCTAAATTCACCTAACTTTTAAGGTAATCTGTGTGTTAACCTCCTGTACAGAGGACAACCTGATTATATTTCTCCCTTGAAATGATAAAAACATAAACACATTGGAGAACAGCACATGTCTTTTTGCGTATCTATTGAAAGCTGGCAGTGAAGTCGGCACAGCACTTCATGAGAGCAACTGAAACTTATTCAAGCAGACAAAGATACAAGGTACGCGTTATCATTGAGCTGGAAGGTAAAGTAAAGTAGGCTGCTATGAAAGCATGAGTACAGTGAATGTAGGAATGACCGGTAAAATGTCTCACCCATCTGCATACTAGTATCTGATCTTGAACATACTAACACCAGTCACTTTGTAAATTATCATGGGTCAGGTTCGGGAAAAAAAAAGTACCTGACATTTTCGTACAGTTGAAGACGTCTTAACAACTAATGTACTAAAAGAACGTGACGTGAACGTATTTACGTAGACCGTCCTATACTGACAGAATAAGTCAAGCCCTAGAAAGTTGTGACATTATTATGATGATCGTTGTCTCTAACAGAAAATGGTGGCTGGTGTTCTGGACGTGCCGAGAAATCGCATCACTTGTCGAGTGAAGCGACTAGGAGGAGGCTTCGGGGGCAAGGAAATCAAGGCGTCTATCGCCGCGTCAGCCTGTGCCGTGGCAGCTAACAAGTACGGGAGAGAAGACGACTTCGATTTCTGTATCATCATTGATAATGAAGTGATCACTTAAGTTGCACACTGATTACGGGTAATATTAATATAATAAAATCAGAAGTAATAGTAGAATGTGTACCAAGGTAGTAGGCCTAAGGAGCTCATTTCGGTGGCTACACTGTTAACATCATTGAAACTATACATAGAAGTACACACGTATAGTAAGGGAATTATTGAAATGCCGTCACTGTTATCATTACTGATACCAAATATTTCAGTCAAAACATTTGTTGTAGAAAGAGAAATATAGAAGCGCCACACAAGTAGGGAAAGCCATGGAGGAAACACTCGATTAAATTCAACTTTTCTTCTTTTTACCAAAGCGAATTGTGTGTACAGTGTTTGCATTCAATACTCTTGCCATTCAACTTGGAAAACACACTGCCTATTTCAATGTTTACTCAAATTAACAATAAATGGCATTGAATTCAAAGTCTCCTTATGACCTACTATGCCAGCTGATTGAGTACAGACTACCATTACCCAATTCGAAAGTATTATTTGTCATCTGTTTGACTATAACCAGACTACAGCGACCAGTTCGATTCATGCTGGAGCGAGAAGACGACATTCAGACAACGGGAACTAGGCATCCTTTCCTCGGTCGCTACCGGGCTGGCTTCACCGGGGATGGCAAGCTGCAGGCAGTAGACATCCAGCTCTACCTGAATGCAGGCTTTAGCGTCGACCTCTCCCCAGTGGTACATTCTTCTCTGCCATTATTTACCTTTTCCTTTTATACTCTCGCTAGCTGAACATGACGTGAAATTGGGAGGTTCCGATCAATGTATAATTAATATACAACAACCACTTTGTCAGTCACTCCCATTTCGCAAATTGATGTGTAAGCGAATGTAATCACGTAGATAAAAGAAATAGTCACGGTAGCGCAGTTTGAAAGAATATCAGGATAATAATACGCCACCACTCAGTGGACAAAGTTTTATTTTTATGAACTGATACACACACACATACACACGCATGCACGCACACACACACACACGCACACGCACACACACACACACACACACACACACACACACACACACACACAAGGTTTTCTGGTCATGAGAGCTGCGGAATGGGACCATTCACAATTTCCACAAAGGAAACGCACAGGCTCATAAAGATACATGCTGTAGAAATTTGATCTATCCCCGATATCTTTCTACTCCATGTTTAGTGCTAATCAGTCTGCTTTCACAAAATCGACTTTTTCGGTTAAAGTTAGTAAAACACACACACACACACACACACACACACACCCACACAAACTGACTGCATGCATGAAAATGTTAACGCTATAGTGGATGTAGCTGTCACGAGTTTTTTTATACCCCCGCCACACATAGTGTGAAGGGGGTATATAGGATTCAGCGTGATGTTGGTCGGGCGGTCGGTCGGGCGGGCGGGCGGTCGGGTGGTCGGACGGTCGGGCGGTCGGTCGGTCTGTTGCAAAATCTTGCGTCGCGAACTCCTCCTACAGTTTTGAAGCTTGGTTAACAATTTAAATAAAACTTAGGTTAGTAATGATTATATTGAGGTATAGATGTGCAAGACATGTTTTTTGTGTTTGTCGGACAATGCGTTGCCATGGTAACCATAATTTTACCAAAACCTTGTGGATTGAATAATTTCCAAAGTATTTGAGCAATCAATTTCAAAATTGGTATCTATGATGATCTATAGGTGTAGTTATGCAAGACACTCTTTGTGTTTGTATTTGACAAAGCGTTGCCATGGTAACCGCATGTTTTCTTCGAAATCTTGTGGAGTGAACAACTTCCACAGTTTTGAAGCAATTGAAATCAAATTTGATAAGCATAATGGCCTTGAGGCATAGATGTGAAACACATAAATTTTGTGTTTGTCGGACAAAGCGGTGCCATGGTAACAATAATTTTACCAAAACCTTGTGGATTGAATAACTTCCACAACATTCAAGCAATTAAGGTCAAATTTAGTATGTATGATAATCGGGAGGTGTAGTTATGCAAGACACCAATGTGTTAATAAAATAAAAATGTGTTGCCATGGTAACCACTCATTTTTGTATCAAATTGAACCGTTTAATATTTGAAGGTGAAATTTGGTGTGTATGATGCTCTTTAAATGTAGTTTTGGAAAATGTCCTTTGTATTTGTATTAGACAATGCGTTGCCATGGTAACCGCGTGTTTTTTTTAAAATCCTGTGGAGTGAACTTCTTCCACAGTTTTGAAGCAATTGAACCGAATTTGGTGGGCATTATGGCTCTTAGGTATAGATGTGGAACACATAGTTTTTGTGTTTGTCACACAAACCGTTTCCATGGTAACCACAATTTTACCAAAACCTTGCACATCGAATAACTTTCCATCATTCAAGCAATTAAAGTCAAATTTAGTATGTATCATGATCTAGAAGTGTAGTTTTGCAAGACACCAATGTGTTAGTTCAAGGAAAATGTGTTGCCATGGTAACCACTCATTTTTTTAATCAAAATAAATCATTCAAGCTATGAAGGTCAAATTTGGTGTGTATGATGGTCTTTAAGCGTAGTGATGCTGGGGGAAAGCATGTTTCTATTTGCTTTAAGTTTTATACTCAGTGTCAACTCTGTAATTGTACAGTACACTAAAATCATTCTGTTTCCAATTCGACAAGTGCACAAACTTGGTATTAACGTCATTGCTCTTACGACATCACATACTATAAAGCAACACTAGGGGCGGGGGTATTAATCACCTTCAGTGATAATTCTAGTTAATAAAATGGTTATCCCAGTGATCATTTTGTGATTTGATGCAAAAGAATACAATTTCTAACATTTAACTACCCTGCATATGAGCAATCCTTCTGAACCGAAATTGATTTTATGTCAGGTTCGCCACCTTGCGATGCACTTGTTCGACAATTGCTACTTCATGCCTGTGGTTCGCGTGGAGGGGCACGTCTGTCGCACCAACCTCGTTTCGAGTACAGCCTTCCGGGGCGTCGGGGGTCCGCAGGCCATGCTGATAACGGAGTCCATGATAACCCATGTGGCGTACACGTGCGGAATCTCGCAGGAAAAGGTTTGTCCTACAGGGGATTTCCCACCCACACCCACCACGCCCACACCCATACCCACTGAAGGGGAAACGCGCAACCGGGTGGCTGAGGGCTCGGAGCTGGGGCTGCACTCCCACATATACCCATACATACACTTTAGACTCTTTGGTTAAGAAAACCATAACTATTTTCGAGGGTTCCGCCCGGGAACTCTCTGTCCCCCTCCCTCCCCCCACCCACCTGACCATTCCCCTCTTGACCCAACGTATAGGTTCCCTTTCACTTTCTCTGACAGCCCCAACCCACCCACCCGCCCACCCATCCACGCACATAATATGCACAAACATGATAAAAACGTTCCGCGGTCCCTGACAATGTGTATTCATCGTTACACCAAACGGAAAACTATTCATAGCAAAGGTTATAATGCATAACGAACAGTGAACAATCTTGCCTTTTTTTCAGTGTACAGACTCTATTTGATAACCACGGCTGGCTAATGTTTCCATTGTTATTCTCTCGTTAACCAATGTTTTCAGCATGATGTGCAGTGTGGATGAAGTCCTATAAGAAAAGCAGATAGGGAGAACTATAATGGTTTGGATTGTCCTATGATGCTTTTTAAGAAAGGGTCAGCGATAGGCTTAATTGTGATTACATGTTAGCATCCATATCGCTCAGGTGCGCGAGTTGAACTTCTACCAAGATGGCGACATGACGCCAGCGAACCAGAAAATCGAGAAGTGCACCGTCAGACAGTGTTGGGAGCAGTGTCTTGAGAACAGCGACTTTTACACAAGGAGAGCGAATCTAGATTTATTCAACAGGTAAGATTTATGCGGCGGCCTTCTTTTCCCTTTCATGTATGGTGGAAGTATAGCATTTAGATTATGTAATCGATAATGTTGATGATTAATGAGGAGAAAGTGATATCTAGTCAGAATGATCCCAATTTTGTTACGATGAGAATGGCTTCCGTGATCCTTTGCATTACCATGACAAACATTTTGATGGCTGGTTAAGGCATTCATTACTTCTTGTGACATGTCTTAAAGGCATAATTTATACAATTTGCAGATGAAACAAAAACCCATCATTAGTGCTTCAAAATAGTTCTAAAATGTGAGTTAGGGGTAGAAACAACCAATGTAAAAAATTGAACCAGTATAGTCAATGTTAAGTATTGTTAAATATACAAAATGCGAACAATAGTTATAATAAAAATGCTTCCAGACTCAACCGTCTACAGTTATGGTTTGATAAGAAAATAGTGATATCTCCTTATATTTTAGGCTTTATTGCCAAAATTTTATGCGGTAGGATGTTCTGTGATACATACAACTTATTTGATACACATATGCGTCAAAAGTGATATCTTGAACATTTTCTAAATCACTGCTCCCAAAGGTAAACAGTATCTTTCACTTGGGTTGGCCTTTTATTTGCCATTGGTGCTATCATCAGAAAATAGTGATGTTGTCTCATATTATCATGACTGTTTTATCATCGTCAAGGTTATTCTTTAGTAGTGACCTGCTTTCGTCATAATTATTTTCCATCATTCTTTCCTTTCAGGGTACTATCAAATACAATACTCTGTATGGAGTGGAAGTGACGAATTCCATTCGGTCATTTCACGTGCAATATAATTATGCTGACATTGCTCAATGACGATCAGTAAGGACTTGCTTGTTTATCTTTGCAGAAAATACTTTCGATCGTTTGTCACTGCATAAGCGACTGAACATTTACTGCTGTAACAAAGCACTTCGGCTTTCACAGGGTCTATCTCGGTTTATATTACCATCGAGTGTATCTCCTCTTCTTCTCAATAAACACAGACAAAACCGATGGAAGAAGCGAGGATTAGCAATCATTCCAGTAAAGTTCGGTGTGGGATTTCCCCTACTTCACATGAATCAGGTACGAGCATAATTATTATGCTCTGTTTGTTTTTAAGACCTGGTATATTGTTCGTCTACAGTATTTTGGCTGTTCCAGTACAGTTTATTTTCAAATTATGAGATGATTTTAGTGAATGGATGACTCGATAGAAATTAATGTTTCGAGCTAAAGAAGACAAGCGTCACTGTGTAACGTTTTGCTTCTACTGTGGTCTCCTTTACAGCAAATGAATAAAGTGTACATTTTACACGTCAGGAATATCAAAGATAGATCGGTAGTATCATGAAACCACAACTTTAGAACAACAATGCTTATCTTCGACTTTATCAGCAGTTGATCCACAGATTGGAAAAAAAGATTGATTGAATAATTCATGGATTTGGTAATTGATTTGCCCGGCCATGTCTTTGTTGTGTCTATGGTGTGTCTTTACTTTTCTATTTGCACACAGATATCTCTGTTTCCATTATTTCATCCATCCATACGTCTATATAAACTTCCTCATGAAAATAATGATAATATGATAAAAATGATAAGCCTGCTCTATGTCCGGACATCCATTATAACAGATTCAAAGTGTCATAAGTCGTAGTTTTACGACGGAACTATAAAATCTACTGGCACTGCCATCATAACAGATTCAAAGCGTCAGTCGTAGTTCAACAATGGAACTGAAAAATCTACTGGCGCTGCATTTTCATCCATCCATACGTCTATATAAATTTCCTCATGAAAATAATGATAATATGATAAAGATGATAAGCCTGCTCTATGTCCGGACATCCATTATAACAGATTCAAAGTGTCATAAGTCGTAGTTTTACGACGGAACTATAAAATCTACTGGCGCTGCCATCATAACAGATTCAAAGCGTCAGTCGTAGTTCAACAACGGAACTGTAAAATCTACTGGCGCTGCATGATTTATGAAGTATTTTGTCTATACGAAAACCCACTTTTTGTTTGAAGGGAGCGGCCCTGGTGCATATTTACACAGACGGGTCAGTGTTAGTGACCCATGGTGGGGTGGAGATGGGACAGGGCCTGCACACCAAGATGGTCCAGGTTGCTGCCAGGACTCTGGGCGTTCCCGAGAATCGGATCCACCTGTCGGAGACGAGTACAGGGACCACGCCCAATACCCTGGCGACCGCGGGCAGCTTGAGCTCCGATCTCAATGGTGGCGCCATACTGGTGAGTGTGGATAATCCGTTCTGGACAACCCCTTGGACAATTACCCCAGAACCTTCCCCTGATCCTATAACTCTAATTCTAATCCTCACCCTAACCCAAACTCTGTAAACCTATAAACTTGACCCTAAACGTACTCTTTACTCTAACCTTTTCACTAACCAGTATTTAGTCGGGGGTTATTGTGGGGGTGGGGGGAGGGGGCAATTGCCCTAATATGTGGATAATCATGTAACAGCATATAAATATATACAGAAATGCAGAATGTAACAAACAAACATATAGGTATATAAATATACAAGTTGACAAACGACCAAATAAAGTAATAAAGGGAAACCGCTGATACACACAAATTCAATCGGAATAACCGACACCTGTGTGGTGATATACACCTTGACAGGTTGAGGTGTTTTGTCGTGTATATGATGATATCCCAAGTGAAACTATAAAGTGGAGAAAGTACGAAGACAGCGGGCATCTTTCTTACATCTGCCGAGAATCCCATCCCTGGTTGATACCGTTTATCTCATCATCATCATCATAATCATCATAATTCACACAAGGGACATTTACCACATTCTTTAACGCAATATTATGAGCCAATGAATCATGCATACAGGACTAGAGGCAAAGATTATTTCATGCCTAGACTCCCGAAATGTAAAATGACACATGGTACATTTTCTATATCTTTAATCGGGTCAAAGTTCTGGAATAGTTTGCCCCAAAATATTCAAGAGGAAAGAACAAGATCTTCATTTCGAAGAAATCTAAAAAAAAAAATCACTTGTTCAATAATGTTTAGTGATGAAAAAAATGTAAATGTTTAGTTTAATGTACTTTTATAGTATAGTTACTTTAGAAGGGCAGACCTTGCAATGAGCATTTTAAATGTAGCTATAATGGGAGAACCATTCTCGACTAGCACTTGTGCTAACTTTCGGTTCCCCCTTTATCAACATCATCTTCTGTTTGTTTGTTTTTTGTTCAGAACACCTATGCATTTACACGCTGTATGTCTATATTACATACCTATTCATTCTTTTTGCCTTTTCAGTGATAAATATAATATCATAATGAAACTAAATCAATTACACCACATGTATTCTTATGTAAGATAAATAGAATAAGTATGTAAAATGTACGCATGCATAGCTATACGTATCTTGTATAATATTATTGTATTCCCATAAAAACTTTCATGTTATTGTATCTTATCCTGATGCAATTTCACGTTACCATGTTATCATATCCACATGTATATGTACGTTGTACAAATATGTTGTTAATAAACTCAACTCCACTCAACTCATAATACGTGATATTCATTTCGAAATATGTCGATGCACTTTGTCAAAATGAAAAGAAAAATAATTTTCTTTCAGCCACTCAAGTCTGATTTTTTTTTTCGCTCTGCGGAGCATAGTAACGTGTAATGGGGTCTCAAGCTGTCTTAAGCCCTTTTTACACTTGTGTTTCTTAACCCCGGACTTTCTCTGACCCAGGACTATCGTTAGTCCCGTACAAATTTTTTCAGCTTTTTACACTCGCCAATTAGTCCCGTACTATCTCTTGTCCGGGGCTAAGGAGAAAACTGACCTTTTTACACTCGTATTTCTTAGCCCCGGACTTTCCAAACCACATGAATATTCATGATTACGCTGTGTACTGTACACGTACACGCACGCACCGGCAGCACTTGATTACCTCGTTTCTGATTGGTCAGTGGGGGTCGGACTTCGTCTCCGTCGCTTAGCCCAGGATTATTTTTTCGTTCTGTTTACACTCACTTGCTTGGCACCGCACTTGCCAGGGCCAGATAGTACCGGACTATCGGTGGGGCTAGCCCACTTTGGCAAAAACGAGTGTAAACAGAAAGTGGGCTAAGGATAGTCCCGTACCAACGACGGGGCTAAGCCCCCCCCCCCCCCCCCCTTAGCCCCACCGTTGGTACGGGACTAAGCAAAAATTTACAAGTGTAATTTTATTGGCACGTATAAAAGCATTCCTCTCCTAACTTGGATGAAAGACGAACCCATTCGAGTTAAACAATCGGACAGTCCATTATTCATAGAGTAGTACTTCGCGAGCTAATTATTTGATCTTATATTGACAATGTATGGGCCTATACATCGTCTAAAGACGGTACAGTGATGATGGGGCAGCTGGTTTCAGGTCTGTATTTCGCTCTTTTTTTTTTTCTTACAGAATGCTTGTCAGATTCTTCGGCAGAGGTTGGAACCTTTCATGTATTCTAACCCAAAAGGAACATGGGACGAATGGGTAAGCGTATTATATGAATCTGAGTCTGGGTGCGACTTTAATCCCGCTAATATTCAATAAGCGTACAAGCAAAATGCTTCCATATGTTCAGTTTAAACTCACTTGAAGTACAATTCTGATGTTGCTGTTGACGTATAATATCCATGATAACTATCTCTCACATTGTATATGTCTGTTCTTCATTATTGCATGCAAAACGAAACGATCTTCTGGGTCACAGCTTTGAGCAATGTCTAAAACATTATGCTTACAGTTGTATAACCAGTGGCGGATCCAGAGGGGGGTGCAACCGGCGCACGCCCCCCCCCCCCTTTATTTCTCGTCAAAAACAAAAGAAATAAAAAGAAAAAAATGAAATGAAACCCGGAAGTGCCACCAGAAATATTAGTCACGCCCCCCCCCCCCCCCTTTACAGAATTTCTGGATCCGCCCCTGATAACGGTGGCATCATTAGCCCATCAAATCCCAAGACCTAGAGAATGATCAATATGTATCTCTGGCAATCTGGTGCGGTGCTGTTAATGATTATTTGTAATTACCCTTCATTGTTGGTGTTTTATAGAATCCATGTTCATTTGAGCCCTTAAGTGTTCAAATATAATTTTTTTTATGTTCAAATGGCAGATTTGTCAATACACTCTTGATCGCTTGCTAAATTTGTTATTGGAAGATATAAGGGTCATGTTTTCTCTCGTAAATGTTGATGTAAGTTTGATCTTTGTACAGATATAGTGACCATCACTCAAGCATCGAAGCTGTCTCCAGTATAGAAAAAAAATGCAAAGAAATCCAAAGATGTCAATATATTTATGACAAGAGGACAATGATAGTAAAGGAAAATTCTTCAAGACTTGGTAGTTAAGCAAATGACTGTAGAGATAAGAACGCAAAGGCTGTATTGTCTATATAATCCTCAATTGCGACAAGTCTTTTGTTTGTCATTAAAGGTTGCTGAGGCTTACACTAACAGAGTCAGTCTTTCTTCGACTGGCTATTACAAGTGAGTGGAACCATGTTTGATCTGAACGTTATATAAACATAAAACCGTATACTGTTACAGCAGTAAAGCATAGACTATGATAGATATTAGACGTTATTTCATTCCATTGTAGCATGTTCCTGCCGTTTTCAAGAGAACATGCTTGTCGAAACGTCGGAACTGGGTAGGCCCTTTTTAGTTTCACTTAAATACCCAAGAAAGAATACGTGGTGTACCAGTAAAGCCTTCTACCACCCAACGTTCTACCGCCACGGAAGCCTTCAAAGATTTCTTCGCAATTTTCCTTGTCTAAAGTTCCTTGTCTAGTCATTGTATTGATTATTGATTATTGATTATTGATGACTCTTGCCTGACGTATTGATTATCTTGTTTATCCTTGGATGGTGATTCATTGCTGTATATTGAACACAATGGTCATCATGATGATCATTATAGTATTTGTATGGTCTCCGTTTTCAAGGGGACATTAAGGTAACCTGACCCTCGATTCGTTTTGTATGACAGTCAGGATATAATCAGGTCATTCTGATGTGTATACCTAGTCACTTTGACCAGTGAGGTAGTAGAGAGAGACTCTCCTACCTCCCTGCTAATTGTGGAATGGAGTTTTTTTTTAATGATAATGTTATTCGCTATGTATGGCAACCCTTTCTGTTTTAATTGGTCTTATCTTTGTTTTGCTCTGTCGTCTTCTTATGCCATTATTGTGTGAACGATAATTGAAATGATAGTGTTTTACGAGCCTTTATTTGGATGAACAGAAGAAACGGGGCAATATTATTGGATTCAAAGGCTCATTGTTTTCCTTAACCAGGACCCCAGAGGTTTCATACGACCTGACGACACAAAAGGGGAAGATGTGGCTCTACGTCTGCTACGGTGCCGGCGTGTCGGAAGTGGAGATCGACTGCCTGACAGGAGACCATCGCGTGCTGAAGACCGACATCGTTTTCGACGTCGGACAGAGCATCAACCCTGCCGTGGACATCGGTCAGGTAATGAAATATAAATTTGTTTGTTATTTCCTCTGTCTTACATAACTTGATGAATATATTCATGTGTTTCGCATTTTTTCTCATTCAGCTTCCACTTCGAGAATTAATTCGAGAATTTATATTAGTATGAATATTCTCCTTAGCATACCTCCATGCCTTGTCCAGGCCTGTATGTTGCAGAAAAGTAAGCAAATTATTTTTGCATATTTTCTCAGATTGAAGGTGGCTTTATGCAAGGCTACGGTCTCTTCGTACTGGAGGACCTCCGCTGGACACCCCAGGGGAAGCTGCTGACCACTGGACCTGGTTATTACAAGGTTCCAGGTTTTGGGAGTATTCCTGCCGAGTTCAACGTGACACTCCTCAAGGGCGTGCCGAATCCGGCAAATATTTGCTCCTCCAAAGTAAGCACATGACGTCGAACTTACAACGCCTACAATCTTGAGCTCAACTGGTCTCTAAGTTCTAATGTGCAAATAATTTGAAACTTGCCGAATATTCGAGGGGCATTTCATGAAGCGTTTTAGTCGGATATTTTTCTGAAAAAAAAAATGTTTCAATCTATTGAAATCCTTGCATCTGATTGGCTGAGAGCAAACAATGCTTCATGAAGCGCCCCCAAGATGTGAATTTCGAACAAGCGTCGATTAAAATGAAACTCGTCATTCAAAAGAATTTCTTACAATTCGTCTCGACAATCCATAAAATTGTTAATTCCGAAAGCCATTATATGAAATTTGCGATACGATTTCGCTTCAGATGGCCTAATGGAAAGAAAATGTGATATGCATTTGGCATGGAGAGTAGACTGATGCCTGCATGTTTCAATCTCTATACATGGCATTATCATGTGGAAACTGCAAAGGTGCCCTCAGGGCATGGCATGCAAACTTACTGTAGCATTGCTGACACTGTTTGCACATAAACTTGGCAATAAGCGAAAACCCTGAATGCTGATTTGCTGTTTTCATTGCAGTTACTTGCTTTGTTTTGGTTGTAATTTTGCAAGTCCTGTATTAATTCAATGTACCACAGAAAAGGCTGGAACTCTGGAATTTGGCGACTTTACCACAATATTCTGAAAGAAACTCTTTTGAAATGTGATCTCTCTCAATAATTATTGAAAATATGGCGGAATATTATGTTATATGCACGCTTCCTTTTCTCCTTTATTGCGTCACTATCTACACGTGCGTATACGTAAAAGAGGTAGGTAGGGAATGAGACGAGAACTGAAAAACAGCCTGACAATCATTCGATTACAAGAATCATTGGATTAATCAAAAATTATCACGTAGGAACACATAAACTTTTTGCCTATGCCTTCGATATAGAGAATGTAGCATTAAAAAATACCTCATTAGTCAATAAAATCTGAATTTGTACAAAATTGCCACCGTAAAAAAGAGAGAAGTGACAATTGATTGATTGAAATCGTCTTTTCTGGAAATACAAAATGAACTTACAATCATGTTATTGTGATGTCATACAAACCGAATGCATATGGAATTTCTTCCAAAACACATCACAAAAAATGTTCTTGATATTGGTGCTTCTTAAAATCAAAGGAACACAGACAAACAATCAAGCTAAATGAAGTGCCTGAACTCCGGCGGCCCTGTGACCTATTGTTTGGATGAAAATGATACAGACATATTTCACAATATTGTTTGATGTTATGATTGTAAATCTCACCCAAGGCCATTGGGGAGCCGCCTCTCTTCCTAGGATCCACGGTGTTTTTCGCCATCAAAGACGCCATCAAGGCAGCAAGAGCAGAGGAAGGGCTGACGGGGAATCTCCGGCTCGACTCGCCAGCCGTAGCGGAACGAATCAGGCTAGCGTGCGAAGACAACTTCACCAAGAGAGTGAGTCCATGACTGTGCTTTATCCTTATTTGCATGCGCAACTCATTTGCATAGATGACGTGAGGTATTCTTATCACATAGCAACTGATGTAAACAAACTCGTTAGATTACTGCATTGTGTCTAATGAAATATGTGTTTGTGTGATGAAGAAGAAGTCTTTGCCCCTTGAATTACAGTATATAGCAGTATCATGAATTAACATTGTGGAAACTACATCAGCCATCAATCCACATTATGTCTCAGAACTTCAGATAAACCCTTTCTTTTCAAGAAGGTCGTCTGTATCCTCATTTAATAGCAGGGAGGTGAGTCTCACCTCCCTGTTTAATAGCGTGTAGGCCTACATAGCTTTTCGGCGTCTATCAACTACTGAAAACGATTAGCAATGCGCTTATGTTCTTTTTAGCTTCTACTTCACCGAAATTATCTCGTCGAATGTGACAAAAGATGCAAATCTGCTAGGATCCTATAGTTTTATATTTTGTATGTACTTTACAGGACCTAACAATATGACTGGTATTGTCTCGTTTTTCCCCATAGTTTCCGGAACCTGAACCTGCCACTTTTCAACCATTCTTTGTCCGGCCCTAACCTGGGAGGTCCATGCATCGCGGAACGTGTTATCGTTCAGCGCGTTATTGATTCGTCGTTTTGTGTTTGTCTGATTTTAGGGAGGTTTGTTGTTGGTAGTGGTGTTTCGGTTTTCTTCTTTCTTTGTCTGACCCCAAGACGGGCGTTCTGGCCTTTAGTAGCGTGCCTTGGTGTCGGCACATTCTATTAAGTACATGTGAAAATTAATAATCTATTCCGTGCACTTCTCCGTATTCTCATCGACTCTCTTCCCCACATGGAAAAAACCGAGCGGGGGGGGGGGGGGGGGGGGGGGAGAGACAGAATTCTGCGGTGATTGTGGGAAACTACATGTGCATATCACAAAGTGAATCAAGCAAAAGGTGTTTGCTGCATTCAAGTATAACGAATTTGAAAGGATGTTGAACAGTTGTGCTGCAATTCTCCACCTGCTTTGTGATTATTTGCGTTTATAAGTATTTCATTAAAAAAAAAATTGAGTAATAGAAATTGTAAAGGATATTTCCGAAATACAGTAGTTGGATATGACGTCATCAATATAACTTAACGCAAAATAGTGCACCGTAAATTTACTCCATATAAGACATGACAGAAAGCTAGGCAACGGTATAAATCTTTTTTATATTCTAATTTCGGCTTTCGCTTATGTATTATTTTTCAATTTCCTGTTATAGTAGTTTGGTGTTTTAAAGATATATTGTTTTAAAAAAAAAACATCTTTTGAATTGTGCACAGCAGGTGTTACGCTGAAATATAAAAATTTTCGGCCTCGTTGAAAATTTCGACATTACTTGAACTAACGTATGGAGTGTCGTACGTGTTCTGAATTGAGTTTATATGACTGGAAAGATATAATCGAAATATACCACAAAGTCGATTTTTAAGGGACTGGTACTGGAGGAACACAAGAAGAGGAAATCATCGCTAAGTAAAATGGTCTCTAACATTTTGTAAGGTCAAAAAGCTAATTAGGTGGTAAGATGGTATTCGAGAAACTCTGAATAGTGTATGATGGCAAGATCTTTTAATCTCATACTTATTCACAAAAATTATGCAAAGTAGTTAATGATTTGTGTATAATCTTATTTCATCTTGACGCTTGTTATCGCTATAATTACGTAGCTGCAGTTTTCTAATCAGTAGGCCCTATTGCTTTTCTCGTTTATGTTCAATGATGCATTTTAACTCTAACAAGTCCAGCATACAAGTCATTCGAAAATACTTTCTTTCTTCTAATACCAACATATGAAATCGGAAAAAAACGCTATTCAAAAAGTTGTTATTCAGTATTTTTCTATCACTTTAACTGTCATACCTGCAAATGAAATCATTTTGAATGTATTATATTTAATGAATATACTAGTATTTGATTACAGGTGCACTTTCAATAAGGGTGTACAAATGAAGAAATATAAGATATCGCTTTGAATTGTTTATGCAATTCCTATCATCTAAAATGAATAGAATTTAATACTGTTATTGCTGGGAAGAACTGAAATATTACACGAACAGATCAGTCATGAAATATACATAGCAAATGTAGTCATTTAGTATGTTACTAATTTTGTTTTTGTAAAATGTTCCTGGGTGATTCTAGACGTGCACAGTGTACTGCAGTGCCGTCATTTCATGTATAGATTCCGTCATCAATATTTATCTTCCATTATTGTGGGACTATAGGTACATAATGATCTAAATACACTAGATGCAACACATTTTACTCTCCTCAGCCACATAAGATACGTTTAAAAAAATATCTAAAGGATGGATATATGAGTTGTAAATATAATTTCAATCTTTCTGACAATGGTCAATGCCAGAGTGAGTAAGCTAAGTAAAGGCATACATTCTATTCAGAACAGCACATAAATATCTTCCGATGAACAAATTATTATGAAATAAAATCCGTTCACCGACCACAGTATACAGACGGGTCATGTAAACAAGGTATGTGCTAACAGATAGGGCATCCACGTATTCACAGCTTGCCTCACTCCTTATTTGTGTCCATGTTCATACACAAAGTATATCGTGCTAGGTATATACAGTATATATATATATATATATATATATATGAGATTTTGATAGTTTATGATTGATTAAATGAGAACGAGTATACAGTATATATATATATATATATATATATATATATATATATATATAATCATGGCTCGACACTAACTTTTTTGTTTGGTGGCCCGATGGGGCCACCAAAATCCTAAATTTCAAATTTTTGGTGGCCCGAGAGAAAAATTTGGTGTCCCGAAAAAAAAACAATAAAAAAACATTAAAAGTCCTTTTTTTAATGAGTCAAATATTTAAGATTTATGATAGTAAGAATTAGAAGTTGGACATATCTATTCATAAATAAACTTCAACAAACTTGCAACACTCACTCTCAGGCATTCATTCAGTCCTTTTCATCCATCCTTTGAACAAATTTAACTGCTAATTTCCGGCGCAAAAAGTTACGAATTTATTGACATACTTTTCAAAAAATTTTGGTGGCCCGAGGCGGGCCACCAAATTTGCCTTTTTTTAAAAATTTGGTGGCCCGACTTTCATTTTTGGTGGCCCCGGGTCACCGGGCCACCGTTAGTGTCGAGCCCTGCATATATATATATATATATATATATATGAGTATTGGTAGTTTATGATTGATTAAATGAGCGAGCCTCAGTACAGAAACGCCCCCCCCCCCCTCATAACTTTCACCCGACCATAACTTTCACACAGACAACGTTACAAGAACACACTCAGCACCATCACTGTAAGTTTTGTTTTTAGATTGTATTTAGTAACAGTATGTTGGTTTGTTTTTGTTATAAAATGCGCTGAATTGAGGTATGTTTTATGTTGAGTATAAATCGAAATGTATAATATATAAGGTTACTTAAGTTTAGTATGATTTTACACCGAGGCTGATTTTGCCTATACGTTGTTGTCATTGACCCTGACTCCATGATATGCCTCAAATCTTGAATAGAGGCATGTCACATTCACACTTCGTAAATGTTTTTCGCCAACCATGCACACGTGCCTTTTCACACCACGTGACAGTCAAACATGAATAATCATGATAATACGACTATTCTTCAGTTCACGCCCAAAACCCAAGTTAATCATGTTAATGAAAGAGAAGGGATTGATCAAATCGGTAAGTGGGATACTTCTCGATCACCTCTCTCTCTCTCTCTCTCTGAAAAAAAAAACAAAAACACCGAGATTATATATATATATATATATATATATATATATATATACATATACCTGTATTTGATCTGGTACGTCACTGCCTGGATACTTTATACATTTTCAAAGAAGATATGGCATTCATTTAGTATGCGGTATGTATTCATGTATGCTTATAACCATGAACATAATTATTAAGTGCTTCTTTTACATACAAAGTTACACACTTTACCAAACATACTAGTATTTTTGTCGAGCCCACCGGAGGTGCGGGGAGACTAAGGGATCGCCTGCAGCGTCTGTCCGTCCGTCGTCCGTAACGCTACAAAATTTGAATAACTCTCTACTGACCACTGTAATTTCAACCAAACTTGGAGGGAAGAGTGGTTATACAAAGTTACACACTTTATCAAACATGAAAGTCACCTCAAGGTCAAAGGTCACAGGTAAGAGGCCAATGAACAATGTTAAGTTTACGGCGCGTTTCGATTATGGCTCAAAACATTTGATCCATATGTCTGTTTGTGACCAGACTTGGATGGAGATTTCCCTTGGGGATTTGAAGGTTATCACAAGGTCAAAGGTCACAGACAGGGGTCAACGAACTTTTAGGGCCCAATGTTAAGTTTTTACGGCGCGTTTCGATTATGGCTCATAACTTTTGATCCATATGTCCGTTTATGACCAAACTTGGCTGGTAAATGTCCCTTGGGGAGCTGAAGCTCACCACAAGGTCAAAGGCCATAGGCGGGGTCAATGAAGCGTTATTCTCATATCAGTTAGACCATACAGAGTGCGATCATGTCTTATTGTCACCCCTCTTTGACAAACGATATAAATCAGTGTATGTGTGTATGTCTGTGTGTGTGGGCTATTATATCGAATAAAGAATGGCGTTTCATATACAAATACCCCAAAAATAAAAGTTGCAGCAAGCACTAAAAGCCAATTTACAATTAGTTCATTGAACGTTGGTACAAAATAATGTCGCTTTGAAAGCGAATGGAATGCCTGACCCACACCGAGAACAAAAAGAAAGGTCATTAACTTGTACCAATTAGCACGTGAGTTATTTGTAAATCAGCTTATAGATATTGTTGCAACTTTTATTTTGGGGGTATTTGCATATGAATCAACATTGTGCTCACATTATTTATTCGATTTTAATAAATAAAGTGTTAAAATGTTCGGAATTAAATTTTCTTCCAAACTCTGTTCAAAGTTTCCAATACAACACCCCATATTTGACTTTTTATCCAAAGACGAAGTGGTTAGTTGCTTTCTGTAGGTGTGTATGCAATATCATATTATATACGTGTAGATCTATACATAGACAGATATATAGATACACCTGCTGTAGATGTATTCATTCATTATAAAGACCGTTTTAACTGTCAAACAGCAATGATGGCCTAAAAGTAACCGATATGTTTTTTCTCTGACGATGCGCGTTCTATACGAGGTATATTTTTTGCGACTCAAATTCGAATCTTGTGATTATATGGTTTTGTGTGGGTTATTTCCCAGTGTTATTTTTTTTTAAATTTTATCTTATTTTTTTTTTAGTTAACGAAGAATGTAAAGGGAGATTCCGGCCATGACAAGAAAGATTGATACACCTTATTGAACTATTTCCCAGATAGATTTGAAAAGGAAACCCTCAGTTATGTATGTACGTTTTCGGACTCTTTCCTAACATCTACATTAGGAATTGGAAAATTAGGACTTCTAAACTGATTCAATACGTGATACTTTTATGAACATATACTGATGCACTACTGTCACGTGACTTGTACTGTATATACACTTGTGGGCAGTACATTCCCTTTTAAGCCAATCAATCATACATTGTCATCAATTAAGTCAGTCGATCAGCCAAATATATAAGAAACGAGAACTGAATATAGTTATGGGGGGTACGCAATTAAAGTGATGATTGCAGTCATCTTTTTTTAGAAATTATGGTAACATTTCTTTGTGTAAATTGCATTAAAAAATTTTTTATTCAAATCTACATCACACCTGGCTCATTCATGTTAATTATCTTTCACATTACCCACAACGAGATACATTACATATACCTCACTAACGTCTCTGATAACTTCGGTAATATCATAAGCCAGTGGAACAAAATCACGTACGACAATCGAGTGCGCACATGAAATTGTGCGAATTTATTTCAAGGTGTTATTTTGTTTTCCTTTTACACATAGCGTAGTAAAGAGGTTTTTTCCTTCTTACACTTATATGCATCACGTCGCTTAAAGGCACTATTTACCATTTGCAGATGAAACAAAAACCCGGCTTTAGTGCTTCAAAATAGTTCTAAAATATGGGTTAGGGAAAGAAACAACCAAAATTGTAATCAGGATAATCAAAGTTAAAGGGATCATATAGTTTTGGTTGAGACCTAATTTCAGGTTTCTAACATTTTTTGGTGAGATAATGAGAAACCTTTTATGAAATATGAAAGAGCATGTAATTCCATGAGGAATTCAACATTTATTTGATGGAAATTGGTTTTGAAATGGCTGAGATATCCAAAACAGAGCGATTCTAGTAAAGTGTGAGACCCACACTTTATTACAATCGCTTTGTTTTACTTTGTTTTTGGATGTTTCAGTCATTCCAAACCCGATTTTCATCAAATAAACTTTGAATTCCTCTTAAAATGGTGTGCTCTGTACTATTTCGTAAGTGTTTTCTTGGTATCTCGCAAAAAGTTAAAAACCCAATTCTCATCTCCACCAATACTGTACTATCCCTTTAAGCATTGCTATTGTACACAACGTGAACAATACATTGTTTGAATAAACGTGTTTCTAGACAAAACCGTCAACAGTTATGGTTTAGTGAGAAAAATGGTAATATCTCCTAATATTCTAGGTTTTATTGCGAAATTTTTATATGGTATGATGTTTTGTGATACAACTGACCTACACATAGGCTAATTATGTATCAAATGTGATAACTTGAACATTTTTTTAGAATCACTGCTTCCCATGATAAACTGTACCTTTAGGGTATTGTACAAATTGTTCACGGGTGATTCTTCTCAGAACAATTACTCCCAGATTTGATGAACCGTAGTGTTTTTCAGACCCCAGGCGTATTGGCTTTTTTAGCGTAAGTATCACTCGTCCTAAGTGTCTTTACCTGTTGTTTTTCACATCGTTATCACTACTTTTCGAAAATAATCAGGTATCTACAGTCCAAATAAATAATTACAACAGAATGTGTAAAAAAAAAAGCTCGTTTAAGTTGACCTCGCTGATATTTTGAACAGATCCACAGGCTAACCTGTCCAAAGCGCTTTAGATTTTTTTTTAAAGTTAAAAGTGTTATTTTCAAACGACATTGCTGCATTACTTTGTTTTGTCATTTCCTTTGCAGGAATCATATCGAAGTACATCTTGCTGCAGAGTTTCACAATCGGTGAATTTATGTGTCACTAAATCAGATCTGCCAACATTCCCACATCCAAATCAGGGAGATATCTGTGTGATGTATGCATTTCAATGGGCGGAAATAATTCCAAAATCAGGGAGATTTTAATTTTCTCTTATTTAGACATGAACAGATTTTGACATTTTCATGGAGACTCCTGCAGAATCAGGGAGACTTGGCAGCTCTTCTATATCGGATCAACTGAAGAGCATTAAAAATCAATATCCTGTTTAGAATTCAAACTTGTCCAACTAGCGATCATGAATGTCCGTGTCACATTGTGTTTCATACGTTCATAAGATAACATCCAGATATTCTTATCTCATATAGCATCATGATACAGAACTGAACAGCTTAAGACATCTTCTTTTGATTATCCGTTTTCTGTCACTTTAATATCAGTGCTAAGGTAATAGTTCCACAATCGGTAAATATTCATATGTTACAATATACAAAATTATATCGGATCAGTTGGGGATCAGCAAAAACAACAATACATGTATTAAAATTCAAACTTGTCCAAATATAGCGATCGATGAATGTCCGTGTCACATATTGTGTTACATACTTAATATCCAGATATTCTTATCTCATACAACATAATGATGCAGATCTGAACAGCCTCAGACATTAATCATTATTTTGATTACCCGTTTTCTAACATTTTGATATCAGGGCTAAAATCGTAGTCCATTCTCGTTTCCGATTGTTAAAAAGGTGATCAAAATGAAAGAAAACAAATTTCTCATGTTTGTGCAAACTAAGAGTATTAAGTGCATGCGATTACGACAGTGGTATGATCAAAGATATAATCATAGGGTGTAGAAAGAAAAGACATAACAGTATTTAGCCACAAAACTATAAATCAAATGATAAAGTTCTTATGGAATACTCTTTTCTATCAAAAAGGTAATTAAAGCTAAGAACAGAGACAGAAACAAACTAACACACACACACACACACAATTTCAAAGATTACGTGTTGGGTGAGAAGAAGCCTTTCCCAGATGTATAAGCATAATATATAATACACATGTGTATAATGTAAAAATATTTGCAAGTGGTCTTACTTTCTCTAGATTAGATTACGTAACAATAATTGTTTGCCTGATTTAATGAGTACATGCTTGGAATTCTTCATTTCATAATTGCAATACAAAAAATGTATTAAAATGTTACAATCTTCTATTATTATAATTACTTTGGAATAATGTGTAGTAAGTCTTTAAATCAATTGAAGAGACTTTATAAAAAAAACAATTGTTTGATAAAATTGAAACTTAGTTTAATCTATGAAATTGATATTAGAGATTTCCTTCTTTTCCTTTTACCGTACTCTTCATATTTTGTATGTTTTAATTTGAATTTCATTGACTATTGTGTGCTTTCTGTGATTCCTCCACTATTATCATATTCGTATGTTCGGTATTTCTTTTCTTATGACCAATGCTGCTGTTTTAATGCTTCATGTGGAAATAAACTCAATTCAATTCAATTTAATTCAATCTAATTCAGCTGAGTTTATAGTCATTAACTTGACGCCATATTCATGTACAGATATGCATAATTTCAAAAACATCGACGGATAAGAAAATAGTTGTTAAACATCATATAGCTAAATTACAATGCAACACGAAAACAGACAAAAAGTCAACACCAAGAATTACTTGAGGGTTCTCGGATGACGTAACGTCGTTGTCAATAATACACAGTTAACAACAAAATCATTCATACCCCTGAGAAATTATTAGTTATGAGCAGATTTGTTACAAGTGAAGGATGGAGTGATGGTGATTGGGTGTTAACTTGTTACTCTTATTTGTCCTCTACAAATTGAAATTAATTCCAGTTTCACCTCATTTGCATAACAATAGAAATGTTTGGATATAACACCCAATCATCATCACCCCATCCTTACTTGTAAGAATTCTGCTCAAAACTAAAAATTTCCCAGGGGTATGAATAATTTTGTTGTTAACTGTATATGTAAAGGGTTCATAATAATCAAAAGGTAATCAAATAAGACTATGGAGCTAAATAACGTGCATTTCATATAGAATGATATTAATAGAAATATTTCAGAGTCTGAATGCCAATCATTCTCCGGAAATAAAATTCTCCATCATTAAATGTTTCTTTTTGTATGAATGATTATTTTTACATTCATGCCACAAGTTTGCATGTAAAGTCTTAGCAGTAACATGACATTTGAATTATTGTGGGGGTCATACTTTTTCATAAGATATAATATGAGGCGACTTTGCGCATGAGCAAAATAATGTTTGCTATCTGAAAAACATTTTGAACTCCAAATAAATTCAATTCGAGAAGGATCCTTTTCTTGACCTATATGCTAAAATTCATCATTTCCTTCACCAAACCGTATACGTCGATCTTGCCCTCTAGCTTCAAGCGCAAGAACTGCTCCAAGGATCTGGCGCTAACCCTACGGAGACTTGGGAGGCGCATGAGCAGCTTGCCGTACCTCGTGTTATCCCCGGGGAAGGCGCATTGCTCATGCTTATGAAGGCATTCCAAGTAAAATTTCTGCAGCGCCCTCACGCGATCTATCTCCTTTAGGCCAGTGGCATCTGAATGAAAGAGATATAAAAATAATAATTACATAAATAAACAAATAAAAGAATTCATAAACTTATGATAAATAAACTGCAGTGTGTTAATGGCAACGCGTTGTTGCAATTTTCAAGCGTAGGGCCTATTTCTATGATTTAACACCCCCCCCCCCCACCCACACACACACACACACACACACACAATTTATTAAAGTGGGAACCTATAGTATTGAATCGAGGTCCCTGAAAGTCCTGCTCCTCTGGATTGTTTTTTGCCATCAGTTTGGACTTGCAACCCGCATGCCTCGACTCTGCTTTTTATCATTATGAGTCGAGACAAGGCGAGGTCAACCAGGAATCGTGCGAACGGGAGAAGGGTCACTCTTAGGTTTGTGTATGGTACTAGTATGTGCTGTTCGCGCTGAATTGTTTTTGCAATTTCGGCTTTTCATACCTAGGCTAGTATAATTAGCGCATCAAACGTAGCGATGATTGCGTGTAAATGTATGCGCGCGCGCGCGGAATATAGTAGCGTGATTTTCGGCCTTCCATAATGGGCTAGAAAGATGGCGCACGAACCGACGGTTAGCTCGTTCGTGATTCTAGCAATTATGCAGCAAATATGTAAGATTATCTCACGATAATCACAGAATTCCGGATGAAAGTCCTTCATCTGATGGTTCTGCCTTGGGACAGGATCACAATCCGAATGCGTCGATCACAAGGTTAAAGCTTCTAGGCTTGGAAGAGCACAAGTCTTTTTACCGCTCCCTTTCACGTTCGCTCGTTTGTTCACTCGTTCGTACGTTCGTCATAGGCCTACATACATGCGCACACGCACATGGGCTTGTAATTGCGCATGCGCACGCACAGCAAGAAGGAGAATTCAACAAAGACAAGAGTGCAACGTTCGACTCGACTGTCTGCAATTTTATTCTTGTTGTATATTGTGTATACGGCGGTTAGCTGACTGGATAGGATCTAGTTGTACTTAGAAATCCGAGGCCAGCATAATGGCCATGTGAAGCTTGGAAACTGAGGTTTTTGATTAATGTCATATTAAGAGCTCACAGTATAGCTTGCCTTGCTTGCCTACATTTTGTTGTTTCTCTGCATTCGCAAACCTTCAATCCCTGTGAATAAACTTCTCAAGTCATTACATCTTTGCAGTCGAAATAATAAAATCTACATTATGAGTAGAATCATCTACGTTTCCCTGCCTCAAAACAGACATCATTGTTACAGACCTGCATGCATGTTTCTCGGTTGACGCTGCCAACTATCATCAATCTTAATTCAATTCATTTATTTCATTCTCATTTCCTTCCAACAAAACATAACACAAAGTAAATCAGGAATTCTATCATAAGCATAATAGGCCTACATTACAAAGTACGAAAAATAAACGAGTCAACAAATTGATAAAGATAAATTATGTATACATACCGGAAAAATACAAAGTTATACCGGAAAATACAAAGTTATAGGTAGGCCTCTTTAAACGGTCGCAGTGCTTTAGCTGTTTAGGGTAGGTATATACAGGTATGGTATTACCGGACAGCATGGTAATTTCGGACACGCACATTTTTGCGTACTAATGACATTCAGTACGCGCGAGACTTCGTAGATTAGCCTCACAGAACGTTGTGTGGACCGAAATCGTAAAAAAAAAACGCGACATAAAAATGTAAAAACGCGAAGAAATTCACATTTTGCCTCAAATTTATAGTTGAGTGACCCGCACCTCGTCATAGTTAGATCATCTAATATTCATGCATGTTTGACTCACATTTCGTAACTGAAATTCTATGAAATCCCACTCACATACCGGAAAAATGCTGAAGATTCCAATAGAATCACAAGTTCACTGATCGATATCGGAAATTTGCAGCTATCGTCATCAAACGCGAACGATGCATTAGCTGTGCGCTAAGGAAGGGGCCCGCAACTCGTCACCCGCGCTCCCATAGACCATGCATAGACAAAGCACGTAAAATAGAAGTTGTCGATTTTTTATTGCGTGACTGTTCGAAATGTTCAAGATAGACATTTTACCGTAAAATACAAAATTTGAGCCTCATTTGCCGATTTTTTCTTTGTCGTCCGCTCGGTAAGAATGTGTGCGGTGATTCGTGGGGTGAATTGTGATTCTGCTGCAAGGACAAGGTGCGAAAGACGTCGATTATTTCATTACGAGAATCGTGTCCGGAATTGCAATGCGATTTTACACCGCGCAAAAAGACAACTTTTGGAGAGGGGTATTATTTGAAGTCTATTTTCCCAAAATCGTAGTGAATGATTTTCATAATTTTGCCGAATTTGTAATTTGCAGGACTTTATGAAAGTGGTGACACCTTATGTATTCCTTTGTATGGTGCAAAAAAAAAAGTGGGGGCACCCCCCCCCCCCCCCCGTTCCGCCGGCCATGCACATACACACAAAAATAAGAAAGAGCATATTAACAATATTGCTGCACATAGTCATGATGAGCTTGCACCATAATATAGCTTTCACCTGAGCCTATTCTAAAAACGTCAGTAAAGGAGCAGTAGCTACCAAATGTTGAAAAAAATGCCAAGCACTGCATGAGTCACTATCACAGGAGCGGATCCAGGGAGGACCACAACCGGCGCACGCCCCCCCCCCCCCTTTATTTTTTGTTGAAACAAAAGAAATAAAAAGAAAAAAATGGGGATGGGGTGTGTGCGGCCCCCCCCCCTTTAATTTTGTAAACGCGCCCCCTCTTTACGGAATTCCTGGATCCGCCCCTGCTCGCATACTACTTTGCAAAGCCCCATACACCGGTTGACATAAGGAGCTTTAGATTTGCGACGCGGACATTTGAGACGACGATTGCGCTTGACGTTCTACCCAGTCTCTCTCTGGGTCGAGCTGAAAAAAGGCAGCTTTAGATTACGAGCAAACTTAAAAAAAAATAAATGGCGCCGTCAAATGATCAGCGCATCAAGCAGCTCTCTGCGTAGAAAATAAGCGTAAAAATAGCCAGACATTTTCTCCTCCTTCTCACAGTCATAGAGTTTATTTGTTTGTTTATTTGTTTATTTGTTTGCTTTGTTTTGTTTGTTTGTTTGTTTGTTTGTTTGTCCGTTTGTTTGTTTCCTCTGAACGTCCCCGTCGCAAAAATCTTTAGCTCCCTATTATGTTTTGGTATTAACTACCTTACAGACGCTAGTAAGGAATCGCTGATCACACAAAGAATTTGTCCACTTAATCTGTAGTGTTGACGTACCAAACACAACCAAATCATAGTGTATCAATACTTATGTCTTAGACCACAGCCCATGTCGTCGCTTTCGATAATATGTGACGGATCGATATTGTAACCGCAAGAGACTTTATAGTATTGTTCTGATCTGGTCAAGATGGCGAGGGTGGGGGAGAACGCCCCCGTTTGCGATCAAAGTCTGTTTGAGAAAAAAAAAATCGGCTTTCATTTGACTCGGAGGTCATTTTTGTTTAATATAATGATTATGAAAATTTATCATACACACACACACACACACACACACACATATATATATATATATATATATATATATATATATATATATATATGATCATGGATGATAGAGATACTTAAATCCACGTACCAGGAAAGCAGAGAACCAATGCCTGCAAAATGCTGAATTCGAGGAGATCCAATTTGAGTTCCACGAGGGTGCAGCAGAATCGGATGGTTTCCTCGCAAGCTTCGCCCCACCCCAGCTCCTTGCTCTCAGCCTCCGTCAGAGTGTTCTTATCAGAGTAGCGGATGAGCGGGTATGTGTCTATTGACCTTTACGAGAAATTTATAGGGAAGGAGGCTTTTTGCGACTATAATAACATGATTTCCTTTTAGGTGTTATAATAGAAAAGATATTGAAATTATCATGTGTTTGGGTATCATATCTCGAATATTAGAATGTGCTTATTTTTCCCCTTCAAGTTTAAACTTACGTTTCCTGCAATGACAGTAGAGTGGATTATGACATTGTGGGCAAAAGTACAGCATAGAGTGTCCAGTACTTCCAAAAACGCATTCGAGTCGATATTCTAAACTTGTAGTTGTATTTTCCTCACGGGATAATCATTGCTCAGTAATGTACGTGCATATTTTCACTGTTTTCTCTAGGTGCAGAAAGAAAAAAAACGACAAGAATATGACAATGCAAAGTGTGAAAACACATAGACGTTGATCAATCAGTATAATCCACATGCATTAAATGCCATGTCACAAGTATAATGTGAGTTTCAAGAATACATCAGTCAAAAAAGTAAAACAAAACCACAAAATCCGTTCAAAGGCTATGCACTTAAAAAAAAATGTTGAGATAATGTAAAGAAAGTCGAATATATTATACCTTCACTTTTGATGTATAATGAAAGAACATTCAACTTACCTCTTTCAGAAAGCAGAGAACGAAAATGCTACGCTATTTTCGTACACTAGCAACATACTGTGTGTCAGTAAGAAATCGAGGAAACAAAGTCATGACCTAAAACCTTATAATCTATTTTTTCTTGTACCGTTTTCCATGTGTCGTTACAAAGTGAAGTTATCTTCTCATCAAGCGATGGCGACACCAAAACTGAAAGAAAATATTAAAAAAAAACAGAAAAAAACACAAATCACCTGATTGTCCGATTTCTTAAAAAACAAAAAAACAAAAAACAAACAAAACAAAAACCCTTAAGCTAATTATGTTCTACTTTGATTTTGTTTTATGCCATTGTGACGTAACGACCCCGGTAGTACCTGTATGCCACCCTCATGACCTGGAGATCCATGAAGGAGGATTTTAGTAGACACATTTGGTCTTCCAGAAGAAGGCTGCGGAACCTCCCGATGCCCTTTGCCCACTCGATGATCATTAACAGCTCGTTGTATCCAACCTGTATCACCTCATGCTGACTTAAACCGCGGGTGGACGTCACCGGGATGCCGGCGCGTTCCGTCGATGGGCCCAGCAAGAAGTCCTCCTCCGCTCCAGCAATGCCAGCTATGGACGAGGTAAGGGATATCAACGCATCTAAAGAGGCCAATCACGTGTTCACAAACAAAAAAAGTGAATAGTATAGTGCCAGCAAGACTTAGTTATATCATCGTTTTAAGTTGTGTCATCGTTTGTATTTTACTTCTTTCGTTGGAAGTGCGTTTTGTCGCAACCAAAAATTTCCGAAACAAATATTATGAATAATAATTATATAATCACGAGTTTCAGAACCAACTGAAACATACTCACACTATTATGTTTGTATTGTGCAATCAAAGTAACAGCCATGTACTAATGCTGATTTTGATACTCACTCAATCACATTACTATACGGAGGGAGCACAATTATGTAATGATTAAGAAAAACAAACTCAAGACACAGGAAAAACAACACAAAGAAAGAGAATAAGGGGTGTTCGTTTGGAAATAAGATCTTACATAGAGTGGGGAAAAGCGCAGTTGTTATTACCATATGCTTACCTCTCGATCCTCGCTTTCCAAAAGATCTATGTAATGCTGACTTCTCCTCGCTTTCCACACATCTATATGTAGGCTCGGTCACAAATACCATTAAGAACTGCTACGAACGCCGTACGAACGATTTTTAGACAAAGATCTTCTTAAGAAGGCCGTACGAAACCAGCGTTCGTAGACCGTTCGTAAGTCTGGTCGATGGTCTTGTCCAAGATTTTTTTAAAAACTTTGTACGAAACCCTCTCTTCGTAAGGCGTCGTACGAACATAGTAAGAACTACACAAAATTTTGTAGGGTCGAGAGACAATTCTTGAAGCCTTAATATAATATACCCCCGTCACACTAGAGGCGGAATGAACCAGAATGCCGTTGGGAACGGTGTTGCACCTCAAATTCTGTCAAAATATCTCAAATGCTCAAATGCTCAAATGCTCATACAATTACCCTCAGTTAAATACTGGTTAGTGAAAAGTTTAGATTAAAAATTAGAGTTAGGGTTAGGGTTGGAGTTAGAGTTTGGGTTAGGTTTGGAGTAAGTGTTTGGGTTAGGGTTAGGGGAACGTTCTGACCGCATTTGAAATCAGTTTGTATAGACTGCATTCGAGGCGCTTTCCGACCGTCAGACGTCGAGCAGCATCGAACGGCGCTCGTGCGGCATTCGAAGTGCTTTCTAAACATTCTGACCGCATTCTAACAGCATTCTGAATATTCCTACAGCGTTCCAAGTACATTCGAGCAGCATTCGAGAGCTAATTCATTCGGAATGTGAAAGAATGATTCGAGAAGGGTTCGAAGTGCATTCCAAGTAATCGAACAGCATTCCCTAACAAGCTGTTAGACTTTGAATTTTTCTCCCGAATGTGGCGCGAATTTTGAATATCCTTAATTCCGGCTGGTTCTGCTTGATTCGTGCTGATTCCGACTTAGTGTGACGGGGGTATAAGAACGCCTTTTGCTTTAAGTCGTTCATAGAGGGCTCTTACGTCTTTCGTGAGGATGCCTTACGAACGGAGATTCTTACGCCGTTGTTACGAACAACTCTTCGAGTTTGTAAGGCGTTTGTAAGGGACTCGCAAGGCGTATAGGTACACAATTTGTTCTTGCGAATTAAACAGCATTGTACGAAATTCTTGAGAAAGCCGTAAGAATCTCTACGAACTCCAGAAGTTGGACGAACAGTGACATTCGTACGAACGCATCGTTCGTACGAACCTTTCTGACCGTAACTTAACTAAAGCTACGGTCGCAAAGGTTCGTATACATACGAATCTCCCTGTTCGTACGAATTCAGGAGTTCATAGAAGTTCGTACGAACACCATTTCATTCGCGAGAACAACTTACCTTCTTGAGAAACGAAGTGAATTTGGTTTTTCATGAGGAATAGAGTTCGTATGTTTGTTTGTTTTTTTCACAAGAATATCTCGAGTTCTCATAACGTCAAGCTTCCGGTCATCTTACGATTTCGTTGTTGTTGTTGCTGCTGCTGCTGTCGCAAGATTGCCGTACGTGCAGCTCACGGCATTCTCAGGTCACTAGTGAGAAGATCTTACGATTATTTTTTTTCATATTTTCTTCGATTGAAAAAAAAAAAGAAAGTACTGCCTTGTACTGTCAGCAGGTGTATGACTGTTGAAAGTACCATATTTCTTTGACAGAAAATGCTCCTTCGTCCCACACCATGAACAGAATGAGGACAAGAACTTCGCGCGTTTGGCTTCATGCTCCCTCTGATCCAACAATTGCACAAATTGTATATACGTACTCCTTAAACGAGCAGCTTACGAACGTCTTCACGAAGGCTATGAGTCATTCGTATGAACGTCGATCAGGCTAAGAACTTACGGTTTAAGAAAGGTCTGGTCTCTTCTTATTTGCATGGAAGATCTGACGAAATAGTCTAAAATGTCGTTCTCACGGTGCCCTTAGCAGTTCAGAAAGGCGTTTGTGACCGAGCCTTGAGGCAAGTCACACTGAAAATGTCATACTTACTGTATGAGAGTATGTGAAATATCTAAGTGAAAATTATGATCGAGTAAAGGGACAAAGCCAAAGGAAAAAAAAAAGATAAACGAATGCGCCACTTGAGGATCTAGCTGTGCGTGCATTGCAGATCACAGTGGCGGATGGGGGGGGGGGGGGGCGCACCGAGTGCGCGCCCCCTTTAAGTTTTCTGAAAAATAAGAGAAACAAAAAGAAAAAAATGAAACGGAGCGCGTAAGTTCCTTCCCCTATAATTTGAGATTGTAGTGACGCCATATAATATTTTGCTTGTCAGCCGATGAAACCCGAAAGTGACACGAGAAACGAAAACAAAAAATTAATAATAATGGCAGCCTTTTTAATTTGTTTATCTTTTGGTTGTCAGCTGATTAATCCCTGAAGTGGCACCAGAAATATATATATATTTTTACGCCCTCCCCCCCCCCCCCCACACCTTTATGGAATTCCTGGATCCGCCCCTGAGATCATAATCCTGGTCCACTCACATAGAACAGGTGATTGCATAAAAATAATTGGTGCTGGTTATCGACTGCCAGCATACTTTACCGGTAAGCGAAAAGAGGGCATGGGGAATGCATTCGCGGAGCTTTATGATATCATTGGAAAATAACAATCCTTCAATCATCATTCAAACACGTCTGTAAGGTATCGGGTTGCATAAATCAATGATGAGACCAGTGTCCCATTTGCCATTCGCATTACTTGGAATTATATTACTCAAGATCACCACCAGATAGTGATATCCTATAGTCATTAGTGTTAGTATAATCTCAATTATCAATCATCATTCTCATTTTTCATAATATCATTATTTTGCATTGCCATCAAAATGTGACGACTTAGTTCGAAAAACATTTTTAAAGAATATTACATTATAATGTAATAGTCAGGAATGATTTATCGACCACTTTATGGCACAGAAAAGCAAAGGTTTTGCATCAAGTTGTGTCTATCTTTAGTTCTCAGACGCTGTACAAAACATATTGCCTCATAAATATAAACGGAATAGTGGATAGCCATTCACATGCATAATTATTTTTCCCACTCTATAATGCACATGACGTCATTAGACGTGTGTATAAAATCCCTACAGCTCTACTGCCAACGAATAGAGTGAAACAATTCTGTGTGGACATACCTTTACCGACTTGTGGAATGGACTCGGGTCTCGACTGGATGAGTTCGCGGATGGCAAGCTCCCAGGGCTCGGCTTCGTCTGCATCCAGGGACTGGTAGTAAAGAACGCCCTTGGAGCTCGTATCGACTTCTGGCTGCTCCGCGTCACGTCGGGGCTGGCGCCAAGAGGAGGTTGCGGAGGGTTTTTCGGGGCATTGTGTCTCCTCGTGAAGCTCCTTGGTCTTTCTCTGGCCTCCAGGCCTTCTGTCTGGCCTTACAACTGTATTGAGATATATTGTAATAAGGTCAAATCCATATAGCGGCCACCCCAAGTCAGACGAAAAAGCGGCCGTTATAGACAAGTGGCCGCTATAAACAATTTTTAACATGCTTTTTCTCTCGGAGGGAATTGTTTTTAGCAGTCGTATACGACAAGTGGTCGCTATAGACAGGTAGTCGCTAAGGCAGGTTTGACTGTAGTTGGTAGGCCTACATGATTATGAACTGCCTACAGAAAGAGCACACGCAATTCGTACTACAATGAGTGAGTTCTATACCCAAGGATTTGGATCTTTTGAGGCCTATAGCAATATGATGTTATTTTGGATCTTGATTGATTCATTTGCTGGTTTTGAGAGAACTTATTTAGGTAGGCAAGTACTCCTTGCGTGTACAAAACTTACAACATTTTCAATGAAAAGTCGAAAAAAATATATTTTCTCCTCTGTGATATTCTAGTCTTACCCAGGTACCTACCCTCAAAAGAAAGATACGACTTCTCGGAAATGCGTCGTTTACTATACCTACGTGTATATGCAATGGCTATATACTGATGTACAAGGGGCTGTAATTATGGGTTCTGAGAAGTTGACTGGTTACTCCGGCATGACTACCAGGTCACTTTCAAATTGACTTACTACAATCCGTTTGCATTCTCTTTCTTTATGTATCTGTGTTCACCCCAAAGTTCCTATAGCTTTCATGTTCAAAGCTGATATCTTTCTGAATAACACTGCTACCACGCTTACATTACTAATGTAGTTATAAATTTTGTATGAAGGCGCACTGGCATTTTGGTATATTATACAGAAGTCGAGTGCGTCTTAACTGTACATGTTATTTCAACGCATGCATGGGCTATCACCAACTACGTCTGGGCAACTTGGACCCCGTTTACAGTGCGGGGCTGGGCCGCGCCGCGGCCGAGCCCAGCCTCAATTGCGCGGCCGAGCCCCGCAATTTTGTCCGTTTACACTGCCGGGCTCGGCCGCGCTTTTAATTCAAACCTTTCAATATTTTGTCGTAGTGGCGCTCTGCTTGTAAACAAACGCAATTTGGTACAGTCTGGTTTTCAGACCCTTTGCTAACTGGATTCCGTGGCGACGAAGTCGCCGTTCGGGCAAAGGCCTTTTGCCGAAGGAAAAATCCTTTGCAGGACAAAACCACCTTAAACTATACTAGTTTTCGACGTTGAGGGGTTTAATATCCTGAATAGCGAAATAGTACAGGCAGAGGGTTTGGAAGCCAGACTAAATTTGGCCGCGCATTTGGCCCAGTTTGCGTTTACACTGAGAAAAGGCCGCGGCCGAGACCACCTCCAGAGCATGGCCAAATGCGGGGCCAATTTTGGCCTCGCATTTAGCCTTTTGCGCGTTTACACTGAAATGAAGATGGGCTCGACCCATCTGTGGCTCGACCGCGGCCGAGCCTCGCACTGTAAACGGGGTCTTGCTTTGTTTGTACAGGGAGGTTTTGTCTCACCTCCCTGGTTTGCAATACATTCTTTTGAGATTTTGAGCTCATGCTCCCGCGCGCAGGCGTGTGTGTGTGTGTGTGTGTGTGTGTGCCAGTGGTGTTGGTGTTGTTGTTGTTGTTGTTGTTGTTGTTGTTGTTGTTGTTGTTGTTTTGTGTGTGTGCATGGGTGTATGCAAGGGGGGGGGGGGGTCGTGAGTGTCTTACGACCCCCCCCCCCCACACACACACACAAAAAAAAAGAAATTAGAAGGTCCACATTTTTCGCAAAATACAATTTTTTCTGAGGGCCTTTCTACAATGACCTAAATGAAAAAAAAACACACACAAACAAACAAACATTGACCAGGTACCAGCAAAGAGTCCAAAAACCTTCGCCAAATGCGTGACATAATTCTAACCCAATTCCAGCCATTCTGACACTGAGTCTGCCATCCGCTTCAAGCCGGGTTGCAATCGATTTTCGTTGTCTCACAGCAACTTATCGCCACTGACTGAAAGTTACTCGCGCTTCGCCCTGTGCCAGTTGTTTGCCGGAAGTTCGGAACAACACATGATTATTGTTTCAGAGACTCCAACTCTCCCGCTTTCGAAGGGAGATCTCCCGCCGAAAGCCCATTTTTGCAAACTCTCCCGTTCTCCCGCTTGAGATTTAATTTCTCCCGCCCTGGCTCTGTGTCTCCCGTTAGAAAGGATTTCTTACTTATAGCCACTGTATTTTGAAAAATAAGCCTTAGATAGCACGAGAGAGCATCTTGAACCCTATAGCTTCCAGGGCCCTTAAGCGGGCCCTGGACCCCGAACGCAAGGAACTTCACACTTCGCGCATATCAACTGGAGTCTCCGTTTTTTAGGGGTTTTAGGCGGGAGAATCTCCAGATCAGACGGTGCTTGGGGTTGGAGTCTCTGTTGTTTGCACGCGTCGCCTTCCCTCTGTAGGCTAGGCCTATATACTTTGTGATGAACAGCAACACAAACCTCGACATGTCACAAGCAGTTGAACTGCACGCCAGTCAGGTCAGTACTTAAGTACTGTCTTAACTTACATTGGCCACCTTGCGGCTTCGTTCACTGTCAGTGAGCTCTATAGCGTTGTGTACCTCCATAGACTATATACAAAGGCACACACGCGAAAAAAGACGTGACAGATTCCATGTTTTAGCCATTCAGATTGTCCCTCAGTATTCATCTTCTTACCTTTTTTTATTGAAATGTTTCTCAAAATTCCACCAAAAGTGTGCACCAGACCGTTGAATTACATTTGTAATAATGCAGAAGCTCCCTCGTATGAGAGGGGGACCCCTCCCATCCCCTCCCCACCCTCTCCACCTCCGACAGTGATAGTATAGTGACTGGAAAAAACACAATTCAGACACTCTCATTGTGCTGAGTATTTGTTTTTCACTTTTTTAATAAAAAATAATAATATTGTTAATATTCCCCCAGAAAGTGTGCTGCAGCAGATAGGTGAATTCAAGTCTAAATGACATATGTAAAAGCTCCCTCATGTGGAAGGGGGGGGGGGAAACACCCTCCCCCCCCCCGGTCTGTCCATCTCCTCAGACTTGGTACACAGTCAGTGAAGACACGGAAAAAGAGGTGAAAGATACCACATAGATTAGTCTTGAACATTCCTTTTTCTACCTTTTTGATTGACAATTATACAAATATTTCACAAAATGTGCACCAGATTATTCAATTTCAGTCCTAATTATACGAAAGAGCTCTCGTGGGAGGGAATTACCCCTTTCCAAACTACCCCCCCCCCCCCAACAATTTGGTCTATCTCCACTGAAAAAGTGCAGACACACAAGCGGAAAACGCCGGAGGTGGCATAAGACGATATTCACATTGTTCTTGAACATTCAGTTTTCTAACTTTTGATTAATAACTAATTTTTATGAAACATATTCCACCACAAGCGTACACCGGACCGTTCAATTTCAGTTATCAAAATGCAAAAATGTTCTCATGTGGGAGCGACATTCCTCCTCCCACACCCTCCCCCTTCGGTCCATCTCCATATAGACTTTGATAGTACACAGTCAAAGGATGTCACATTGTTGTTGAATATTATTATTGCTTACTTTTTGAGTGAATATATTACTCCCCAAAGTAGGCCTAATGCATCCAGATCGTTGAACTCCAGTTCTAAAAATGCAAAAGCTCCCCTAGTGGGAGGGGGACACATTGCCCCCTTCTGACCATCTCTCCTGACTTAGTTAGCACACAGTAGAGACGCAAATGCGAAAAAAAAGAGAGGTGGCAGTCCCCTCAATTTAGCCAATTTCTTGATATCCTTGAATATCTATTTTTCTTATTTTTTATTGACAATTTTCTAAATATTTCCTCGATTAAGAGTGCACCAGATCATTCAATTTCAGTTCAAAAAATGAAAAATCTTATCGACTGCCAGCATACTTTACCGGTAAGCGAAAAGAGGGCATGGGGAATGCATTCGCGGAGCTTTATGATATCATTGGAAAATAACAATCCTTCAATCATCATTCAAACACGTCTGTAAGGTATCGGGTTGCATAAATCAATGATGAGACCAGTGTCCCATTTGCCATTCGCATTACTTGGAATTATATTACTCAAGATCACCACCAGATAGTGATATCCTATAGTCATTAGTGTTAGTATAATCTCAATTATCAATCATCATTCTCATTTTTCATAAACACCCTCCCCCCCCCCCCGGTCTGTCCATCTCCTCAGACTTGGTACACAGTCAGTGAAGACACGGAAAAAGAGGTGAAAGATACCACATAGATTAGTCTTGAACATTCCTTTTTCTACCTTTTTGATTGACAATTATACAAATATTTCACAAAATGTGCACCAGATTATTCAATTTCAGTCCTAATTATACGAAAGAGCTCTCGTGGGAGGGAATTACCCCTTTCCAAACTACCCCCCCCCCCCCAATTTGGTCTATCTCCACTGAAAAAGTGCAGACACACAAGCGGAAAACGCCGGAGGTGGCATAAGACGATATTCACATTGTTCTTGAACATTCAGTTTTCTAACTTTTGATTAATAACTAATTTTTATGAAACATATTCCACCACAAGCGTACACCGGACCGTTCAATTTCAGTTATCAAAATGCAAAAATGTTCTCATGTGGGAGCGACATTCCTCCTCCCACACCCTCCCCCTTCGGTCCATCTCCATATAGACTTTGATAGTACACAGTCAAAGGATGTCACATTGTTGTTGAATATTATTATTGCTTACTTTTTGAGTGAATATATTACTCCCCAAAGTAGGCCTAATGCATCCAGATCGTTGACCTCCAGTTCTAAAAATGCAAAAGCTCCCCTAGTGGGAGGGGGACACATTGCCCCCTTCTGACCATCTCTCCTGACTTAGTTAGCACACAGTAGAGACGCAAATGCGAAAAAAAAGAGAGGTGGCAGTCCCCTCAATTTAGCCAATTTCTTGATATCCTTGAATATCTATTTTTCTTATTTTTTATTGACAATTTTCTAAATATTTCCTCGATTAAGAGTGCACCAGATCATTCAATTTCAGTTCAAAAAATGAAAAATCTCCTTTATGTGGGCCCACACCCTTCCCCTTCAGTCCATCTCCATAGACTTTGATAGTACACAGTGAAAGGACGCAGACGCGGTGTAAAGAAAAATGTGTCAGACACCACAATTTAGCCTTTCACATTGTTCTTATATCCCTCCCGTACCCTCCCCTTCTGTCCATCTATAACCTGCCTTAGCACACGGTGAAGACGCAAGCAGATGGGGAAAAAATGGTGACACACCCCTCAATTTAGCTATTCTGATTATCCTTGAATGTCTATATTTCTTGCTTTTTGATAACAATTTTCCAAATATTTCCCCCACCCCCCAAAAAAAAAGTGCACCAGATTGTTGAATTTCAGTTCTAAAAATGAAAAATATCCTTTATTTGTGTGGACCCACACTCTCATCCTGCTCATCTACTCCATCGCTTCAGTGTTTTCCATAAATGTTGAACACACTTTTGCCCCCCCCCCCCCCCCCACGGTAATATTCCTGTGTACGGTCTAGCTAGTATTATCAGGGACATTCGAATGCGCGCGCATGCGTCTTACCGTATTTTCTTCGCATATACTATCTTTCATTGCTAAAAGGTCAAAAAAATTCTGATCACGACCCCCCCCCCCCCCCCCTCCGAAAAAATCCTGGATACACCCCTGGTGTATGTGTGTGATGTGTGGGGTGTTATGTGTTTGTCACAAATATCCTTAAACATGCTCTATGAAATTCATTAAAATATTTATGGCCCATCTGACCTTGCTCTATAGGGATTCCTCTTAATCTTACTGCCGCTGTGTTGATGAAGTATATGCAGTATTTTGTCATTATACTGTATGGTTTCGCTTGATTGGAAAAACGAGTTCTTCTCGTGTCTATGGACAATTTTTGATACGTAAATTAGGATCGCATCTCTTCGATGTGGTGGATGACCATCAAAATGGAAATCAACACAACTCTTGAGGAGACTACCTTAATTGCCTTAGGATGATTACCATGTTCAGTTGATACCAAACAACTACAAATGACCAGGATTCCGCTCCACACACATCACAAGTTGAGAACCAAAGCTCACAATCTAATAGATACACCATGACTTAGTTGAAACATTTCATTTTGTCTCATTTTATGTCCACATTTGAAAGAAAAAAAATCAAAATTAAACACAGAATATCGGATTTATACATAAACATAGGAACAATATATAGAAAAAAAGTATACAACATTTTAAAAAGCGACAAAACACATCATGTCAATTATTATTTTGGTATGTGGGGGATTAACTGTTGGTCTTTCTGGAGCCGTTCCCGAGATTTACAACTAAAATTTGGCATAAATGGAATCAAGGAGTTATCTGATAACTCCTTGATGGAATACAAAATATAGAGAACTATTGAAGTTATCGAGTTATCGAAGCGATGTACATATAGGCCTACATTGAATGGAGCTGAAATGTACTATGATAAATGGAATTTTTACGGACAAGAAAGAATCTGCATAGCTCCTTTTGAATGTTGAGAGTCTTCTAGGCAACTGCGTGTAATTTGGCATCTTATTCCATTACACTGGTCAGAGTTAAAGTTAGGAATTTGGAAGTTAGGAAAACAACTCATCTGTTTAGTTTAATTATTATTTTGAAAAGACACATCAAGAAACTTTGGTAAAATACTATTTATATGAATATATATAAGACTACCGAGGAAAAAGGTGTCCTTGGAAAAATAGTCAATGAGTTACATTAGATTAATGGACCTGTGTGAATAAAAAAAGTGTGCTATTGATCATACAAATTGTACGATTTTGCACAAGAAAAAAAATTGCTTGAAGCTTGAAGAGACTTTGCACACCCCCCCCCCCCATATAAAAAAAAAGAACATTAGTCGCATAGGGTATGAATACTAGTATATCTGCCGAGAAAGTGTATTGATAATTCAATATGAGTTGGTAATTTCTACCACGATTTGACAAAGACAAAAAAAAAAAGGAAAACTGCATCCTTTTCTGAACAAAGCAAAACGAACATTGGTTCGTTTTATTTTGTTTTATATCGGTTTGCAGCCTAATTCATTGTTCATTATTCACTGTCTTGTGTATTTTCTGAGGGTCCCATATCGTACAAGCTTTGCTTCTTTCCTTAGTGGGACCCTCCATTTCAATTTCAATTTCAATTTCAATTTCAATTTATTTTCATATTTCTCGATGAAAAAATACATCAAATATAACAAAATTAAATGAAGTACATGATATCAAGCTGGAGACATACATAAAATATTGCAGATATATAAAACATATAGTGGTCGATCTATGAAGTTTGGAATCTGTGAATGAATGCTAAAGAAATATGAAGGAACCTACTTAAAAGCGAGCTTGTTGAGCGTAAGTCCCAGTTAAAATCGAGATAAAGATTAAGATGGGGAGCACGGGTACAACAATGACCGAAACATAGAGGGAAAAAAGTACAATTATACAGTTATATAACAAATTCTTCTCTAATGCAGATTTGGGGTCGGATAAGCCACATGCTGTAGGCAGATGAACCATTGTCGTTCTGGCAATAATAAGAATATGATTCAACATATAGTAACAATGATACGGTTTAGAAAGTATTAGAAATTTATACATTGCGTGTATTAAGGAGGGAACACATGCACCTGCAAATCCCCCCTCCCCCCCCCCAAAAAAAAAGAAGACATTCAACAACCAGTTACAGTGCAGAGAGAATTAAAATACCAGCTGTTATACTAGTACCTCGCCCCAGCTGTCTTAAAGAAGGAGGAATATACAATAGGTCATAAACACAGTGACAGAATTTACAGGGCACAAACAGCCGGTTTAACATGACAACCCTGGAGTAAATCCTGTACAGCACAAAACAGATTTCAATGCGCTGAATTAATGTAATCATTCAATAAATACTGACTTAATTTGCATTTAAAGGATGATAGTGATAAACAACCTGTGAGTTCAGAGGGGAGATCGTTCCAGTATTTACATACATAATTATTGTTTTCATCGCGAATTTTTTTCGAGTACAGTTTTGTACGTGGAAGGTGATAAGCGTCCCGTTGGCGGGTGGGATAATTGTGAACTGAGTAGTTTCTTTTGAACATGTGAAGAGAAACATCAGGAAGATCATTCGTGGAGTATTTATACATGAAAATACCTAAGTTGCAATCAAACAAGTCAGTCAATTTCAGAATTTTATTCTTGTGAAAAAAAAAATCATTTGTATGAGATAGATATCCGGCGTTATTGACAATTCTGATGGCGCGTTTTTGGAGAAGGAAAAGCGAATCAAGCAAAAATCTGGACGAATTACCCCATGCAAGAATTCCAAATAGTTGAGGTAAGGGGAAATCATTGTTGAGTATATAATTTGTAATATATGTATGGGGAAAAAAACATTTCAGCTTATTTAAAATTCCGATGTTTCTGGACAAAATTTTACTTAAATAGTAAATATGGGTTTTCCAGGATAGATCACTTTCAATGTAAAGTCCTAGAAACTTGATACTATCTACCTGGTTTAATTGATACCATTGATCTTAACATAATCAGAAACAGAGTGCAGAGAATTGCTGAACAGCATATAATACGTCTTATCAATATTTAGTGACAACTTATTTGCGTGGATCCTGGACTGAACAAGTTTCAGTTCATTGTTTAACATAATGTATATGCGTGTTAGAGTTACGCTGTGAAAGAAATAAATTCATGTCATCAGCAAAGCATATGAAAGAAAGAATCTGAGACGAAATTTGGAGGTCGTTTACGTACAAAATAGATAATAATGCGCCAAGTAGGGAACCCTGGGGGACTAACCTGTTTACTTTGTATACTAACCTGTTTACTTTGTCCCCTATTCGGAGAATGAATGGTATTTTTCCCCTGGATGTTTGCAATGTTGTCATCTATGCCATTTTTACCCATAGCGTCTAGTAGCTGACTTTCCGTATGCTACTTCGGTTCATATATCCCTCTATTTTCTATTTTCTTGTCTTTCTTTAAGGCGTCAAAATTTCACTTTCCCCAGCAACTATCTTCTGTTTCTCTTGGCATGCTTCTGCCGAAGATCCACATACTACAAGCTCTGTCTTTTTAGTGGGTCCCTCCATTTTTCGCATTTAAAACAACGGTATACATGTATTTCACTTTGATCACTTCTGTTTCTTTCTTGCAATACAATGTATGATTACTATAGGTCCTCAATTGTTGTAGTCTTTTTATTTCACTATATGTTCTACTTACCTTATTTTCTGTTACTAAATGAAGTGAAACATATGTTTTTGTTGAAAAATGAAATAAACTTTGAACGACCACAAGAAGTTTTTTTCAAGAGAGACTCGTAACCGTTTAAATAAACATATTGCTTTCTATTAGCATTAAACCCAATCTATAGAGCTGTCCCATGAATGCCGAAATGGCTTACTTATAAAGCAAAATATCATGGTCTATCGTGTCGAACGCTTTCGAGAAGTCGAGAAAACACCGATGGTATGGGAAGCGTCGTCTAAAGCATGTGCTTTTTTTTCTAAAATGAAAGCTAACAAAGCGTGGGTTGTGCTGTGCTGTTTTCTGAATCCAAACTGAAAATTTGAAAGAATATTACAATTGATAAGGAATCTAAGAGTTCGTTTTGTGAACAAGCTTCTCCAAAATTTTTGAAATTGAAGTTAAAAGAGATATTGGACGGTAATTGCTAACCGATTCTTTAGAACCCTTTTCAAATATTGGAACGACTCTAGCAATTTCATCTTTTCAGGGACTTTTTCAGTTGACAAAGATTGATTGAAGATATAAGTAAGGGGAGTAAATATTTCAGTTGTATATATTTTTTTGAAAGAAAAACGGAAATTCCGTCATCACCAGTACTTTCTTGTTATTTAGTTTGCGAACAATTTCTTTGATTTCTTCTCGATAGTAGGAACAAGAAACAAAGTCTGTGTATTCCTATCCTTAGAAACGAATAAAAAGGTGTCCCGGAGCGAGGTATTTTCTTGGCAAGATCTGGCCCAAGGTTAACGAAGAAGGCATTGAATACATCTGCCATCTCTCCTGGATTGTCTATCACGCGACCCTCGTTTAGAATACGATTTGGGGAATTCGCCTCAGTGCTGGATTTTAAAGCTGTGTTGATCACCTTCCACGTACTCTTTGTGTCAGATTTGCATCTATCGAACAGTCGGTAAAAATATTGTTGCTTAGCTAAGCGTAACGTAGAGGTCAGCGTATTTCGAACATAACGAGATTTAATTTAAACGTATGAGGATTTACATCCCCACCCTTAATTAAATTGTTTTATATGCACAATTTGTGGTCACACACATATATATATATATATATATATATATATATATATATATATATATACATATTTAAACTAGATATATCGCTACGGCGACTGATATGCCTCGCCATAATGCATGGTTCTCCTAATAGGTCTGTAGTACAATGTCTTGACAATGTGTGATGACAGTTTCACACAATTGGCAAAATATTAAAATGACAGGTTTGACACAAATGTGCTGAATGTTCACTTTCCTAGAACTAGGTTCAATTGGATGAATGATTAAAATGTCAGAGTGCAGGTATTTGGGGAAGTAGAACTGATGATTTTTACTTGACTTTTGACCCTTTTATAAGTTTATGCATTGAGTAATTTTCAAGGTATGGAGAAAAAGTATAATTTCAGTATCAAATGGGAAAATAGCATTATCTAAACCTGGCCTTTGACCTTTGACCTCACAGTTTGACCAAGACAAAATTTGACCAAGACAAAATTTGACCAAGACAAAATTGACCAAGACAAAATTTATGGTTTTAAGCAATATAATCAATATTTTTACCGGGTAAGTTGGTTGTAAACGACGTAGAATTGAACCAGGTGGAATATAGTCTGGGTGCCAGAGGCTGAACCTTGTTTTACCGTCCACCCAATGTTTTTTTATGGTTTTACCCTATTTCGGGGGTGCTGAATCCGAATCCGGATGATGCAACTCTTGCATCCTTGAGGGTTTTGAGATATTCAAGATGGCCGCCAAGATGGCCGCCAAAACCGGAAATTCCCACGTATTTCCTTCTAAATGGTGAGATATTGAAAACAAGTGATGGTTTTACCCTATGTCGAGGGTACTGAATCCGAATCCGGATGATGCAACTCTTGCATCCTTGAGGGTTTTGAGATATTCAAGATGGCTGCCAAAATGGCCGCCAAACCGAAAATTCCCACGTATTTCTTTCTAAATGGTGTGAAATTGAAAAGAATTGATGATTCCCCCTATTTGGAAGGTGCTGAATCCGAATCTGGATGATGCAACTCTTGCATCCATGAAGTTTTTGAGATATTTAAGATGGCCGCCAAAATGGCCGCCAATTAAAACCGAAAATTCCCATGTATTTCCTTCTAAATGTTGAGAAATTAAAAACAATTGATGGTTTTACCCTATTTCGAGGGTGCTGAATCCGAATCTGGATGATTCAACTCTTGCATCCATGAAGTTTTAGAGATATTCAAGATGGCCGCCAAAATGGCCGCCAATTAAAACCGGAAATTTCCACGTATTTCCTTCTAAATGTTGAGAAATCAAAAATAATTGATGGTTTTACCCTATTTCGAGGGTGCTGAATCCGAATCTGGATGATGCAACTCTTGCATCCATGAAGTTTTAGAGATATTCAAGATGGCCGCCAAAATGGCCTCCAATTAAAACCGGAAATTCCCACGTATTTCCTTCTAAATGGTGAGATGTTGAAAACAATTGATGGTTTTACCTTATTTCGAGGGTGCTGAATCCGAATCTGGATGATGCAACTCTTGCATCGTTGAAGATTTTGAGATATTTAATATTGCCGCCAAAATGGCCACCAAAACCGAAAATTCCCATGCACGTATTTCCTTCTAAATGGTGAGAAATTGAAAACAATTGATGGTTTTATCCTATTTCGAGGGTGCTGAATCAGAATCTAGATGGTGCAACTCCTACATTGTTGAAGATTTTGAGATATATTATTCAATATGGCCGTTAAAATGGCCGCCCAAAACGGAAGTTCCCATGTATTTCCTTCTAAATGGTGAGAATTTGAAAGCAATTGGTAGTTTTTATCTTATTTTGAGTGTGCTGAATCCGAAGCTCAGGATACAAGTCTTGCATCCTTAAGGGTTTTGAGATGATAAAGATGGTCGCCAAAAATGACCGCGAAAAACGGAAATTCATATGTAGACCCCCTATTTCCTTCTAAATGGTGTAAAATATAAAACAGTTGGTGGTTTTACACTATTTTGAGTTTGCTGAATTTGAAGCTCCAGTATACAGCTCTTACTTCCTTGAGGGTTTTGAGATAATAAAGATGGCCGCCAGAATGGCCCCTAAATGGCCGTCAAAAACGAAAATTTCCATGTAAGCCCTATGATTATTACCTTCTAAATGGTGTAAAATTGAAAACAATTGGCGGTTTTACTCTATTTCGAGGGTGCTGAATCCGAACCTAGTTGATGCAACTTTCGTGTTCTTTTTTAAGGGTTTTGAGATGTCCAAGATGACCGCCAAAATAACTGTCAAAAATTGGTACATTTTATGCCCTATTCAGCACCCTCGAAACTTGGTTGTTGAAATTCGTCAATTCTTTAGGGTTTTTAGACGTCCAAGATGACAGCCAAAATAAGTGGCAGAAATTCCAATGTTAATATATTTTTTCTTAATGGTAAAAAAATTAAAATAAATTGATGGTCTTACCCTATTTCGAGGGTGCTGAAGGTCTTTAAAGGTTTTCGGACATCTATAAATGTCCTGTATGAACGGAAACTCCTTAACATGTTCTTATACTGAAATGGTGAAGTATTGTGCTCCAACGCGAAGCGGGAGATTAAACCCATGCAGGGTGAAAAGCAATAATTCGTATTCTTGAATTCAACTCAGTTGAGCGAATTTGTCAAATCAGCCAAAATTTATTGACAGTCAAAATGACTGTCACAATGGTATTGTAATATACTGAGATATTCCGATAGATTCTATGTCTCAAACGGAACTTTAACACGTACTGGAAAAAAAGAAGTGATATTGACATCATACTGAAACGTACAAACGCAAAGAAAGATACGACTGAAAATGTCTTTATGCATAATTGTTATGAAATAATGCTTGTGGTCGCCAATAATATGGCTCCATAGATGTAAAGTTAATCCTTTTCGGCTATCAATAGAGTAAAATTAAATTATGGCACCTTGGTATTTGGTGTTGAAACTTTTCTTGTATTCTGACGAGTCTCGCCTCGTATTCTTGTGAAACTTGTCGCATATTCTGATTAGGTCATTGGAAATGGTTGCATCCATGACCACTATAGTAGATATCAATAAGGGTAATTTCAAAAACACTCTGCGCGATTATGATATTCGTAAGTACTGGATTATCAACCATTACCTTCCATGTTGTCGTTTGATTTTTATTTAGTTTTTTTTCACGGCTTGTTACCTGTGATTTGTCCGTCCCCTCGTGTGTGTTTGTAATAGATTATATATACATATATACACATACATAATGTTACATCATATTGAAGAAAAAATGAAGCATAACGATAAAAATGTCCCACTCGTGTCTTCAACAATGTCATCAAGACCACCAATATAAACCAAATAACCAATTTGAGTGTTCATGGATAAAGAGATTAAAACTGCTCATGGATTAAGGCAGGTAATGATGGGTAATTTCAGTACACTTCTTTACATCACTATCACAATATGATTTAGATGAACATGTCTTGTCCATTAATTGTTAGTGTTCAAAACTTATCCATCATATGTAGAGGAAACAGTGTAATCTTGCAATTATTCAACCGCATCTGTAGTCTTGAAGGGTTAATTGCTGGCACACTTGTATCGTACCAACTCAAAGATATCCAGTAGAGCTGGTTTCACTGTATATACAGCAAGTTCAAACTGTGCCATTTACGAAAACCATTAATTGTTATCAATTTCTCACCATTTATAAGAAGGAAATACATTGGAGTTTCCGTTTCGGCGGCCATTTTGGCGGCCATCTTGACTATCTCGAGGTGCATCATCCAGATTCGGATTCAGCACCCTCGAAATAGGATAAAACCATCAACTGTTTTCTATTTCTCACCATTTAAAAGCTAATACATAGAAATTTCCGGTTTTGATTGGCGGTCATTTTGGCGGCCATTTTGGCGGCCATTTTGGCGGCCATCTTGAATATCTCAATACCCTCAAGGATGCAAGGTTTGCATCATCCAGACTTGGATTCAACACCATAGAAATAGGGTAGATCCATCAATTGTTTTCAATTTCTCACCATTCAGAAGGAAATACATGGGAATTTGCGGTTTTAATTGGCGGCCATTTTGACAGCCATTTTGGCGGCCATCTTGAATATCTCAAAAACTTCATGGATGCATGAGTTGCATCATCCAGGTTCGGATTCAGCACCTTCCAAATAGGGAGAATCATCAATTATTTCCAATTTCACACCATTTAGAAGGAAATACGTGGGAATTTCCGGTTTTGGTGGCCATTTTGGCGGCCATCTTGAATATCTCAAAATCCTCAAGGATGCAAGAGTTGCATCATCCAGATTCGGATTCAGCACCCTCGAAATAGGGTAAAACCATCAATTGTTTTCAATATCTCACCTTTTAGAAGGAAATACGTGGGAATTTCCGGTTTTGGCGGCCATTTTGGCAGCCATCTTGAATATCTCAAAATCCTCAAGGATGCAAGAGTTGCATCATCCGGATTCGGATTCAGCACCCCCGAAATAGGGTAAAACCATCAAAAAATATTGGGTGGACGGTAAAACAAGGTTAGGCCCAAAAAGTGGCTTTGGCACCCAGACTAATATATAAAATTCTTTGGTCTCTATATTGATTGTAAGTTGACATGGAGAGTTCATGTTGATTCTTTGCGTAAATTATTATCAAAAAATGTAGGTGTTATGTATAAGTTAAAACAGTTTTTTCCTAAACATGTTCTGCATTTATTTTATTCTACTCTATTTTTGCCTTATATAGGTTATGGAATCCTTGCATGGGGAAACTGCTGTACAACTAGACTTAATTCTTTATTATTGATATAGAAAAGAGCTATACGGATAATTAACTTCGCCACATTTTTCGAACACACTAATGTCTTATTCTTTTCCAGTAGAACACTTAAGATCCAGGATTTATATCATTTTAATATCGGGTCATTTATGTATCAATTAAACTCAGGTGGTCTCCCTGATGTGTTTTCTTCGATGTTTGTCAAAAATACTGAAGTTCATTCTTACCCTACTAGACAAAAAGATTCTTTTCATCTTTCTCCTGTACGAACCGTATCTGCTTTAAAAACAATAACCACTACAGGACCTAAATTTTGGAATGAGTTGGATAGAGAAATAATCCAATCTCAGTCTCTTTATTCATTTAAACATAAACTTAAACTAGTTTTTCTGAATTCATATCTATAGCTATTCTTCAATCCTCCTCGATATTCTCTGTTCATACTTCACGTTACTGACATTATCGATTATGTAACATGTGCCTCGCTCGTGATTTCTGTATTATCTCCTGAACTTCCTTTGTACACATTTGGTATCTCTGCTATTGTACACTGCATCTGACTTGTACCTCGCTCGGGTGATCACGCAACACTCAAGAAGTCTGTGCCGCGGACATTGTTTTCATTGTTTTCTTTTTCTTTTTCTTTTTACTTTTTGGCGTTTATATTTCTCCAATTCAGAAATTGTCATTCCTTTAATTACATACCCAAGTAAGAAATAATCTCACATCCGCATCTGGGAATCTACACCCTACAAGCAATGCTTCTATGTAGATTCCTCATATTTCACATGTTTTATTGTCTTATAAGCTGTACGTGACAATTCATCCAGGCTTTTGTATTGTGATGTTTATGTTTTATGTATTTGTTGAAATGTGGAATATGGAACAATAAAAAACAAACAAACAAACAGTTCCAAAGAGAATCACTGTTAGGTTGAACATGCATAAATATGTAAGTTTCATGATGATACCTTGAGTTACTTTTGAGATATGGAGGAAAAAGTGCAATTTAGCACTTTCACTTGACCTTTGACCTTCGACCTTTTGGCAAGAAACTTCCCACAGAATATATATTGGGTAATGCATGTATACATCAAGTAAAAAAAAAACCTTCAGGCATTGCATAAATATAAGGAAAGTAGTGATATTTTGAGGAGTTGACCTTGACCTTTGACTCCCTGACCTTTGAACCATGACCCCCAACTTCCCTAGATAATCACTGCCCATTGGAACAAGCATATATACTAAGTTCCATGAAGATACCTTGAACCATTTGCGAGATATGGAGAAAAACATGAATTTTCAACCTTTTTTTCACAAAATAACCTGAGACCTTTGACCTTTGACCCCGTGACCCTAAAATCCAAACAAAGTATTATCCTCCCAGTATATACCCTCATACGAAGTTTGATGTAAAACCACCACACGGTTTTTGAGATATCGACAAAAACAAAACGGGACGGACGTACGTACGGACGTGCGGACGGACGGACGACCCGAAAACATAATGCCTCCGGCCACTTCGTTGGCGGAGGCATAAAAAACTTGTGTTTTCTCAATCTGTTACTCATTGTCACATGTAATTTGTTAAATCACTGGGGTTTTTTTCAATTATTACAAATATCTTCTTCTTATAAATTGGATATAATTTCTCTGTTTATTTGATGGATCGAGATGAAAATAAATTTGAATCTTGAATCTTAAATCTTAAATCCCTTGTCGTAAGTATAACTGAGTAATTAACGCCATGACCTGGTATGATCATGTTAATAATGTATCAAGTTTAATAGAAATATAGGTATATTATATAAATTGAAAGATTTGTTATCTGTGAAGTCTTTTTGTGTTATATAATGCTTTTATTCTTCCGCATTTGAATTATTGCAACATTGTTTGGGGAATTGCTTTAAAACCAAGATCAAAGCACTCTCGTTATTACAAAGGAAAGCAATCAGAATATGCTCCCAATCCAACTAAAGTTTTGATCACATCACTCCCATTTTAAAAGACGAGAAAGCACTTTACAAAGTTGAGGATATTCACACATTCCAAACAGCCATTTTTACGTTTAAGTATGTCACACACTTACTTCCATCTTCATTTGAAATATTCTTTGCCTACAATACTGATAATCATTCTTACCCCACACGACGATCATCCCACTTTCATATCAATAATCCTAGATCCCTGTTAGCAAATAGACATCATGATCCTGACGTATGGAGCTCATTATCCGTCACTTTTAAATCACGAATAGCACATTATTCTGTCAAGGCAACCATAAAAAAAAAAATAGATATACCAATTGAATTGTTACTGTGTCTGACATCTGAATTTGATTTCAAATATGTCATCTGCATTACGGTTTAAATGCAATTATTTCTGAATCTTTTTCTTTCCAGGTATGTATAGTTATGTGTTATTTTGAGGTTCATGCATTTTCGCGCACAACACGCTGCTTGCACCTTGCACAATTTCAGGCCCAACACTCCGACTCTTTTTCGATCTTTTTTCCGCTACCACGTTCTCAGGCCACTATCACTTTTTTTTTTCAAGCACACGCTTACAACATGTGGCCCGAAGCATTTTACTCCTTATATACATTCCCTTTTATCTGGCTCCGATTATCATCGTTGATAATAGATTTGTAAGTTATGTTTGTACTGTATATTCTCTTGAAAAATATTATTGATGATGTTATTTTGTATTGAAAACATTTAGAAAAATACTATTCATGATGTTATTTTGAATCGAAATGATGAAAAATGCAGAAATAAAACCAAACCAAACAAACAAAATGCTGACTAAATGAGCAACACTCGGATATACAGTATGTCCAAAAAAAAATTACAACGGGGCCCTCCGCAATGATATCTTTAAAAATAGTGAATCAATCTAAACACAAATTCAGGGTATGAAACTATAACTCATTGCCCACATCTTAAAGAAAAAACCACTCGATTTGCTTCAGTGGTCAAAGAGAAATATGGAATTTTGTAGAGGATGTCGGGAATCTCTTCTGTCCAAGTTCACTAAAAATTTAAATCATATTGGGCATTATCAATGCGAAAATCTGATTGTAAATTTTTGGGGGACATACTGCAGTAAGTCGCCCCAAAAATTACAACCAGATTTTCGAATTGATAACACCTAATAATGATAAACCTGTCTAACTGCTACTTCAGGGTCTTAAAATATAACATCTTAGCTCTATTTTGCAGAAAACCCCATTCAACTTGATTAAGCGGTCACAGAGAAATGTGGATTGTTGTAAAGCATGTCATGAGTCCCATTCTTCTAATTTTAGCAATTCAATGCTCTTGTGTGTGAATAATTTAATTTTTAGTGAATTTGAACAGAAGAGATTCCCGACATCCTCTACAAAATTCCGTATTTCTCCTTGACCACTGAAGCAAATCGAATGGGGTTTTCTGTAAGATATGGGCAATGAGTTATAGTTTTATACCCTGAATTTGTATTTAGATTGATTCACTATCTTTAAAGATATCATTGCGGAGGGCCCCGTTGTAATTTTTTGGGACATACTGTACAGTGGTCTTAACTATACTATGTATGTTGAAATTTCAAATAGGATAAAATTTGGTGGGCCATTTTGCTCGAGATATCGACAATGTAAAAGCTTCTGACAATCTCACCGCCTCTCAAAACTTCCCACCTCGTCCCTAAAAGTTATTCCGAAAGGTCAGATACGATCATATGTATTTCCTTTCACTTCTAATTGTACCAGTCCTGTAAATGAGTCATATTTCAAATGCGAAGACTTTCCACATGAACCGTTGAGCTCTGTTGCATTATCAAGGTTGTCGTTAATTTCATGTTTGGCGCCCGTATTTATCTCGATCCTCGTTTTTGTCAATATCTCAGTTAATAAATTTTTCTAATCTACTGATGGAACACTAAACTGAGGATTTGAGTTATCGTAGCAGGATATTCATCAGGTTCAGACCACGGACAACCTCGACGATTTACAGTGTATGCAATGCATTGAACGAAACTTTTTCGGGACAAACAAAATCTTCGTTATTTAAGCTTTAAAATAGTATCCTGAGTTGATCTTTTTTTATTTGTATATTCCAGTCTACAATATAAAAAAAGTGACAAAATGCAATATGCCCTTACCATCTGTTCTCATGCCCACCGACAGGCACTTCTGGAATCTGCAGAATTGACAGTTGTTTCTGTTCGCTTTATTGACCACACAGGATTCGCCAGAACTTGCCGATCCTTTGCAAGTGTACGTAAGACTCTTTTGCACGGTTCTCTTGAAGAAACCCTTGCAAGCTTCGCAGGAAAATGCTTTGTAGTGAAATCCCGTGCCATGATCGCCGCATACGAGACACGACAGGCAATGCTGATCGTCATCGGTGGGTTGGGCTGAACTACCTGCGGATGAAACGGCAGTCGGCTCCGGCTGCAGTGCGGCGCCAGAAAAGATTGAGACATCCTTGCCTAAAATCGAGCAACCGCCAGCTGCAACTTCATCGACCTCCCTACCTTTCAAATCCTCATTAACATTGCCATTGCCTGATGCTTCCATTTCAGCGCGACTGATGGACAGCGTAAAACTCGTAAACTTCACCGCACGGAGTCTCGAATTAAAGTAAAGCTTAAAGTCCTCAGAGACGTCTAATATTGTTATTTGGCACTCACAAACCCGCATCTCCTGTCAATCCTTGTAAGCGCACATGCGTCCAACACAGGTTTATGTAACGAGGAAACAGTATATTAACATAATGTAATGTTATTAATATCATATCTATATTGTCGCAGAGTGTATAAATACCGCCGTATGTCTCTTTTTTGTACTGATCTTGTAGACATGAACATGTTCTTATCCTTGGCTGCATGGTATGTATATTCTCAACGACAGGCATGTCAGATTTTTCATATTTCTTTGTACATTCTGTTGATAAAGGTGACGAAATGGACAGAATTTCTTTATTTCATTCTTTCAATTTAGGAATTTATGAATTCATGAGACAAATTCAAGAACCAAATGATATTTTCAATTTCTTTCATTTGAAATAACATTTCACATTTCTACCATTGTTGTTAATATTGTTTCTTCTCTAATGTGATTTGGATTTGGATTTGACCAAAAATTTCATTTTCCTGCATTATTTTTTGCCTTTCTTTATTTTTGGGTGCTACAAAGACATTATACAGATCAGGAGTTAATTTTTGAATATTCATTTGTTCTTTTTATTGTGTTAAGATTGTCTTTTGTTCTCATTAATGGAAGAGTACGTATTCATGAATAACATCTTGTCAATTTTTGCAATTTTTTATTTTTATGCCTGGGAAGAGAAAAATGAAAGTGTTCACTCGTGCATATGAAAGTATATGCTACCCACAATGAGGCACTGCGTACGTTTGGGAAGGGAATTATCTCTCGCACTATATATATATATATATATATATATATATATATACATTCGATGATTACAGTAAGTTCTGGAGTATGGTCAGATGGGGCTCTGGGTGTGTGTGTGTGTGTGTGTGTGTGTGCGTGCGTGTGTGAACATTTAGACCGCTGGGGTTCGTATGTGTGCAGGTTACATACGCGTCAGTGAAAAGATGCGGGCTTTGCTTGTTTGTTATATACTTTTGATACTTTTTTCGTGTAATATTCAGAATTCTGGTTGACGGAGGTCAGTCTGGACTCAGGATTTTAAGGCTTTAAACGAACTGGCATGCCAGCATATCTCCGCCTATTTGGCACTAAATGCAGGTAATAAAATAACGAAAAATGCTACTTTGGCCGAATTCTCTTCTTCGATATGTTTGATACCTTAAAGCAGTTTTCATTCTTCAATTTGACGAAAATACTTTTTGTCACACACTCTTTAGCGGTTGATAATCAATTCAATTAATTTCACTTTTATAAAAAAATAAATAGAAATTTCACTTGCTTTGGTAAAAGAGAACAAGGTTTCATTAGCAAAATAAAGTTAAGTGAGAAGAGTATAATGATTGTGGAACCAAGGAGGTTTACGAGTTGGAGTTCCAACTGGCTGTAATTATTCAAACAGTTGTCAGATTTCTATTGATGTACAAAAGAATTTCACAGGTGCATTTGTGCCTTTGATGATCGATGTTCGAAGCCGCCGTCTTGCTGAACAATCTGAAGATTCATTTTGAACGTTGATATAATATTGGCCATATTTTGCTTATTTATTTATTAAATGAAATGAAATTTCACTTAATGATAAAGCATGTAAAACAAAAGTCAATCCCGTGCAGAAATTTGTTCAAAAGTATAAATCAGCGCTGTGTATCATGTGAAAATGTTTAAAACCGTACCATCCTGGAAAGCCGGTTTTATCACTTTTCCACTTAATTCCGACAAATGAAATTAGCATGGAATAATCTTCAAGTATAATTCTTTATGATAGATATATCAGATTAGTGCCCGGGTATGCCCAGTCGAGTAATTTTCATCTTTATTTCAGCATTTTTTGCGCAATTTCTATTCGCACATCCTCGTGTCTGTACCACCTATCTTTTATAAGAAGGGATAGCGAACAGTAATTACCATCACAAAGACATATCTTCCTTAGAAAGTGGCTGGTGATTATGCAATGAGACACGAGTCAATAATAGTCTTACTATCTGCGTGGCAGATCCTGTTTGGCATATGCTTCAAATATTTTTGAGCGGCGGCATCGAACATCTAGTAAAGGAAATAAGACGGTTGTGACTCCATTCTCAACGACAGGCATGTCAGATTTTTCACATTTCTTTGTACATTCTGTTGATAAAAAGTGAAAATAGAACTTTAAGTTCGAAGTTTGGTATATTATTAGGAATGAAAAAAGATAGAAACATGGATTGATATGTATATTTACAAGGCATAGGGCCTATAATAATTTGTATACACTCAGCAAAAAAAAAGACACTCTTTCCGGTAATTTTTTTTTTTAATCGTTGTTACATATACCACATCAAAGTTTATTCGATTGGCTATCAACCTGGTAGATTAATACAAAGGGAAATTTTACGCATGAGTAAACACGTCCGTCTTTGTCCTCCAAGGCACAGAAGTAAAAATTACAGAAATTGACATTTTGTCATTCACTTGCAAATGCCCTTCAATATGGCAATAACAACAAAAGATCAATTTTGCACAATTACAGATATAATGAAAACGCAAAAAAAATAAATTTTCGTACCCTTGTACCTCTTTATATCCTCAAACAAACACAAAGCGGGAAATAAAGGGGAAAATAAGGATTTTTTTTTCTTGAAATGAAATAGGGAGTAAGCCGCAAAGGTGACGAAATGGACAGAATTTCTTTATTTCATTCTTTCAATTTAGGAATTTATGAATTCATGAGACAAATTCAAGAACCAAATGTTATTTTCAATTTCTTTCATTTGAAATAACATTTCAAATTTCTACCATTGTTGTTAATATTGTTTCTTCTCTAATGTGATTTGGATTTGGATTTGACCGAAAATTTCATTTTCCTGCATTATTTTTTGCCTTTCTTTATTTTTGGGTGCTACAAAGACATTATACAGATCAGGAGTTAATTTTTGAATATTCATTTGTTCTTTTTATTGTGTTAAGATTGTCTTTTGTTCTCATTAATGGAAGAGTACGTATTCATGAATAACATCTTGTCAATTTTTGCAATTTTTTATTTTTATGCCTGGGAAGAGAAAAATGAAAGTGTTCACTCGTGCATATAAAAGTCTCCCCCTTTTTTAACCTTCCAAGTAGATAGCCAATAAATATTTAGCTTAGAAATGCTATGACAAATATGAACTTGGAGAAGTGTGTACTTTCTTTTTTTTGCTGAGTGTATTATAAAACGTATATAAATATTATATATATATATATACATATATATATATATATAAATATATATATATATATATATATATATATATATATATATATATTATTAGATATACATATTAGATATGATATATATATTTCTTTCAGTATATGCTACCCACAATGAGGCACCGCGTACGTTTGGGAAGGGAATTATCTCTCGCTATATATATATATATATATATATATATATATATATATATACATTCGATGATTACAGTAAGTTCTGGAGTATGGTCAGATGGGGCTCTGGGTGTGTGTGTGTGTGTGTGTGTGTGTGTGCGTGCGTGTGTGAACATTTAGACCGCTGGGGTTCGTATGTGTGCAGGTTACATACGCGTCAGTGAAAAGATGCGGGCTTTGCTTGTTTGTTACTTTTGATACTTTTTTCGTGTAATATTCAGAATTCTGGTTGACGGAGGTCAGTCTGGACTCAGGATTTTAAGGCTTTAAACGAACTGACATGCCAGCATATCTCCGCCTATTTGGCACTAAATGCAGGTAATAAAATAACGAAAAATGCTACTTTGGCCGAATTCTCTTCTTCGATATGCTTGATACCTTAAAGCACTTTTCATTCTTCAATTTGACGAAAATACTTTTTGTCACGCACTCTTTAGCGGTTGATAATCAATTCAATTTATTTCACTTTTATAAAAAAATAAATAGAAATTTCACTTGCTTTGGTAAAAGAGAACAAGGTTTCATTAGCAAATTAAAGTTAAGTGAGAAGAGTATAATGATTGTGGAACCAAGGAGGTTTAAGAGTTGGAGTTCCAACTGGCTGTAATTATTCAAACAGTTGTCAGATTTCTATTGATGTACAAAAGAATTTCACAGGTGCATTTGTGCCTTTGATGATCGATGTTCGAAGCCGCCGTCTTGCAGAACAATCTGAAGATTTATTTTGAACGTTAACATAATATTGGCCATATTTTGCTTATTTATTTATTAAATGAAATGAAATTTCACTTAATGATAAAGCATGTAAAACAAAAGTCAATCCCGTGCAGAAATTTGTTCAAAAGTATAAATCAGCGCTGTATCATGTGAAAATGTTTAAAACTGTACCATCCTGGAAAGCCGGTTTTATCACTTTTCCACTTTATTCCGACAAATGAAATTAGCATGGAATAATCTTCAAGTATAATTCTTTATGATAGATATATCAGATTAGTGCCCGGGTATGCCCAGTCGAGTAATTTTCATCTTTATTTCAGCATTTTTTTGCGCAATTTCTATTCGCACATCCTCGTGTCTATACCACCTATCTTTTATAAGAAGGGATAGCGAAAAGTAATTACCACCACAAAGACATATCTTCCTTAGAAAGTGGCTGGTGATTATGCAATGAGACACGAGTCAATAATAGTCTTACTATCTGCGTGGCAGATCCTGTTTGGCACATGCTTCAAATATTTTTGAGCGGCGGCATTGAACATCTAGTAAAGGAAATAAGACGGTTGTGACTCCATTCTCTTGAACCTCCTCGGTGGAACCCTGTAGCAATTTCACGTTGTCATGAAAACTGAAGAGATGAAGAACTCAAAAATTTTGGAGTGATCCCTGAGGTCACTCCAAAGTTAGTGAAAAAGAACATTTTCACTCAAAATTCACTCCAATTTCACTTGAAACTCACTCTTTTCTGTTATTCACTCCTGAGTCCTTCAAGAGTGAACATTTTCACTCTTCTTTTTTTTTTAGAGAGTAAGGTCTTATTTTCCCAAAGTAGCCTCGTCAGTGTTGCCACTGCTCTACCATAGGGCCCTGCCATTATTATTACCCTAGCGTTGTCAGATACGCATTTATACACCTGGGTCGAGAGGGACATGGTGGGTAAAAATATCTTGTCCAAGGACGTAAGCACTGGGCAAGATTCTAACTCGGGTCCTCCGATCAGGAGTCGGGAGTCTTATCCACTATACCAAAGTGTCCCCACCCACCCAATGATAATATACTAAACAAACACGAAAACAAAAAAAGAAATTGATATTGACACTTTGCTGAAAAAAGAAATATCGAATCAGACATCATAGAGATCAGATAATTTATTTCATTGATTGCAGTTAGTACACTGTAAAAACATCGGTGTTAGATTTAACACCATGGGTGTTAAATCTAACACCGATCAAACTTCAATAGTGGACCACATCCACAGGTGTAGAAAATGTATTGTGACGGTGTTAAAAAGTGTTCACCTGGCACTTCGTGGTGTTAATTTGACACTGTGGCTGGTGATATTTTTGACACTGCGCTAGAGTTAATTCAATAATGACACCGCATGGTGTTGATTTGATATTGGTGGTGTTAATTTCAATGGTATAACACCCGTCCAGCTTCAATAGGGGACCACACCAACTGGTGTTACTGTGGTGTAAATGTGTTTACACATTTTTTCAAAAATCAAGTACTTATCGGAAAATTCTTTATCGTCTTGTTGAAGTTCAAAATTAACAAGAAGTGCAGTAACTAAGAAACTATTCAAAAAACAATTTTAAATTTTGAAATGACATCCGGAGGTGTTAATCTAACACCATGAATGAGCACCGGAAATTTAACACCAGCTCAGTGTTTCATATTGAACACCGGACTTTCTGCAGTGTACACGAGAATGGTCAGGGTGTGTGTGTGTGTGTGTTTGCTTAAGTGTGCTTGTGTATCTGTGCTTGAGTGAGGTATACCTGTGGTGTGCTTAGAGTGGGAAATGTTGATGAGGCGAAGGGCGGGGGGGGGGGGGGGTTAATGTTCTATATAGGTATGGATTATGTACAGACATTGATTTTGTTTAAGAGATTGTATGTAAGTGCTAGTATTTTTTTTTCTTTGTTCCGCATTCTTTATATTTTTATCCATGGGTTTACAAATATAATGCTTTTTGCTTGATCCTTTATCAATAATTGATTGATAATTGATTCCATTATTGAATAATTATTGCTGTGTCGAGTGTAGTAATGTAGTCAATGTGTATCATATTTTCGTAAGTAGAAACTTGACACATTGACAGTCTCGTTATTTCCTTTGTAATAATTGTTCTATTTTATAAAATATTTGAAATGCCACGGATAGCAATAACAATAGCTGCGACTAGTGTATAAATGCTACCAATTAAAAAGTGCATTGTATGTCATATTTTAGGGAGGAGGAGAGTGGGAAAGAAAAGAAGAAGAAGATGATGATGATGATGACGATGGTGATGATGATGGTGATGATGATGATGTTGGCAACGATGATGATGGTGATGATGATGATGATGATGACGATGATGATTATGATGATGATGATGATGATAGTGATGATGGTGGTGATGGTGATGATGATGACGATGATGATGATGCTGATGGTGATAATGATGGCTGATGATGATGGTGATGATGATGACGATGATGATGATGCTGATGGTGATGATGATGGTTGATGATGATTATTATGATGTCTGATCAGTAAGAATGATGTCATTTTCACATGTAGAGTGTACTGCAGGGCCGGCGCACAAGTCGGGGGGGGGGGGGGGGCCTCCCGTGCATGGAAGTGCATGGAACCCAATACTGTGAAGACCTTTTCAGTGTTTTGTGTGCGTGTGTTTGTTCGTTTGTTTGTTTGTTTGTTTGTTTGTTTGTTTGTTTGTTTGTTTGTTTGTTTTTTGCTTGTCAGGCGAATTTGGGAGGGAAGTGGCAGCCAAAACTGTTACGAATGTGAAAACGTCTTTTTTTCTTCTTTCTTTTTTTCTTTCTTTCATTTCTTCTTGCTTTTTATAAGCCCATTTTGGTTGAGAAGTGACAGCAAAAGACCCTCCCCCCCCCCCCCCCCTCCCCTCCATTCTGGAAACTAATCGACGTCATTGTTCCAATGGCGTCGGGCCTCATTTTAGTAAAACAAACACACGAACAAACAAAACAAAACTGCAACCAGCAGACGTACCAGGTATATGTTTTCACTTGCACCGATCTCAAGACCGAGACACTGAGCACTGTAGAGCCGTAAACAGGTAAACGGCTCTGTAAGGCTCATACTGTAAATAAAATGGAATGCATGCCCCTGACCGCTTCACAAAATCGTGCCAAAGTTACTGAAATAAATGAAGAAAAAAATAATTCAAAAATATAAATGCAATTTGGCAAAGAACTGAATAACCGCAGATATTAAGTATGGATTACTCTACAAACTGCATTTTGGTTGGAAGATGAAAGTTTTTCTCATGGAATTTGAAGGGACTACTAGTATTATATTTTTATTGGGTGCATGTACAGAAAATATGTGATTTTTTGAGTGAAAAGAACTCGTAGGCTGGCTTTGCGAACCCTTGGACAGAGTTTGAGCTGAAGAACCTCCCTTGGAAATTTGATGGATGAAAGGGTATACCTCACTTATCCAGGTTAAGGAAGATGAAACATCTCATTTCTCCAAGCTATTTTACATAATTTTTTTGAATTTTGAATTTAACACACGTCTGGAGAGTACCCGTGTGAGCCGTGATACGTACAGTAGTGTCCGTGTTTCAATACAGGGACACTATTGTGATACAGAGTGTAAAACCGCCCTCAACGTCTCCAAACAGTTGCTGGTGCGGGGATTCCCCGCTCCCAGTCGAGGGAAATTTCGTACTGATACTACTACTGGTAGTCGGTTGTGTGTCGGCATGATTTCACATAATGATTGGCCTAACACTTATTGAACACACATCTTGAATCGTTCGTGGACAACATGATCATGATCCAGTCATCTTCGAACAGATGTGCTATGTAGGATCTTCATCTTGTTAAAATCAGCGAGGGAACATCACTGCTATTGCTAACTACACACAGCCCTGTTGCTGTACGTAAGTACGACTTGATCGACAAGTATGTCTAATTCCGCGAAAAACTTCTCATTAATAATAATGACATTTGCTGGGTCAGTTTTTCGCTTCTTTATACAGACACCATTGATACATGTATACGCTATTGCGACAGTTTGAACCGTTCTGGTTCAACGCAACTTCGACCCATTTCCTCCCGCATGAAAATGGTTATTATCATTTTTTCGAGCTTGGTTTTCAAACCAATCTGGAAAAAAAAAAAACAAACATATACAGGATTAATCAGTCAACATTTTGACTCACCTCTTCCACTGTTTCCTCCTGTTTTCTGGTTGTTTCCTCCACTTCTTTGCAGCGCTCCCCAATTCATCGCCGCCTTCATTTGAAAAATGACCGCACGAACGTCTACGGCAAGCCAAATGCTCCATACAATCACTATATCAGTACAGACTGAAGTACTAGTAAGTTGTTTGAGCGCTAAATTTAACTTCGCAATATTACGAAGTTAAATAATAAATAACCATTTTTATGTGGGGGAAAATGGGTCAAAGTTGCGTTGAACCAGAACGGTTCAAACCGTCGCAATAGCGTATCATGTATCAATGGTGTCTGTCTTTAGAGAAGCGAAAAACTGACCCAGCAAATGTCATTATTATGAATGAGAAGTTTTGCGCAGAGTTAGAAATACTTGTCGGTCAATGTAAGTACATGTATGTGTCGCCGAAGCACGGCGTCTGGTCTGGTCGGGCTAATCCATAGTCTCGGTCGCGTCGTCGAGTTACAGTCTGACATACATACATAGAGAATTGTCTTGGGATTCCCCATTCTCAAGTCAGAGCTGCCAATCAGCATGTTTTTGTGATTTAATGCATGTTTGTCTCCTCTATTATTAGGTTAAGAAATATATATTTTATCAAAACTTAAATCTATCTTTCAGAAATATAATTTACCATGTTTGGTATAGAGTCTATGCAATTTTCCCATTCTTGAACCAAAACATGATTTCTGTCCTGACAATATGTTTCTTGATGTGCAGGGATACATGTACATTTTTCTTCTTTTTTTGTAGGTGTTTGTAGCCTAAAGCTGAAGCTTTTTTATCACTTAGAATGGTTGTGCAAGTTGCATGCGGAGAAATAAAAATGGATCCAACTAGGAGGGGGAACTTGCATCGCCATGATGGTGCTGGACGTTACAGTGCGGCAAATGAAGACAATGACCTTCACTATGGTAACTGCTCAAATATGATTTCACCTGGATGTGAAGAGGGCAACAGACCACAACATCAAGAGCTACAGACAGTACAGGACTGGATGAATAATTTGTCACAGCCAGAATCCCTGATGGATGTAGATAATGAAGAGGATCTGTGCTACAACCCAGATAACTTCACATGTAATGGACCATCATATAATGAGGAGGGAAAACTAGAATACTCTCCGCTCGTTGAGGCATCGGACTCCCAAGAAAGGCTGGACATCTGCCATGCAGGAGCTTCATCATCACACACTGAGGATAAGAGTAAGACTTTGCAGGATTATCATATAGCATTGCCAAGTCTGGCTCCTCAGAGTAATGGTTTCCCAGAGCCAGAATGTATTGTAATATTAGACAGCAGTGAGGAAGACACTTCTGATGGAGATGGTGACAGGCCAAGTAGTCATGGAGATGGCAATTACATATACCAGGAAATATCAGCTGACCATAATATGCAAGACGGAGGAGTCACAACCGTGCAAGATTGGTTAGATAACCGGCCACATACTCAAGAAGAGAGCCAGGAAATGAGTAGCCAGCACAGTGGGTACATAGAAGAATCATTCTCCATGCCCCTTCTGGATGACCAAGATGTTCAGGATGACCAAGATGTCCAGGATGACCGAGGTGTCTGGGATGACCAAGATGTCCAGGTTGACCTAGGTGTCTGGGATGACCAAGATGTCTGGGATGACCAAGATGTCCAGAATGACCAAGGTGTCTGGGATGACCAAGATGTCCAGGATGACCAAGGTGTCTGGGATGACCAAGATGTCCAGGATGATCAAGGTGTCTGGGATGACCAAGATGTCCAGGATGAAAAAGATGTTCAGGATGTCCAAGATGTTCAGGAAGACCAAGATGTTCAGGATGACCAAGATGTCCACATGACCCCAGACAGGCTGGAGGAAGAGAATGTATCATTTCCACCAGAGAGCTCCAATCAATCAGCTCTGTCGGTACCAAGCCCCCATTCATCATCTGATTCTGCCCACAATGTGCATGGTAAGTCTTTTCAACTCACTCTTGAATTATATTCTGTTTGTCTTCAGACTAAAATACACAACTTGCTCTATTAAAACTAATCTGGTTTAACTTAAGTTGTAACAGAAAATTAATTTTAAATGAATGCATAAAAAATGAATAATAATTCGGCACTTTTGGCATAGGCCTCAGAAGACTTTTTTTTAAAGTGGGACTCTGGTTAAAGGTTGGGTGGGTCACTTGAGGGTTAACTTGCACTGCCCTTTTGGAACTTTGTGTGACAGGAGGAGATGAAGCATAATTCATCAACTAAACATGAATACAAATTATATTCACTTTTATAAGCGTGTGTTTCAACAAGTAACTTATGTCAGGTGTGCTTGCTGTCCACTGTATCTGTAACAATCACTATGCAATTAAAGGTTTAGAAGTTAAAAAAAGAAATGTAAAAGGATTTTTTTTTATAATGCTGTATCTAATCTAGTCTTATGTTTTGTTTTTTTTTCCTGCACCTGGCTGTAATAATGACATCACAAGGCCTTCAGGGTAAAGACCAAACTGAAATTGCATCAGTATTTCCAGAGTTTCACCTGTCATATGTTGCTTTGCATGTTTTGGATAATTGAATTAATCTTAATTGAATGATTCTTTTTCAGTGAATCTCGCACAAAAAGTGGTTACTCCAGGCTCGGAGAATGATCGCCCAAGCAAAGGAATGACCTACAGTAACCCTGAAGGGGGAGGAGTCAAGAGGAAGGCATGCCCTGGCCCTTGTCAGCTGACAGGAATTCTTCCCGCCTCAAAGAAAAGAAAGGTTTGCTGTGTATTCAAACTGTACATAATAAACAAGACCATAAGCCCTGCCCCCCCCCCCCCCCCCCCATACACGCACATACGTTATAAATGTTCCACCCTTTAGCACATCTGAATTTTACTGCATCTATCTTCCAGACTTGAGGAAGATAACAAGCGACTAATTAGAATTAATTTAATCTGCACAAAATCAGAAAAAAAAAATAACAAAGATGTGCCATTTGCAATAAATTGAGAGAAAAACAAGAACTTTATTTCGTTAAAAGGGAGGCTCATCTTTGATTAAGTTTAATAGAAATTTCTGAGTCAAGAGGCATTTTCAAATCCTGAAACCAAACAAGCAGTCATGAAAATGAACACAAATAGAACAAAAATTAATGAATTTCATAAAGAAAATGTCTTACTCAAACTTATGAAACAGTAAAAATAAGTGGTAAAATCATGATAATGGTATATGGTACATAATTTTGGTTCTTTGGACCTGAAGGATGAAGCAGTTTTCCCCATTTCTTTTGTAATGATGATGTCTTTCTTCATCGGCAGTGTTCGCAGACTGACCCTCAAGTCTTCCCAAGGCCGTATCACTCCAACCTTCAAAACTTTGTCGAGGGTGTGTTGGAGGAAAGTCAGTGGCAGGATGCCCTGTCCTGCATCACCTCCACCATCTCCACGGAGTTTTACCCTCCTCCAGAGATCCTCCACCGCATCATGATCAAAGTCCTCCAGGTAAGTCTGTGGCTGTCTCTTCCCTATGTTGGTTTCCAGACCCTTCATCACTCGAGCCCCTTCTACAAAATGCGCCCCATGCGGTGGCAAAGGTGCTTGACGGGGTCACGTTCTTTACTGTTAAAATGTATGCAGGACCATCCAGCTCAGAATACTATTTCCTATTTCCTATGTAGTTAGGAGGTGTTAATATTCAGGAAAGCAAAATAGTACAGGCATGTGGTCTGGAAGCTGGACTCTCTCTATCAGAGTAATAGATGCAGTAAAATATGTCAGCGTACATTAAGAGAGAAATTAATTCAAGCATGTGCTTAAAGTGAGTTAAGCCTTAAGGAGGTTTTTTTTTCTTTTAAACCCGTTGAAGACGAGTCCGGAGTATACTCGGGCAGGTGTCTATGGGAAATGCATATTGTAGCAATATAAAACTGTCCTCAACGGGTTAAGAGTGCTGCTTTTGATTGTTGAGAATAATTAACTTGTCATCACATTGTGTGAAGCATTTTTCCTTTGAAACAAGTAGATGACATGTTTTTACCATATTCCGTCAAAAGTAATGGCAATTTCTATAAATTACTTTCATTCTAGACTATTTTTTCAAAGTGATCTGTTTCATGAAATGAGTGTGATTGGTGTCTGACATGAGAAATGAATGTTAGGCATCTGGGTTTATCATAAACACTCCTTAACCAACACTGCACCATTTTCCTATAACTTTAAATAGGGCGGTGAGTTGGCTCAGTCGGTAGCGCGTCTGCCTCACGATCACGCGGCCCGGGTTCGAACCCGAGTCTGGACTGAGCAATGTTGTGTGTAAACATACCGTCCCCTCTAGCAAGAGGCAAAACACTCTGTCCCTCGGATAGGACATAAAATGGAGGTCCCGTGTATGAGAGAGTCACAGCTCATGCACGTAAAATATCCCGCTTCATTCATTCATCGCAAAGAGCAGGGTGTCTAACCCGGTGAAGTGGTCCTACCCCACATCCAACTGGACCCCATGGAAGACCAGCTTAGTGTAGCTGAATATGGGCTATCCAGCCATCTTTACAGATGGAAAATGAACAACAACAACAACAATAATTCAGTGCAGTCACACTGTCACTCAAGGGAGCAGTATACTCAGTACATTAGTATAGCAGGCAGTGACCTATTTTACAGAATTGAGAAAGTTGTTGAAACAAGAGTAACATTGATGTACCTTTTAGGGAACAACAGGCCATTATGTACAGAATATTCAGTTGCTAAAGGGTTAATATTCCATATATTTTATGTTCCTCCTCCTTCCACCCAGAGTAATGATCCAACCATCGCTGGCATGGCTGTACACACCTTGAATCAGGTCTTATGTCTGCACAGGCCTGCTAGCCATGCATCTCTGCAAAAAATGTATCTTAATGCTATGGCGCCCTCTGGTGAGGATAAAAGTGGCAACCAGCCCTGGGAGTTCTTAGCCAGTGTAATAAGGTGAGAGAATTAAAGAAAAAGTTCACTTTATACATTTGTGGATTGAGTGAATGCAGCAATATTAGTAGAACACATATCAGTAAAAGTTTGAGGAAAATCGGACAATCCGTTCAAAAGTTCTAAATAATGTATTTTTGAAGTTTCATTTCATTTCATTTCATTTATTGTTTCTGCATGGTACAAGTTATCAACTAAATGAAAATATATACATACATATATATTTTTGAAAATATACAAATTATTCCATTATTGCAAGATTAGAAGACTGCTAAAGTTTGTGATGTCACATGCATGGAATGATCTAAAGAAAAATAGAGAAAATTCTACATCATATTATTTTCACTTCTCCAGCAAAGCTAAAAGAGCACTTGACTTGCCTCTTTCAGAAGGCTGGGGGAATAGTATAACCCTTTTAATAACATACATTAGCAACAAGTCCAGGGAATATGTACTTTAAAAAAAAAAAGATTTGTCAAATTCTCTTTATATTTAAATGTGCATATTGTAAGATGCATCTACAGTTGAACCTCTCTTATCTGGCCTCCCTATATCCGGATCTCTCTATTATACGGACGCAATCTCGACGTGATTTTTTTTTTAAATAATTACGGGAGGAAAGGGGGATTCCCCAACTCCATGAGAACTCCTACACAAACACACATGAATTACATATTACTTCCAACATGATTAACATACATTACATCAAATTTCCTTGCAAATTGCTTACCTTCAGACATTTTAACATCCCCAAACATCCCCAAATGTAACAATGAAAAGGTTGCAGGATACACATTACTACATGTGGTACTACAATGGGCTACATCAGTACATGTGTAAAGCATTGAGTCTCCCGTATCCGGCCAAATCCCTTATCCGGATGAGCCCCGGTCCCGACTTGTCCGGATACGAGAGGTTCAACTGTATATGGCTCACAAAGCCCTTCTATTTTGGCTCTGCCAGGAAAGCACTCAAAGGGAGCCAAATCACAGAGGACGCCCCTGGAAACCAGAATGAAAAGTCTGTCATGGTTGCCAGGAGTACGGCCGAGCAGCTTCTCCACTTTTTGGTTGCTGTAATGGAGGACAATTTCTTGGCAATTGGCTCTAGTAGGTATGTTAAGAAAACTTTGCATGGAATACTTTGTTCTGACTTCAAGATTGAACTTTACATATGCTGATCAAACATTCTCATTCATATCAGAAAATTTTAATGATTATCATAACATTCAGGTCTAGATATACTATATACCATGTAGATGTATTTGATGGAGGAATTGCAAGATTGCAAGTTCAGGACCGTTAATTTGCAACCTCATGTTTCATAAAGAGCAGGAAAAAAACAGTGATTGGTTAGGATGAGAATTTGCCAAGAAGGCTGGTGCACGATTTCTCTCAAGAAGAAATCATATCACTAGAGAGAAAATGCCAAAAGAATAGAAAGAAAAGAAAATGCTCGGAGCCTTAAAGAATATTAAAAAATCTGCTATTTCTTAAACCTTAGGACAGTGAAATGCTCTAGAAGGTGCATTAAAGATTGTAGTTGTTAAATTTACAAAGCATATTGTGATATGTTAACCACACCCTGTGTTGCTTAAAATCTGAATCGTTCTTAGGGCTGAGAATACTGATAGAGCTTTTCCAGCACCCACTGATCCCTGCATCAGTATCCTGACCCAGATCATGTGGCCATCTCGTGGTTTAGAGAGGCTTTTCTCCAGGGTTCCGAGCAACCTGACGCAGCTTCTAGGTTTCTTCGTGGATGCAGTCCAAATGGCCGCCATGTGTCAGGACTGGGTAAGCACTGAAAAAATCTTTCCTTTTTTGATATAAATTGTCATTGTCTTCTTGATTACCCTAAAATTGATTGCCTTTATTACCTTGTCAGTCTTCTACATACCCTTTATTAGTTTTATTAGGGTATTGTACTCATCCATATCACATTATAAAATGTGCAGTTTGTACTTTCCTTGATGTACGAGACACAATTTAGCAGCTGCCTTGTTTAATCACAGATCTATTCCATGTGTAACAAAGGTGCACATGTTGACTTCAATAGTTAAATTCATTCTAGTTTAAGTTCTTATCAAAAAAATAAATGTGAAAGTGTGAAATTCAGATGAAATTTAAATATATTGTTATAACAGATGGTTGTGTTTCACTTTGCTTTGCAGAACACCATCATGAGCATTGAACAACTCTTTGATCTAACATCGGGTGTCCACTGAAAGAAAATTTTCCAAAGTATCTTTATATGCCTTCAAGTAATAGTGAGTGGTTAGCTGTACAGATAGCGCCATCTCTGAACTGAGAACCTGAGAAGTAGTGTGGTACAGTCGCCCAGGCACTAATTATGTTATTCCCCTGTATGCCCATAAGTTGAATATTCTCAGTCAATACATTTCCTCATTCCCGTCAAAATCCACTTTTGCAGACTTGACTGTGTGCAGTACTGGAAACTAGAGTTACACACCTCAAGTATGTGAAAATGCTCGAAATGTTGCTTGTTTCTCTGTCCTGAAGCAGATGTCTGTAGCTGATTTGATAGGCACACTTGTCCAGAGGGCTGCCAAGATATCCTCGAGACTTGGAGAGATGAGATCTGCCAGTAATCCAACAAAGACGAGAGATGAATATCAAAGGGCTTTCGTCAAGAAAGTGGCATCAATTGCCAAACAGAGTAAGTTGCTGTTCATGATGTATCCTAAAAAAAAGAGGGCAGTGTAGACACACAAGTAGATTTTCTTGTCAAGCTTGAGCTCTGATAGTCACTGGTTCGCTAAGAGAATTACTGAGATCTGTCAGACGTAGAGCATCTCTTTTTGTGGAAAAAAAAAGGGAAACAATTAACAACCATTACATTAAATATAAATGGTGGTTTCAGGTATCAGCTGGAAGTGGTACCAGTCTTAACTCAAGACACTATGAAACTCCCGATCTTTTCTTCACCACTCAGCACATCCATGTGGGTGAATTCTTTGCCAGTTGGTACGCTTTACTATATATGTGGCCTAAAACTACAGTCAGTGAAACGGGATCAGTAGGTAACCCATAAGTAGGTGTGTGTGTATGATTTATAAGAGTAAATTTGTTTTTAACCTTTGTCTTGTCATCTCAAAACTACATATGACATGATGTTATTGTTTTAGTGTAAAGATTTTTTATTCAAGAGAAATTAGTATGCCATGTTCAAGGCTGTATTTAGTGAATGATATGAAGATATTTAGGGCATATTGTATTTTTTAGAGGAACATCCAGTGATTACTGAATTACTCTTTTTGCTCTTTTAAGTTTCATTTTCATTTGACTATAATTAATCTTCCCTTCCTTTCCTCACCTTTGTTCTCATTCTTTTCTCTTCTCATTGTATTTATTTCTATAGGATTTCAACCTACCACAAACATGTAACATATAAGCTGTCTCATTAGCCTTTAAAGACCCTGTGATATGATATGAAAATCACTCTCTTTCTATATGTTTCAGATGATATTCCTAAGAGCAAGGCATGCCTGGAGACATTCCTGTCCCTGCTTAAGCCCAGCTGGGTGTGTCAAGGTGTGGCTGAAAGTTTCCTCCAGATCTACAGTGACCAGCTGGTGGCCGAGTCAAGTGCCTTCTGGGCTCACCAGCCCCTCACCTTGAAGAAGATTGTGAGTGCTGCAGATACTTGATTTAAATGACATGAGAAAAAGCAGGACGATGATACAGTTTGCTTGTTAAAGACCCAAGTATGTTTTCTATTGTGTGTGTGTGTGTGTGTGTGTGTGGAAAAATATCTGATAATATTATGTTAATTACTGTAACTTGTGAGAGCACTTTGATAGCAGTTAAAGGACAAGTCCACCTTCATATACATAAGGATTGAGAGAATGCAGCAATATTAGTAGAACACATCAGTGAAAGTTTGAGGAAAATTGGACAATCCGTTCAAAAGTTACGAATATTTTAAGTATCTGCGCAGTAACTGCTGGAAGAGAAGACTACTACAGTATATGTCACATGCATACAACTATATAAGGAAAATAAAAAGAGAATTTCACAAAACTTTACTTTTTGAATAAAGTGCACAGTTCTTCAACTTGCTACTGACGTATGTTAAAGGGACATTCCAGACGATTTCCATAATTTCACACCGTGTAGTACATAAATCGACAACTCCATGTATAGATTTGTGGAATTTATTGTGGATTTTGATCAGAGAAACAATACTTTGAAAAACCTTACACAAATTACACTGAACAAGGATGATGACATAGGAGGTTCACATATTTCAGAAATGTAGCAGTGAAATTCCATTACAATACCACTTGCTTGCGAGTTCACCTGCGTATAATCTATGCATGCCTTCTTCTTTTGTTCTGCTTCCTTGAGCCCCAACTCATGCATACTTATGGTGACTCTGCCATGTCATCATCCTTGTTCATTGCAATTCGTTCTAAATTTTGAAAATATTCCTATTATTCATCCTAGTTAGCATAAAATCTGAAACTCTGTCCTCAGTATAACTAATTTATAGTCGTTCAAATGCAAAAATCTGAAAATCATCTGGCGGTCTCCTTTAAGGGTAATATTATTCCCCCTGCCTTCTGAAAGAGAGAAGTCGAATGTTCTTTTGTTATGGGAGAAAAATGGAAATATGTTAAATTTTCTTTATTCTTTCTTTATATCGTTGTACTCATGTGACATCACAAGCTATAGTAGTCTTTTCACCCAGCCGTGACTGAGCAGAAACTTCAAAAATTCATACCTTTTTAACGGATTGTCCGATTTTGCTCAAACTCTCACTGTTGTGTTCTACTAATAATGCTGCATTCACTCAACCCACATGTCTATGAAGGTGAACTTGTCCTTTAAGTTTATTTCTTGTGAATCTGAAGTTCTAAGATTTCTCCCAATTTGCTTTAAAAAAAAAAAAAGAATAATTCACACCAAAGGAACAGCTAGGTAGCTTTCTTATTTTCTACTGCTTCTCTTCTGTTACATTCAAGCACCATTATTTTTGAGGGACTTGAAACCACTCGTGGGGGGGGGGGGGGGGGGGGCCTTTTTGGCCCCTCCCCCTTCAGATCTCGGTCGTGGATCACGCAATCCTACCGAAAATTTGCACTTTAAAAAGGTAGAAGCCAATGTAAGACTGTATAGTTAGATTTTTCAAATTTTTATTTATGTATTTTATATTAGTTAGTTTATCATACGGTAATTTATACAAAATTTTTTTTTGCCCATAAATCAAAAAATAAACCTCCAAGACTTAATTTTTTGGTGAAAATATTCTTTTCAATATCCTCAACAATAATATTGAACCAAAAATTCGGCTTCATAATTATTTCTTATGTATTTTATTGTTTATTGAATTTCTTATGTATTTCCCTGTTTTTTTACTATTTGTTTTTGTTGATTTTTTCGACAAAATTTGTCGTAGAAACTTTTTAAAGCATAATCAGGCTAGAATAAATCATTATCAGCCATTGAAAGTAAAAATATTTATTTTCATATGAATTGATTGCAAAAACACAATTTACGTTGGATTTGTATCCCAAATCACGTTTTTGAGCAATTTTTGGGTTGACAAATTTTTTTCAAAGGGGCGTGGCTTCAAAACGGTATGCCCAGGAGCAACAAATTTGGTCTCAGATGTTTCGAGATACTTGAAAGAAAAGAGTCATAAAATGTCGCGGCGAGAGCATCACACGTTGCGGAATAATCACGCGAAACATCGAGAGGGGGCCATTTTGCCCCCCCCCGGTTGGAATAGGGTTAATATAGATTTGTAACTGACATGAATTCCTGTGTTCAAAGTTTGTCTTGGTCATTATGAGGTTGACTCCTTATGTATAGATTTGGTTTACTCTCTACTCAGAATGTAGGGGTTTTTTATTCTGATTAAAATATTCAGCCACTATTCTTTAAATGGATGACATAGTGACTCACCCTCTTTCTTTGACTTGAGCTTAACAACTAAGAGTTGGACATATCTTTTATCATGTCTTTTCACAGTTAACATGCCTTGTTTCCAGACCCTGTTCTTTTTTATATTCAGCCCTACATTGTTGAAAAAAAAATATTACCCCACTTGAAAAAAAAAAAATAAAACAAAGGGATTCATCATCATTACAACAATTAAATAGTCTAAGATATTGTATTGTCTTCTAAAAGTAGGACAGAGGAGGCAATTCAAAAGAAAAAAAAAATCAAACAGTGCATTTTTTTCTGTTTTCCATTCTGCACAACCCCAGGTGTCTTACTACTTTTACTTTGCACCATGCCCTGTTCAGTCCATCAATGAGCAGGAAACGACAGGTGCAAGCTTGCCAACCAAAGCCATCAGGTATAATCTTCACCTTCCACAGCATCCGTTGATCCCTTCAACTAAAACTCTTTACCCCCAAGGGGAAAAAAAAACCTTTAAAAGAAATAGAAAAATATTCCTGACAGAATGAAACAAAAATGATAACAATCGGATAAGAAACAAGGAAGATGTGACATTTTGAAATTTCACATTTTTTTTCCGAAAGCATTATTTATAAGGACTGGTCCAGAAATGTTTCTGAAAAAAAAAAATTGAAATTTTAAAATGTTGTATCTTTTTGTCAATTTTTGTCTTTTTTGTATTGTTATATAGGAAATATTTTTCTCTTTCATAAAGTTTATTTATTTTGGGGTGGATTTCCTCTTTGAAGAAAGAGCCAAGTTAGCCTTCTCAAGGAGACTCTTGAATGCATACTGTTGACTATTGAAAGACTATTTGGTTTTGTTGCTGCAACTAGTCACCCAAACTTTTGCGCATACTTTACTTTTCTTTGTGAATTTTTATTGGCACTCAAAAGAAAAGTGTACAAAGTGAAACACACATGGATGTAGTTGTAGCTCTAGCTCTCCGCACGTTTTCAACATCTCACCAAGTCCTTACTACTTACATTCATCTATCGTGATATTGAATAATTCACGCAATATTTCATAATTAAGGAGTAATTATTCATCACCTATTTACATGGTGCAAAGATCAAATATAGTCTAGCTGAACCTTATCATGAAGAACTCAGTAATATATCCTTTTATCCAATATCCAATTACAGCAATTCACATCATACAAAATCTAGTTACAACTTTGTTGAATGCCAAAAGGTCAGAATATTCTAATTCATCTTATATTCTAATGAGCTCAAAACTTAAAAGAGCGTGTTTCCAAATTACTCAGATGTGATGAATCAGATTTTCATATGGCATGCTGCTCTTCCCTTCTCAGCCACAGCCAGAAATCAGAAAGATCCCAGACCACTCCAAAAATGAGCATGAAAGACAAGCAAAGAAATAGAAAAGGTGAGAAGCTACTGAGTAGAAATATGGTAATTACTGTTGTGATAAATGAAGTAAACTTCTTTCATCAGCATACTGCAGTAGCAATATCTGTCTTACTGGAGTTGGCAGGTATGGAGATGGACACCTAATGCTCCAATAGTATTGATGAAAAAGCAATATATTACAGAGTGTGGAAATCTGGTATTCTGATGTTTAGTCTGACATATATTCTCCAAAGTCAATGTACTGTGTAAATCAGACAGCAATATTTATGTATCCTATTCTAACAAGCCCAGAATACTGTGTATGCCATATATTTACAGACTCTAATTTTCCACTTATCAGGACTCTCCGACAGTGTCGCAAATGGTTAAATTCGCAACAGTACTGAACTGGGAATGTATGCATGCACATCAGATTCATGTTGTGATGACAGCTGATATTTTTGTGTGTTTCTAATATTGCGAATAACACCCAACTCGCAAAATTCACGAAAATAAAATCCTTGTGAAATATTCTGTACAGCATTTTAAAGAAAAGGTGATAAAAAATGTTCTTTAATTTTGGATACCAGCAAGTTACAAAACTTATCACTTAATCAAGCATGCATCAATCAATGTTTGACAGATGTTGATAAATCGCAGTGAAAATAGGATATTACTTTCCTTTAAGTGCTGTGCAGCTAAGCTGGAAAACTTTGGAGATTTCTGCAAGTGATGTACTGATGATTAAATGAATGCAAATCTGGATTTCATTTTATTTGTTACCAGCAACTAAAATAAACCCAAATATGCCTTTTCTTCGTGGGGATCATTACACTACAGTATCACCATTTGGTGTTCCAATTCAACCTGCATCAGATCAGTCTGCATGGTCAATATTTTGATTTGGATCTAATTTCTGTCCTGTACTTAATTAGGCCAGAGGTTGGTGTCAATGAAAAACAGCGAGGGAACAGCTGACATGAGGACAGCATTAGAGGGAACTGGAACAAAGAAGATCATGAATGTCAATCGTAGGAATATGAAAGGTGAGTGACTGACTAATAGAATGGTGGTCAAAGTCTTGAGCTATAGGGTAAACTACTTTACTCAACACAAATGCACTGTTTTCTTTTCAATTAATTCCCATAGCAAAAGAGTTTTTTTTTTTTAATTCCTTAAATCAAGTCCTATTTCCTCTTCTTCAAAATTGTTTATTTTCTCAACACAAAATCTCCTGCCTATATTCCTCATGTATCGTGTGTATGATTTACCCTGCAACTCCTTTTTTCTTCATTTCAAATTTTCGTAATTATGTTCACTCCTATTTATATTTATCAGTGGAAAAAGAGTTTTTTGTCATTTTGGTAAAATGGTCTAGATATCCAATCGTGCTGAAAACTCTATTCCATCAGGTGAAACTCCTCTCCATGTAGCCTGTATCAAGAATGATGTGGACAAAGTACGTCAGCTCCTGACCTCTCCAAACATTGATGTCAACACCCGGGACAATGCTGGATGGACCCCACTTCATGAAGCATGTAACCATGGCAACATTGAATGTGTGCGGGAGCTGCTCAATTTCCGTCCTGATACATTGGCATCAGGTGAGAGAAGAAAAAGATTTTCTTTTCTTTAGAGTCATGATCTTATAGCTCACATGATTATCTATGTTTTTCCTGCATTTGATCATCAATACTTTCTTGACATTTGTGAACAAAATGTAATTGAAGATCTCTTCAACAGAGGAGCAACATGCATTACATCTTTTCAATATGGGTGGGAATTACTCGCAATTATGATAAAAGTCCATATATGGAATTTTTTTATGCCTCCGCCATGAAGTGGTGCCGGAGGCATTATGTTTTTGGGTTGTCTGTCCGTCTATCCGTAATGAATTTTGTGGACAGCGTAACTAAAAAAACTTTTTTAGGTATCCTAATGAAACTTGGCATGTATGTGCATTAGAGGGTGAAGTTGTGCCTATCAACTTTTGGGTGCACATGCTCAAGGTCAAAGGTCAAAAGGTCAAGGTCAAATACATAAAATTTCACTATTTCCACCATATCTATGCAGTGCCTGAAGATATTTTCTTGAAACTTAGTGTATACATGTATTACCAAATTAAGATTCTCTGGTGAAAGTTTCGGGTCATGAGGTCAAAGGTCAAAGGTCAAAAGGTCAAGTAAAAAATTAAAACTTCACTTTTTTCTCCATACCATTGGAAATTGTTCAAGGTATCTTTGTGGAACATAGTATAGATATACATGTACTGACTGGTAGTGATTATCTAGATAATTTAGGGTTCATGGGGTCAAAGGTCAAGGGCAACACTTCAAAATTTTACTATTTCCCTCATATTTATGCAATGCCAGCAGGATTTTTTTTTATTACACTTGGTGAATGCATGTATAACCTGATCGAGATTCTCTGAAAACTTCCATTTTTTTTTCATTTTTTCATTTTTTTTTTTTGCCTCAAAGGTCAAAAGGTCAAAGATCAAGGGAAAGTGCTGAACTAACTTTTTCCTCCATATCTCGGAAGTGGCTCAAGTTATCTTGAAACTTACTACATATTTATGCATGTTCTGCCTGAAAGTGATTATCCTATGAATTTTAGGGTCAAGGCCAGATGAAAATGGAAACAATGTACTTTTTAATACAGAAATTGATCTTTTTCTTCATACCTTGAAAATTACTCAATTCATAAACTAATAATTTGGTCAAAGTCAAGCTAAAATCCTTAAATCCCCAAATACATGCTCTCCTATTCATCCAATTAAACCTAGGTCAAAAGGAAGGTGAACATTCAACACATTTGTGGCAAACTTGTCATTTTAATATTTTGCCAATTTTGTGAAAATGTAATCACACATTGTCCACATGTACTATAGACTATCATGCTTAATGGCGGAGGCATGCCAGTCGCCTTAGAGACATTTCTAGTTCAATTTTACAATTGATAAAGATTGGCTGTGTCCCAGCAATTTTACTTCAAAATTAAGGAACTTGATTTGAGAGTTAAATTGTTGCTGTAATGTAATTTCTGGCATAAAAAAAGAGAGAATATCTCACTGTACATGAACATAATTTTACTTGATATTCACAGATACATACAATTAGATCTAGTTCATAAGCTGTACTACAGAGCATGTAAAAAAAAGGTATACCAACTTCGGAGGGGCTGCCATTTCTTAATTGTCAGTTATGAATAGTACAATGCTTGTTGTAAGGAAAGAGATACAATTCCTCATGAGATCTGTCAATGAGAGGGGTCAGATCATCTGGCCAGCCTGCACGACTGCAGATTCGTGTTTTAGGATTTCTTCTAATGTTTTATGGTTCATAACCTTCAACATGGCCACGTTGTTGATATTTGGTCCTTCCCATTAAGGCGAAACCATTATCCGTTTTACTCTCTTCATATTCAAGACATGCCATTGTTTGCTAATGGGACAGTAACAAACAGAGAAAAATTGATTGTGTGGGTTGGCCTCTGTGGGAGCGACCAAATTTTCGGACCAAAGGCCATGTTAAAGGTTATGGACCATAAAATGTTATAGGAGACAACCTAACACAAACCCTTAACACAAAACCTAAACACAAACCTGCATTCATACAGGCTGGCCTATTTTGTAACTTTCCTTGACAAATCTCATCCATGCAGTGAGACACATACTGTACATGCATTGTTCCTTCACAATAATACGCAAACTTGGAAAAAGTGCAATTTGTCATTGTTGTCTTTAAAGTCCATGTTCTCTGTCATGCATGACAATTATTAACATAATTAGATACCAATGGAAAGAGGAAGAGTTCCTTTTTTCCTTATAACCAACATTGTGCTCTTCATAACTGACAGTTAAGAAATGGTAGCCCTCCAAAGTTGGATTATCTTTTTTGTGATACGCTCTGTATATCTTATTTCTTTTAAGTGACAAAAATTTAAGATCATGATCTTTTTTATTTCAAGTTGAGATTTCTAATTAAGCTCTTTGAAAGTGTTAAAAGAATGAAATTGAAAGGAAATATAATTTCTGTTTCAGGATCAAAAACCAGTGTCCCAGAGCTGGATATCTATCTCAATCCAGGATGTGGTACCACTGTTCTTCATGATGCTGTTGCCAACAACCATGTGGATGTTGTCAAGCTGCTAGTTGCTGTAGGAGGTGAGTGAAAGTTTGATTCAAAAATCTCTTCTTGATTTCAGACCATTTCCTGTTGATACAATACACTCTGTTTCAATCTTCTGTATATGGCACGTTCTGAAGTCTTTTAGTTAAATTACTTCTTTGTTTAATCTTATCACTTTATCACTCATGCATCAATCAAAGTTTGACAGATATTGATATATCACAGTGAAAATAGGATATTGCTTTCCTTTAAGTGCTGTGCAGCTATTATGCTAGAAAACTATGGGGATTTCTGCAAGTAGTGTGCTGATAGTTGAATGAATGCAAACCTTGATTTCACTGTACTCATTACCAGCAATATAGAATGAACCCAAATATGCCTTTTTTCGTGGGGATCATTACACTACAGTATTACCATTTGGTGTTCCAATTCAATCTGCATTGGATCATTCTGAATGACCAGTGGTTTGATTTGGATCTGTTTCTGTCCTGTGCATAGGTCAGAGGTTGGTGTCAATGAAAAACAGTGAGGGAGAGACTGTCTGGGACTTCTCCTTGACAGCAGACATGAGGACTGCTTTAGAGGGAACTGGACCATCTTCAGGTCACCAAGAAAATGAAGCAGGTAAAACTTCTGTTTAACAGAGCACTCTACGTCTGATTCTTATATTGGAATGATACCAAAAAAGTGTATGTAGATTGAGTGAATGCACGCAACAGGAGTAGAACATATTAGTGAAGTTTAAGTTGGTGGAACCCACCTTTTATTCATACCATCTTGTTTTACTTTGCGGATTTCTCAGCCATTTGAAAAACATTTTCATTAAATAAACTTTGAATTCCTTTAAGATTTGTCTGCTCTTTAATTTTATAAGTGGTTTCTAATTATCTTGTGTAAAGTTAAAATCTGCATCCCCCATCTCAACCAAAACTATGCCATCCCCTTAACTACATTTGCTTTAGCCAAAAGGTTGTATCAAAGTGGGAGGTATCATTCCTCCTTGTTTGTTTGTTTGTTCAGATCTTGAAATTTCATCAGCATGCATTAGAACATTCTGTACTCTCACATTGAATCCACATTCTCATGTTATTTTATGTTATATTCCACATACTAAGAATCTTGCTATAGGATTGGTCAAGAGCTGATCATGTGATTTAGCGTAGTTTTGCCCATCACATCACCTGAGAAGAAAAATTTGTTACACTCTATGATGATAGTCATTTTGTTTCGCTGATCTCTTAGTCCACACAGTCATAACACGTTATATCACTTACAGTTGTATGCGCAAAATAAAAGTGCGTTGCACTGTGGTCTATCATTTGATCTGGGTCAAGTGATAGACCACAGTGCAACGCACGTTTCTTTCGGTGCGCGATGCACTGAGCAAATTCATTGTTTTGCATCTACACGCATACGTCTAAAGTAAAGTACTGTACGTGGCCTAAGCCCTAAGGATACCTAAAGACAGCTGAAACGGTTTTAGATGTGGAATAAAATGGAATATATAGGACCTTAGATGTGGAATATAAAGCAAATAATCAACTTTTACTTTCAGGCAATGAGACAAACTATCACTTCCTCGGCGATCTGAATGTGCAAGCTGTCTTTCCTCAGCTGCGCTACGGAAAGATGGCTACATCCAGATCACCTCAGAAGTGATAGTTCCTCCCATCACCTTCACCAACATTGATTATTTGCTTACTACAATCATCACTTCACACAGAAAGAAGAGAAGAAAAAAGGAATTCAGAGCATGAGCAATGGATATCATTGAATGATTTGTCTTCCAACAAAAGGCTAGGAGGCTAGGAATTAAATAAAAAATTCTTGAATCAGTATCATTAAAAAATTCTTGAATCAGTATCATTAAAACATTATTGTTTACATTCTATAGATTCTCAGTTAAAAGCAACATTACGTAAGTACATCATTTTGTCCAATTAATTATCTCTTGTCAGCACTATACGTACAAGATGAACAGATGGACCCTCAACCAACTCCTGTAAAACAACCCAGGTAGGCTTATTTTTTCCATGGTTATTTGTTATCCAAACAAGCCTGACCAACTAACTTGGAGCAGAGATGTTAATGATTTCATAGTTGAATAGCATATTTCTACAGAAAGACAGTGCTGTGCAGTACATTGCATGAACATGAGTAGTCTCCCATTAATATCTTGTAATCTTTCTAACAATAATGCAACTTCAATATCCAATCCTCTGTAACTTGTTTTGACTTGAGTAGAAAGGCAGTGTGTTCCCAAATACCCCAAATCATTTTCTTATAACCCATTTTCGTCATTCATGAACCTGTAGGCTATAGTAATGAACAATGAACAAGAAGATATTTCTCTTTATATCATATAAACTGCTATTGTACTGAAATTTGAGCCAAGAGTGAAATTGCTGAATTCTTTAGAGTTTTTACCATTAAAAAAAAGAAGAGAGAGCATGTAGGCTGTAAAACTTGATACTAAAAGTGAGACAAAATATATAACACTCAGACTGATATTAAAGTGATATGATTTCATTCTTGTCAATGTTAGCTCTCAGCAACCAGAAAGATTGCAGACTACACCGAAGAGGAACATGAATGTCAAGCGTAAGAATATGAAAATTAGTAAAGCTACAGTCACTGTTCATACGAATTCTGGAGTTTGTGTGGTCACCGTAGGAAGAGAGGGTTTCGTACAAAGTTTGAAAATATCTTGAACAAGCCATCAACCAGGCTACGAACTTATGGACAGTCTACGCACGGTCTACGAACACTGGTGTTGTATGGCCTTCTTAAGAAGATCGTATGAAATTGTCTAGAATTTGTTTGTACGGCATTTGTAGCAGTTCTTAATGGGATTTGTGACTGAGCCATTACTGACAAATAAACGGTGGTCAAAGTCCTAAGCTATAGAGTAAATTTCTTTTCTCAACACAACAATTTTTTTTTCAGTGAATTCCTGTAAAGCAAAAGAGTTACTTTTTTGTGATCCTTAAAATAAAGTCTTTTTTTTTCTCTTCATCAAAATTGTCTATCGTCTCAAAACACAGTCTCCTGTCTATATTGCTCCTTTATTACTTCATGAGCCCTCTCGTCTTGTGTGTTGTGTGCATGTGTATTTTACCCTTCATTGTCTTTTCCTTCACCTCTTTCCCAGTCTTGTTTATGCCTCTTCCTGTAGGCCCTATATATTTCTTTGAAGTTTACCCTTCTTTTACAAGAGAGCTGCCTCATGTTTGTGTGTGTATTCCTCAAGCCCATGCACCGTAGGTGAGGGGATCAAGGGATCGCCTGCGGCGTCTGTCCGTCCGTCGTCTGTCCGTAACGCTACAAAAACTTCCATAACTCTTTACTCTGGGCCTCAATTGCAATCAAACTTCGAGGGAAGAGGGGTCATACAACCTCAAAGTCAAAGCTCACAGGCAGGGGTCAATGAACTTTAGGGCCCAATGTTAAGTTTTTATGGCGCATTTCTAATTATGGGTCATAGCTTTTGATCCATAAGTCCGTTTGTGACTAAACTTGGATGGTAGATGTCCCTTGGGGAGTGGATGATAACCACAAGGTCAAAGGTCACAAGCAGGGGTCATCAAACTTTTAGAGCCCAATATTAAGTTTTTCATGGCACGTTTCCATTATGGGTCATAACTTTTGATCCATAACTCCATTTGTGACTAAACTTGGATGGTAGATGTCCCTTGGGGAGTGGATGGTCACCACAAGGTCAGTGGTCACAAGCATGGGTCAACAAACTTTTAGAGCCCAATGTTAATTTTTTTATGGCGCATTTCTATTATGGGTCATAACTTTTGATCCATAGGTCCGTTTGTGACTAAACTTGGATGGTAGATGTCCCTTGGGGAGTGGATGGTCACCACAAGGTCGAAGGTCACAGGCAGGGGTCAACGAACTTTAATGGCCCAATGTTAAGTTTTTATGGCACGTTTCTTTTCTGCCATAAATTTTTACCCTTTTATATCTCTTTTTATCTGTTATATCTCTTTTTATGCATCCACCACTAAGTGGTGCCAGAGGCATTATGTTTTCGGGTTGTCCGTCCGTCCGTCCGTCCTTCCGTCCATCCTTCCGTCTGTCCGTAATGAATTTTGTGGACAGGGTAACTATATATCAAAACCTTTTGAGGTATCCTAATGAAGCTTGGCATGTATGTGTATTAGGGGGTGAAGTTGTGCCTATCAACTTTTGGGTGCACATGCTAAAGGTCAAAGGTCAAAAGGTCAAGGTGAAATACATAGAATTTCACTATTTCCATCATATCTAAGCAATGCCTGAAGATATTTTCTTGAAACTTAGTGTATACATGTATTACCCGATAAAGATTCTCTGGTGAAAGTTTGGGTCATGAGGTCAAAGGTCAAGTAAAGATATTAAAACTTTACCTTTTTTCTTTCTGTACCTTGGAAATTGTTCAAGGTATCTTCATGGAACATAGTATACATGTACTGACTGGCAGTGATTATGTAGAGAATTTAGGGTTCAAAGGGTCAAAGGTCAGGGGTCAAAGGTCAAGGGCAACACTTCAAAATTTTACTATTTCCCTCATGTTTATGCAATGCCAGCAGGATTATTTTTTTTTTACACTTGGTGTATGCATGTATAACCTAATAGAGATTCTCTGGAAAGGCTTTTTTTTCTTTTGTTTTTGCCTCAAAGGTCAAAAGGTCAAAGCTCAAGTGAAAGTGCTGATCTAAGTTTTTCCTCCGTATCTCGGAAGTGGCTCAAGTTATCTTGAAACGTACTACATATTTATGCATGTTCTGCCTGACAGTGATTATCTTATGAATTTTAGGGTCAAATGCCAGATGAAAATGGTAACAATTTACTATTCAATACAGAAATTGCACTTTTTCTCCATACCTTGAAAATTACTCAATGCATAAACGTATGAATGGGTCAAAGTCAAGTTAAAGTCCGTAAATCCCAAATACATGCTCTCCTATTCATCCAATTAAACCTAGGTCAAGGAAGGTGAACATTCAACACATTTGTGACAAACTTGTCATTTTAACATTTTGCCAATTTTGTGAAAATGTAATCACACATTGTCCACATGTACTATTTAGACCTGTTAGGAGAATCATGTGTTATGGCGGAGGCATACCAGTCACCATAGCGACATTTCTAGTTTTTAATCTGTTATAATTCGCGTACAATTTCTTGTACACGAATGGGTGAGACACATTATGGCACTTGCCTTGTTATATGCCTCCGCCACGCAGTGGTGCCTGAGGCATTATGTTTTCGGGTTGTCCGTCCGTCCGTCCGTTCGTCCTTCCATCCGTCCGTCCGTTCGTCCTTCCATGCGTCCGTCCGTCCATAATCAATTGTGTGGACAGCTTAACTTTAGAATCATTTGAAGTATTCAAATGAAACTTGGCATGTGTATGTATGAGTGAGTGAAGTTGTGCCTATCAACTTTTGGTTGCACATGCTCAAGGTCAAAGGTCAAGGCCAAATGCTGAAAATTTCACTATTTCGCCCATATCCATGCAATGCCAGAAGGTATTTTCTTGAAACTTAGTGTATATATGTAATACCAAATAAGGATTCTCCTGATAAAGTTTCAGGTCATGAGGTCAAAGGTCAAGGGTCAAAGGTCAATTCAAAATGTTGAAATTGTACGTTTTTTACCATATCTCGCAAATAGTTTATGGTATCTTCATAGAACTTATTATATATGCATAACTGACTGGCAGTGATTATCGAGGAAATTTGGGGGTCATGGGTCAAAGATCATGGGGTCAGGTCAAGGTAAACTCCTTAAAATGTCAGTTCTTCCCTCATATTTATGCAATGCCAGTAGGATTTTTCTTTGAATTTGGTATATAGATGTATTGTATTACCCAAAAGATATTCTGTTGGAATTTTCTTGCCAAAGGTCAAAAGGTCAAAGGTCAAGTGAAATAGCACTTTCACTTCTTTCTCCATATCTCTAAAATAACTGAAGGTATCATCATGAAACTTATTACATATTAATGCATGTTCTATCCTCTTATCCCCAAATACCTGCACTCTGACAATTTAGTCATTCATCCAATTAAACCTATAGTTCAGAGAAAGTGAACATTCAGTACATCTGTTACAAACCTCTCATTTTAATATTTTGCCAGTTATGTGAAACTGTCATCACACAGTGTCAAGACATTGTACTATAGACATATTAGGAGAACCTTGCATTTTGGCGGAGGCATAGGCCCTACCAGTCACCATAGCAACATTTCTAGTTGTTTTTGTGTGTGTGTTTCATCATTTCTCTTCCATTTTCAGCTTATTTGCTTTATTTCATTTGTTCAGTGATTAGCTGTTATTTATGCCGATTACAAACCCTGCTTTTCAGCAATCCCGGCCTCCATCAAATTTTTAACAGTATTCATTCTAAAAGTCAAAACATTCATTCTTTTTCAGTTCAGAGTATTTTCCTGTATTCCATTGTCATACTGAATTTATGTAATCATGCATGTGTATGTAAATATTTTACAGTAATTGCACTTTCGTTAGATATGAAATAAAATTCTAAATCTACAATCTAATGCCTCTGCCTGAGTTGGAGACACTGAAGCATTCTTGAGGGGATTGAGCCATAAAATGACTTATTTACTAAAGTCCGTTGACTATGTAGAATAGTGAACAACATTTAGAGATTTTATATCAAGTCTAATGGATTTTAGGGAAAGAGACACAATAAGCATTTTTTGCTACGATTGTCATACAATAAATGTTTCTGATATGAATAATTTGACTATGCAATGATCTTTTTGATTTTCTTACTTTAACCTTGGGTAATCTCTACAACAAAGTAAGTTTTAAAGTTATGATAATCATGTATAGAATAATTAAGTTCTCTTTATCCTTTCCTATAAGATTTAATATCACTAATGTAATTATAGTATTTATAGCTTTAATAAAGTATGTGAACAGCTATTGTATATTTTGCAAGCTTTTTATTCCGAATTTAGCAAATCAGGTTCTATTCGCGAAATCAAAGACACACAAAAATATTGACTCTGATCCCGATGTGAATGTGACGTACACTTGTACGTGTGTACAGTTCTCCCTTAAAGGTCCAGTTTACCTTTGGGAGCAGTGATTTACAAAATATTCAAGATATCACTTTTGATGCCTATTTGTAGGTCAGTTGTATTACAAAACATCCTACATATAAAATTTTTGCAATAAAGCCTAATATATAACGAGATATCACTATTTTTCTCATTAAACCATAACTGTAGACGGTTTAGTCTGGAAACATTTTGATTATAACTATTGTTCACACTTTGTACATCTAACAATACTTAACATCGATTATACTGATTCAAATTTTTACATTGTTTGTTTCTATCCCTAACTCACATTTTAGAACTATTTTGAAGCACTAATGCTGGGTTTTTGTTTCATCTGCAAATTAAATGCCTTTAAGTGCAGGGCTCCATGATCCCAAATCTAACCACTTGCAAAATCGTTGGGAATTCCCGATTCGCAAAAATTAAACTTTCTAACATATATGACGTATATAGTATATGCTTAGATATTGTCATTTCTGCCTTATGTTTAATGAGATGAAATCTTGTTCCATTATGAGCATCATCAAGCATTATGAACATTCTATTCGATAATGTCGAACTAACCACTGATTCAACTACATTTAAAGTTGTAGTAAATATGATCACTCATACTTATATTCATTAGTGGAATTGGGGGGGGGGGGGGGGGATTTGAGTTAGTCAAATGGTCTGATATCCAAACTTGCTGAAAACTCTATTCCATCAGGTGAAACTCCTCTCCATACAGCCTGTATCAAGAAAGATGTGGACAAAGTACGTCAGCTCCTGACATCTCCAGACATCGATGTCAATGCCCAGGACAATGCTGGATGGACCCCACTTCATGAAGCATGTAACCATGGCAACATCCAATGCATGCAGGAGCTGCTCAATTTCCGTCCCAATACATTGGCATTAGGTGAGAGAAGAAAAGATATTCGGCAGTTTAGGAGTACATAAAGATGGAAAGTCTACATATGAAATTGTTCAATTTCACAATTAGTAAAGATCCACTATATCACTGCATTTTCATATACTGTAGTGTACAATTAGAAAATATTACTTGAATTGGTAATGTGGTTCTGTGTAAAAAATTTGGGGGAAAATCAGTTTGTACAATGACAGTGGTATGATTAGATGTGGCTCATTGTTTGTATGTTAACATATCTTTAAAAAACAGGAAGCCTGTGAGAGTAAAATGTTTTCAACAGGATTTCTAATGAAGTTTTTTGTTTTGTTTAAGTGTTTAAATAAAAAGGAAAATTAAAAAGAAAAAAATATCTTTATTTCAGGATCAAAAAGTGCTGTTCCCAAGTTAGATCTCTATCTCAGACCGGACTGTGGTACTACTGTCCTTCATGATGCTGTCACCAACAACCATGTGGATGTTGTCAAGCTGCTAGTTGCTGTAGGAGGTGAGTGAAAGTTGGATTCCAGAATTTCATCTTGATTTCAGGCCATGCCATATTGATTCAAAATACTTTCTGTTTCAATCTTCCGTATATAGCACCTTCTGATGTCTTTTGGTAAGTAAAATTAGTTTCTCATTTGAACTTATCACTATAGTGATTCATGCATCTATGAAAATGCAACAGATGTTAATGAATTGCGGTGTAGATATGTTGTGCATCTACTTTGGAAAACTTCGGGGATTTCTGCAAGTGTAGTACGTAGTACTGATGATTGAATGACATTAATGCAAATCTTGGTTTCACATTACCTTTTCTAAGCAATATGAAGTAGACCCAAATGTAGTTTCTTTTCGTGAGGATTACTCTGCAGTACGTGTTACCATTTGGTATTCCAATTCAACCTGCACAGAAGGGAGAGTATTTTGATCTGGATCTGATTTCTGTCCTGTACATAGGTCAGAGGTTGGTGTCAATGAAAAACAGCGAGGGAAAGACTGTCTGGGACTTCACCTTGACAGCAGACATGAGGACTGCTTTAGAGGGAACTGGACCATCTTCAGGTCACCAAGAAAATGAAGCAGGTAAAACTTCTGCGTAATAAAGGACTCTACATCTAATTCTTATATTGGAATAATACCAATAAAGTGTATGTAGATTGAGTGAATGCATGCAACAGGAGTAGAACATATCAGTGAAGTTTTAGTTACGCCTCTGCAGAATGCGATGGCAGTACCAAAATTTTAAAAATTTCTAAGTTTTGAATAGATCGTCAGATTTCCCTCAAATTTTGCTGATGTGTTTTTTACTGATATTGCTGCATTTACTCAACTCAGATACATTTGGGTATCATTTTTTCTGAAAGAGATAGTATAGCTTCAGTGGTAATCCAGGGCTGGCAAGATTCCAACTTTTTTGTGAGCAATTAGAAGCTTATGAAATGTGAAAGAGCATGTATTCTAAAAAGAATTCGAAATTTATTTGTTGTAAATTGGTTTTGAAATCTTGCTGGAAAGAACATGTATTCTAAGAGAAATTTGATATATATTTGATGAAAATTGGTTCTGAAATCTTCCTGAAAAGAGCATGTTTTCTACGAGAAATTCGAAATTTATTTGATGGAAATGTGGTTTTCAAATCTTGCTGAAAAGAGCATGTATTTTAAGAGAAATTCGAAATTTATTTGATGAAAAATGGTTTTGAAATCTTGCTGAGATATTCAAAAACGAAGAGGTCATCATAAAAGGTGGGACCACCTTATTTTACTTTGTGGATTTCTCAGCCATTTCAAAACCCATTTTCATCCAATAAACTTTGAATTCCTATTAGAATTGTCTGCTCTTTGATTTTATATGTGGTTTCTCATTATCTTGTGTAAAGTAAGAACCTGCATTCCCCATCTTAACCAAAACTATGCCATCCCTTTAACTACATTTGTTTGAGCTAAAAGGTTGTTTCAAAAATGGGAGGTATCATTCCTCCTTGTTTGTTTGGTTTTTGTTTTTGTTTTTGTTTTTGTTTGATTGCTTGTTTGTTTGTTTGTTTGTTTGTTTGTTTGTTTGTTTGTTTGTTTGTTTGTTTGTTTGTTTAGATCTTGAAATTTCATCAGCTTGAGAACAAGCTGTCCTCTCACATTAAATCCACATTTTCATATTATTTTATACTACGATCATCACTTGACACAGAAGGAAGAGAAGAAAAAAGGAATTCAGAGCATGAGCATGGGATGTCATTGAATAATTTGTCTTCCAACAAAAGGCTAGGAATTAAATAAACAATGCTTAAATCAGTATCATTAATACAGTTAAAAGCAACATTGCATCATTTTGGCCAATTAATTATCTCTTGTCAGCACTATACGTACAAGATGAACAGATGGACCTCGTACCAACTCCTGTAAAACAACCCAGGTAGGCATATTTTTCCCTGGTTATTTGTTATCCAAACAAGCCTGACCAACTAACATGGAGCTGAGATGTTAATGATAACAGAGATGAATAGAACATTTCTACAGAAAGACAATGCTGTGCAGCACATGAACATGATTAGTCTCCCATTAATATTTAGTAATCTTCCTAATAATAATGCAACTTCAATATCCAATCCACTGTAACTTTCTTTGAGTTGAGTAGAAAGACAGTGTGTTCCCAATTACTCCAAATCATTTTCTTATAACCCATTTTCGTCATTCATGAATCTGTACGCTAGTAATGAACAACAAATAAGAAGATATTTCTCTTTATAACATATAAACTGCTATCTTAGTGAAATTCAAGCAAAGAGTGAAATTGTTGAATTCTTTAGAGTATTTACCATTAAAAAATCATTAGAGAGTGTGTACGCCTAATTAAACCAATTAATTTTAATTGTTTTGCTGTAAAAGTTGATACCAAAAGTGAGACATAATGTCCAACACTCAGACTGATATTAAAGTGATATGATTTCATTCTTGTCAATGTTAGCTCTCAGCAACCGGAAAAACCGCAGACTACACCAAAGAAGAACATGAATGTCAAGCGTAAGAATATGAAAGGTGAGTAAGTGACAAATAGAATGGTGGTCAAAGTCCTGAGCTATGGAGTAAACTACTTACCCCAACACAGCAATGCATTTTTTTCAGTGAACTCCTATATAGCAGAAGAGTTATATTTTTGTAATCCATAAAATCAGGTCCTTTTTTTTTTTCTCTTCATCAAAATCGTTTTAAGGTACCATCTCAAAACACAATCTCCTGTTTATATTGTTCCTTTAATACCTCATGCACCCTCTCATATGTGTCATGTGCTTGTGTATTGTTACCCTTCAACTTCTTATCCTTCACTTTTTCCCCATCTTGTTTATGCCTCTTCCTGTTTATATTTCTTTGAAGTTTACCCTTCTTTTACAAGAGAGCTGTCTCATGTTTGTGTGTGTTTGTTTTGTCATTTCTCTTCCATTTCAGCACTTTGCTTTATTTCATTATTTTAGTAATTACCTGTTATTAATGAAAATTACAAACCCTGCTTTTCGGCTATCCCTTTCATATAATTTTTAACAATATTCATTCTAAAAGTCATAACATTTATTCTTCTTTAGTTCAGAATATTTTCCTGTATTCCAATGTCGTACTGAATTTATGTAATCATGTATATTTTACTGTAATTGTACTTTTCTTGGATATGAAATAAATAAAATCTAAATCTGAAATTAATGCCTCTGCCTGAATTGGAGGCACTGAAGTATTTTTGAGGGGATTGATTTATAGAGTGACTTATTCACCAAAGTTCTTCGACTATGTAGAATAGTGAACAATATTTAGAGATTCTGTAACAAGTCTAATGTATTGTAGGGAAAAAGACACAAAAAGCATACAATTAATGTTTCTGATATGTCAATGAATACTTTGACCATGTAATGATCAGTTTGATTCTCTTACTTTTACCGTGGGTAATCTCTACAACAAAGTAAGTTTTTAGGTTATGATAATTATGTATAGAATAAGTTCTCTATATCCTTTCCTGTAAGATTTTATATCACTAATGTAAAATATAATATTATAATATTTATAGCTTTAATAGAGTATGTGAACAGCTATATGGTTAGATATTGTCATTTCTGCCGTATTTTTAATGAGATAAAATCTTGTTCCCCGATGAGCATCATCAAGCATAATGGACAATCTATTCGATAGTTAACGTCCAACTATCAACTGATTCTACTACATTTAAAGTTGTAGTAAATACGATCACTTATACTTATGTTTATCAGTGGAAAATAGATTTTTCGTCTCTTTACTTGGTAGAATGGTCTGATATCCAAACTTTCTGAAAACTTTATTCCATTAGGTGAAACTCCTCTCCATGTAGCCTGTATCAACAATGATGTGGACAAAGTATGTCAGCTCCTGACATCTCCAAACATCGATGTCAATGCCCGGGACTATGCTGGATGGACCCCACTTCATGAAGCATGTAACCATGGCAACATCCAATGCGTTCAGGAGCTGCTCAATTTCCGTCCTGATATGTTGGCATCAGGTGACTGGAGAAAAGATTTTCTGCAGTTTAGAAATAACAATATTATTCATTCCCCATTTTTGTAACAATCACTTGTTCACCCACATTTGTCTTGTGATTCGATAATAACACACTAGGCCCTACTGTAATGACATTTTATAATATGAATATATAAAAGTTAAGTTCTCCATAAACAGACAAGCTAAGTGCACTATCTCCCTTTGATTTGGTACAAATTTGTCATAAAGATGGAAAGTCTACATATGAAATTGTTCAATTTCACAATTGATGAACATCCACTGTATCACTGTATTTCTATATACTGTCGTACCACATACAATTATTATCAGTATAACTTGAATTGGTAATGTGGTGCAATATACAAAATTTTTGGGGAAAATCAGTTTGTGCAATGGCAGTTGTATGATTAGATGTGGCTCAAAACTTGTATGTGACCTGATCTTTAAAAAAGAAGAATGTGAGAAGAAGAATATTTTCAAGTCAGGATTTCTAATGAAGCTTTAATTTTAGTGTTTAAAAAAAGAAAATTAAAAGGAAAAATTATCTCTATTTCAGGATCAAAAACAGATGTTCCCAAGTTAGATCTCTATCTCAGTCCGAAATGTGGTACCACTGTCCTCCATGATGCTGTGGACAACAACCATGTGGATGTTGTCAAGCTGCTAGTTGCTGTAGGAGGTGAGTGAAAGTTTGATTCAAAAATTTCATCTTGATTTCACTAGGCCATGTCATATTGATATAAAATACCCTCTATTTCAATCTTCTGTATATAGCACCTTCTGAAGTCTTTAAGTAAAAGTAGTTCCTCATTTGAACATATTATAGTGATTCATGCATCTATCAAAGTGTGACAGTGAAAATAGGATATTGATTTCTTTTGAGTGCTGTTCAGCTATGCTGAAAAACTTTGGGGATTTCTGCAAGTGTTATACTGATGACTGAATTGAATTAATGCAAATATGGGTCTCACTGTACTTGTTCCAAGCAATATGAAGTAGACCCAAATGAACTGTTTCTTTGTGAGGATCATTACTCTGCAGTGTTACCATGTGGTATTCCATTTCAACCTGTACAGAAGGGAGAGTATTTTGATTGGATCTAATTTCTGTCCTGTACATAGGTCAGAAGTTGGTGTCAATGAAAAATAGCGAGGGAGAGACTGTCTGGGACTTCCCCTTGACACCTGACATGAGGACTGCTTTAGAGGGAACTGGACCATCTTTGGGTCACCAAGAAAATGAAGCAGGTAAAACTTCTGTGTAACAGAGCACTCTACGTCTGATTCTTAAATTGGAATGATACCAACAAAATGTATGTAGATTGAGTGAACTCACGCAACAGGAGTAGAACGTATCAGTGAAGTTTGAGTTACGCCACTTTTGAATGGATTGTCAGATTCAGATTCAGACCAGTTCAGATATAGTACAAAACAGTCTGTTTACCATTTATCTGTTGACAATGCCTTGTCTAGTTTGTGGGTAGCTTACTGCAGATAGTTGTATTGGTGAGTGCATTGATTAATGCATAGATCACATCCAGAAGATGCTGATAGGCTCTACTGTAATGACATTTATGAATATATAAAAGTTAAGTTCTCCATAAACAGACAATCTAAGTGCACTATCTCCCTTTGATTTGGTACAAATTTGTCATAAAGATGGAAAGTCTACATGACATTAGGATATTGACTTATCTATGGTTAAACTGGAAAGAGCATATCTATATGAATGGCATATACTGTGAGTGGCATGTATAAACCCGTTGAAGATGCCTGGGCTAATGATGGGCTGCAAAACATGCATTTCCCATGGACACCTGCCCGATTATACTTGGGCCTAGTCTTCAACGGATTATGGGTAAATTGTAATGAGAATCTGTTGTTATAAACCTCTTGTTTGTTCACAGCAGTGTGAAATGAATTCAAATGTACCATTTGTTCATATGAAGACCAGTACTGTTGTGTTTATGATATTGTTTATAATCTATAGTCACAACAACCAGAGGAGGATGAAACCATATTTCATAATCTAGTATGTTTCTATCTTGCACACAATATAGGCCAGAGGCTTTTATCTTTGCATAGAAATGCAATCAATAGCAGTGATATGCACTCTAGAAGTAGCATATTGTTATCATTATTATCATCATTATTATCATTATTAGTAGTAGTAGTAGTAGTAGTAGTAGTAGTGTAGATAGTAGGTAGTAGAAGGACATCATTATCACCTTCATTATCTGTCTATCAACCTATCCATATATATATATATATATATATATATATATATATATATATATGTATATATATATTACATATATATATATATGTATACATTTATTTGTATAATATATATTTGTATATACATACTTACATATACATATTCATATACATATATATATATATATATATATATATATATATATATATATATATATGTTGATAAGGTAGTCCACGTGTTGGCAAGATAAAAAGATAAGTAACAAAGCTGCAACAAAGTTCATGCTGTATTCACCAACGGTTTATTTCTTCACACAAATTTTCGAGCGTCTCGCCGCCCTTTCTCAAGTGTTGATACTGAGAGAACAATAACAAAATTAAGCCATAACAATATATTGCAACCGTGTTACCAAGGATGCGCGCTTTAACGCATCAATGCTAGGCATCCTAACACCCAGCGCGCATCCTGGCAACAGTGCAATGTTACGTCATAATGAAATTACAATGAGTATAAAGCATACATGAAAAAACTTGGCACGACTGATACAGAAGGATACTGTCTACCCGCAACGACCCATCTACGTTTCTCATTACGCGCCTTTGGTCCATTATAGACTTCTATACTATATATATAGTATATATATTATATATACTATATCTGTTTGTCTGTCCAGCATCAGCACACCTTGTTCCAGACTGTGAGAGACCAAGATTAGCACAGCCAGCTCCAGACTGCAACATCAGAAACAGTGAAGGGAATTACTCCAATAATCTCCTGCCCCATCCGAGCCAGTACTGTCTCTTCTTTAGAACCCCTGGGGACAGCAGCAGCAGCAACAGGGGCTCATCCATCCCCCTGGAGGAGCTGGAGAAGTTTGTGGTGACTCTGATGTTCTTGTTGCAGAGCTACATCAAGACACAAGACCTCCATACTAGGGCCCAGGGTAGAGTGGATCTCTCCATTGTCTTGGAACAGTCCAGGCAGAGGAAGAACAAGGTGAGTTAATCAAACCCTTATCTCTCTATGTAATGGATAGTTTTTATTTCCTGTTGCTTTATTGTGTCAACTGTACGGCTCATATAGCCATTTTCCATGTTGCATAGTCCATGATAACCCATTGAGGAAGGGCTAATTTTGCTACAACATGCATTTCCCATAGACACTCAAGACACTGAGTATACTCAGGATTCATCCTCAATGGGTTAATATAGTTTAATTCAAGTCATACACCGGGTCAGTTCATTCTTTCATATTACCATTCATCTCCTCTTCCTGCAGTAGATGACACATTTAGTGGATGCTATGTTTGAAAAGAAGATGGGAAGAGTGAAAGAATACATGTATTGATAATTACTTGTATCTATAGCCACATACATAATAACTAAATGGACGTATTCTAGTTTTGCTCTGCATTATTAGGACTACTGAGGTTACTGAATGAGTGATGTAACCTGGCGAAACTGACTGTGCCGGAGTTCCGTGTTAATTAAGTAGCTTTTAAAAATCATGATCAGCTTAAAAAGTTTGGTTATCCAGAGAAATAATGACATCGAATATCTAACCCATCTGATTTGACCAGCCTTCCTTCCAGGCAGCTGGGAAGTCAACTAGTTCAGCTACAGCTGGTGGAGGACAACCCTCCAGTCAACAGCACAACAATGCCTTTACCGACAGCACCTCATCACGTGACACCCTTCAGGGGGACAGTGAGGTGTATGCGGACCTGAGTCGGTACATGGAGGGCTTCAAAGCCCACCTCCGTCAGCTTGGACTCGCCATGATGGACATGCCCAGGGCGCAGGAAGGGATGTCTACCCGCAACGACCCATCTACGTTTCTCATTACGCGCCTTTGGTCCATTATAGACTTCTATGCAGGGCACGTGTGATGTACAGCCGATGATTCCCATTATAACGAAGCTAATAAGTCCTCAGGACTAGCAGTTTTATTTCATTCACATCAAAATTTCATTAAATCTGAACAAAGAAAGTGTATTGATATCGAGATGATAATTTTGGACCCTGAAATTTACTTCGTTGTATCTGAAATTTTGTTATTTATAACGGTGTTCGCTTCCAGGATCGAGTGCAATGTACATTTTGTGAATCACGTACACTTCACATCTCATGAATCCCAAGAGAGACATCATGGTTGCATTTTATGTTGTTACCTAATAGGGGCTATAGGATTGTGAATGGTTAATTTGATTGTTTCATTTTATGCTATTCAGGTATCAGTGCTCTGCGTGGAGAACCATCAAATGTCTACAAAATTAATTTTGTACCTGTATATCATATAACACTGCCCATTGAATTTTGCCCATGATAATGTTATACTTGTAATTGTTGGTATTATCCTTTCTAAGAAAGATGAAACCAAATTCCTTGGTATAATACTATTATTCATTTAACTTGGAAAAATTATTTTGATGATATACTTTCTAGTATCTCAGAAGGAGCAGGCATATGCCCCCCCCCCCCCCCCGAAAAATAAATCTTGCTGTATATTATTTAATGTGTGTATCATATATTCATGTACTCTGTATTATTTGTTTGTTGAAATTGTCCCTTGATCGTTTTGTCATTTATATCACGTTATTGCCGAAAACATTCATTCTGAAATAAATGCAGAAATGTGTCTGCATTACTGTGCAAACAAACAAACAAACAAGCAAACAAATAAACCAAATTCTTGCCCACGTACCACACGTGCCATGTTCGATTTCTCATCATCTTACAAGAATCAGTGTAAACATCACAGAGAGTTCATGCATCCTTTATAGTGATGTCACAAAGGGTGTATGGTCTTGAATTGTGATGTATAGCTGAATAATGAAACTGCAGTGTGAGACAGTAAAGTGCTACAACTTAAAATGTGATGGCAGGGTGGCTCAGTTCATAGCATGTCTGCCTTACTGTAAAATGGCTTGAACTATGGTCACTTGCTTCTTGATCAAAGCAGTTGCTTGGCAATGAGTATAGTCTTTCACATATGGTGATATGGATATGATACCAAATTTGATTTCACACAGGGAGAAGTGAAGTATATTATGTATAATCTCTCAGATGCATTTATCGTCATCAATAATATAAAGCATATTTGATAATAGTGAATGTGCCTGTTTATATTTTCACAGTTTACATAATGGCAGTCTTTTGAAGGCTGATAGATTTTATATGTGCAAACTACAGTACTGTTATTGAATTCATTCTTCCATGAACTGATACAGGGTGTACAGTGTAGTTGTAAATAATGTATCGGCTGGACCTTTTAATACATATGCATGTGTGTTATGTACTGCGCAAAATCTATTGTCCAATGTACTTTTAAAACAAAATTGCACTCATTACATACAGAAAGTATATAAGGCACTTGATACATTGATGTTTTTATGTGTAGATTGAAACTATGAATAATGTGATATAGTAATGATTCCTGAGAATGCATTTCTTTCTGTCTTGGGGCAAATATACCTGTTTGAGGGACAGATTGCTGTAGAGATGTAGTTTGATTTGTGCCTGTAGATACCTTACCATATGATCTTACAGTAACTCATTTGAGCATACATTTTTAGAACAGTACAAATCTTTAATACTGACAAAAAAGTGACAGTACATGTGTATTTTATGCCTGTGTGCTAACAGAATGAAATGCACATCCATTTCTTTTGGTATATACACACATCTACTAAGATATTATGTTTGATGCTTTGTGTACATAGAGCAAAGGGATTTTTATGTTTGTGTGGTTTTTTTTTTTCTTTGGGTTTTTATATCTTAGTCTTCTATTACCATAAATAATAAATGGAGAGAACATATAGAATGCTGATTTTGACTCAACTCATCAAGCTCTCATGACTTCATCTTCCAAGAAACATTTGCTGTTATAGTGGAACATGTGCAGTGGCAATTTTTTGGACTATCGTGCTTTCTTGAACAATTAACAAATCAATGTTTGTTGAAAGCAGTCACTCACATTCATCATGGTAGTCAAAGTGTGAACATGCGAAGTGCCTGTTATATAGGACTATCTTGCTTTCTTGAACAATAAATCAATGTTTGGTGAACAACAGTAGGTGACACAAAATGGAAGGAGAAAAAATGAAAAAAGAAATGTATGTAAATGTGGTGTAATGTATTGTAATTTGATCATACAAAAAGAAGTTGACAAGATGTTATTTACTCGGTGCAAGAAGAAATTGTAATATACAGTTTACATATATATCCCAAGATGCTGCACTATAGTTTTATCAACTGAATTCATCAATCCTGTTTGTGATAAAGATGTGTACCAAGTATCAACTACGAACATATTTTGTGTCACGCTACTTTTTTAAAGATGTGATAAAAATGTATACCAAGTGTCAACTACGAACATATTTTGTGCCACATTACTTTTTTAAACATTTGAAAACACATATACGTGCTGCACCTTACTTTGGTATGTTTCATATGAGTGCTTCTGCTGAACTTTTTGAATTATTTGTAGTGCACCTTGATAAGACTTTCCCTCATTTCTAGTTGCTATTCAAGTCCGTTCTTTTTCTCTCTTTGCCTACAAGCCCCCTCCCGTCATCCAAATGCTTATTGTTTAATGAACATTTAGCAATAAACTTTGGAGTTTAAAATCTTTATACTTTTCTCAATTCTTCGTCTTGAGTAGACTCTTAGTGGTATTACTTTTTATTGCCAAACAAAAATTGTTTTATTCCTGTGAAAAAACAAACAAACAAGACAAAGGAAAGAGAATTGGGCATGTTATTTCTCATGATGAGAATTGTGAATAAACTGTGAAAAGTAGACGTAAATTTCTGTGGCGTTTCCTTCTAGCATAATGTCCTGTATTGTAGCCTACATTGTTACGGATGTTTTCTTAATTTTAAGAAATATGAAAAATGATGAATTGAATGTCATTAATCTGCATTTAAATCGGCATCTTTCATTTAAAAATTAAATTGAGTCATTTTCTACCTGATCGAGAGTATTTCTCCATCCAGCTCGGAAGAGCGTGACTTCTTCCACTTCCAAAATGATATTTCAGTAAAAGGGGAAGACGTGCTATAGAGTGTGTGTGTGTGTGTGTTTGATTCTACTTATGTGGAAAAGAAAAGGTTGGGGGCCTACACAGGAACGATATAATTCTTTTGTTACTTCTGTCCAAATTATTACTTTTTTATATAGCAGTAAGCACTTTATTATATGATTACCTTTGTATTATTTGAATGGTAATGAATATATATATTGTGTACCATTTGAAAAAAAAGTGTGTTTGTGTGTGTGTGTGTGTGTTAAGCATCCATTGACATTCATTAAAGTTAGACACAAAACTAATTGGCTACCTCTTTCTGTCATCTCTGTAGGAGATGGCATCACTCTAACAAGTTTGAGAAGAAAGTTGTCTTCTTCTTCTGATTAAGTCTGCCTCCTTCAATAGACTGAAGATTCTTGCAGACTGGTGCTATTTACATTATAATACAATTTATTTACAGATATTTACAAGCACATAGAAAATTTGACGAAAATACTAGCCACTGTGATCAACCGCTAGACGGTTTTTTGTACATCATAATTAGCCTGTCATTTTCTCTGCGCTGTTCCAGAGTGGTCCAATTAAGTTCTTGTAGCATTTTGGTGACACTCGAGGTGTTATGGTAGCGATTTAAAGTGAATCGCGCAGCTCTTCTCTGGACCATTTCCACTTGGTGGATTAGGTTCTTGGTAGATGGGTCCCAAACTGTGGAAGCATCCTCAACAATTGGTCGAACCAACGTTTTGTAAGCTGTGGCTTTAACATCAGAAGATTTTATGCGAAGATTGCGTTTTAGAAATGCAAGCACGTTATTGGCTTTATTGACAGTATTGTTGATGTGTTGGGTCCACTTTAAATCAGAAGTGATGGTTACACCCAAGTACTTCACGGATTCAACAGATTCAAGAGGGGCGTTATTTAGATGATACACGTGTTGCACCTTACTTCTTTTCCTGGATATTGTCAAAACCTTACACTTATCTGTGTTCAAATCCAACATCCATTTTTTCGCCCAGTCACCAATTTTGTTTAGGTCCTCTTGAAGATTTTGCGTATGATGTTGATTGTCGATGGTCATGTAAGAAATTGCATCATCGGCAAAAAGGCGAACCTTTGACGCGAGACCATCAGGCAAGTCATTGATGTAAAGTAGAAAGAGGCAAGGCCCAAGAACCGACCCCTGAGGCACTCCAGATCCTACCGCTACTGAAGAAGATTTAATACCATCCAAAACGACCCTCTGACTTCTTCCATTGAGAAAACTTTGAATCCATTTCAGATTTTTCCCCCTGATACCGTAGTAGTCCAGTTTACGTAAAAGCCGCTCATGCCCAACCTTGTCAAAAGCTTTTGAAAAATCCATGACTATAACATCCGTTTGACGTCCTGCATCCAAGTTCCTATGTAAATCGCTTGTGAAACCAAGTAATTGTTGTTCACATGACATGTTCTTACGGAAGCAATATTGCAGGGGAAAAATGATGTTATTTTCGTCCCCGTGCTTCATAATTTTGCTGGCTAAAACGTGCTCCATTAGTTTACAGCAAATACATGTCAGCGAAATGGGGCGGTAGTTTACAGGAGTAGATCGATTACCTTTCTTGTAGACTGGTACAACATTTGCTTCACGCCAATCATTTGGTATTTCACTTAATTCATATGACAACCGGAATATATTGCAAAGAATTGGAGCCAGAATTTTTGCCAGCTGCTTCAAGACTCGTGGAGTTATACCATCCGGTCCAGGGGCTTTACATGTCTTCAAACCACAAAGCAACTTCTCTACACCCTTTGATGTAAACAAAATATCCTCCATTTCTTCAAAGTCTGAGGTTTCCGGTAGTAAGTCATTCAGCTTCATTCGGTATTGGAGTTTCCTTGGTGAAAACACTTTTGAACTGTTGGTTCAATGCTTCAGCTTTTGCAATTGGATCAGTGATCGTAATACCATCACTTTTCAGTTCTCTTATTCCTGTATTATCAGTTCTGTTGTGTTTGATGAAGCCCCAAAATCTCTTCATACTCTCAAATTCTGTGGTATCTTCATCGATAGAAAAAAGAGATTCCACATAATTCCAATAAGCCCTCCTTAGCTCCTGTTGCAGTGATTTCTTAACTGCTTTCAACTCTTCCTCCAATTGAAAAGGGACTACCCCGTGGTTTCTCAATTTCATGTTCCGACTTTTTTTGTTCAACCTATCTCTCCTTTTGATCAACCTTTTAATCTTGTTTGAAATCCAAGGTATGTCATTCTTTTTGGATGTCATCTTATGTGGAACAAACTCTGTCATTCCCTTCTCTATTCCATTCTTGAACATAACCCAAGCCTCATTCACTGAGCAAAAGTCAAGCTTATCTTCAATTTCCTTGCCTACACCCTGCATGAAATCAGCAAATTTCTCCCAATCCGCTTTGCCGTAGATGTTAATTTTCCTTCTTACTAGCTTCTGGCGAGTTGGACAACCAGCAATCGTGAGAATTGGGCAATCATGATCTGAAATGCCTGGTACAACTGAGACATCAGTGACTAACGTTGGATTATTTACTAGGAATAGATCAAGGACGTTTTCTTTCCTGGTTGTTTCCGTAACTACCTGCGTTAACCCATGGTCATCAAGCATAGAACCAAAAGCATGATGAAGCGCTGGGTGATGACATGCTTTCACCTGTCTTGTTTCCCAATCACATCCAGGTAGGTTAAAATCACCTCCTATGACTACCATATGATCGCGATTCAATTTACAAAGGGATCGTTGAAGCTCTGCAAGACTCTCTTCGTCATTTTCATGAGGCCTGTAGTACGCAGCTATATTATGTAGAGTCTTAGATCCCGCCATATTTAATTTACACCAGAGAATTTCACAATCTGTTTCAAGTTCAATTTCTCTTGTAGCTAGAAGTTCTCTCTTAGTAGCAATAAATACTCCACCATGAGGGTCATTAGGTCTATCTCTTCTCTCAATATGATACTGATCAGTTGGGAATACCTCATTATTATTGACTGATGACGATAACCATGATTCAGTACCAATGACAACTTCTGGATCATGTATTTGCGTCAGGAGATGGAAAGACTGTTTTTTGGCGCGAATACTTTGGCAGTTGACATTAAGGATCTTAATGGATCGGAAGTTAGATTTCCTAGGTCTTACAACTTTTCTACTGGGTGAAGACATATGAAGTGGTGAACCAATATCACTCTGTGTGAATGACGTATTATTGACATCATCTGCATTTTCTTCCTCCTCTTCTGAGCCCGAGTCGAGAGCATCAAAAGTGTTATCGTCAGACGAAAATCCCAAGATATCGCTACCAATCCCTGACGTCATACTCATTCCAATGTTATGCATTCCGCACTTATTGCAAATCCATATAACGGAGCTATTCCCTAAATCTATATATTCATGATAGTTTAGATTAATGCAATGCGGATGAAACCATAACTGGCAATTTCCCTCACACTGGATACCTCCTGTTTTCCCTGTTACTCCTTTTCCACATACGCCACATACATCTTTAACTTTCCCCATAACTGCTAGTCTAGATATGAATAGGCCTATATAGAATTCTACATGAAGAGAATATGGAAAGATCTTACTTGATACATCCTGTCAAGGAGTTATGAATTGTTGAGGAAGAGTCCGGAGGTATTCAGTTCTTTGTTTTGTTCATCAAGTCTTGTTAAGTGAAAATCCAAACCATGTTGGTTCACTATGACTATTTAAAAAAAACAAGCAAAATTTGGTTGCAGAAAATCTCATTATAACCACAAATTTTTAATGTAGGGAAGATAATCTATTGTAGTCATGGCATATTATCATTTCACAACAATTCTGCTACAGTTACATGGACAAATTACAGAACTGGAATATAATAATGATGTCGCCGCCTCAAAAGTCTCCTTAGGTGCTTAACTGTAACTGCAAATTAATCAATATGACCTATTATATATATTTAAAAAAAGCTGGAAAGTTGTGAGGTGGTGACAACATTTCTTACTTTTATCTTAAAGATAGAGAAAATTGATTGTGACCGATATTTTGAAAAACATTTAAGTAGACCCCATGAAAAACCCTTATTCTAGAATGTGATGTAAGTATATATTATGTGTGGGGGTGTGTGACTGCTTTCACTTTTTCAGGAACATTGAATTCTTTCTTGAATTTCTTTCTTGCTTGGAGTTATATGCTATAAGATAACTTATGAATCATAGGAATCTCTATTAATGTGTGATAGTTTTGATCCCTATTTTTAGGACTTTTTATATTTCTTTATTTCTACTTCTCATTTACAATTATAGCCATCGATTCGTTGGGAACATCTAATTTAGAGTTATATTTCTTCAATTATTTAATGAATTAATGCTCATAGTTATTTTTTATACTGTCATCTTTAAAAAAAAAAAACTTTCAAATTACAAACTCAGGAATCTAACTGGATTCAATCATGTGTAGGCCTATTATGTGAGTATATTCTAATTAGGACTTTCATGGATACAATGGATGATGAATTGAAAAAAAAAGTATAAGAATTGATTTCTGTCAGATCCTATAATAGCTCTTAAATTCATTGTATTCAAAAGAGATTTTATGAGAAAAATTTAGACGGACGTTGGAATGATTGATTTCAAATTGATAGAATTGTATGATATATGTGTGCAAAAACTCAGGTCACCCGTTTTTCATTACTTAAAGCATGCAATTTTAAATAGTTTAAAGGGATGGTACAGTTTTGGTCGAGATTTCAATTTTTTTAACTTTTTGCGAGATGATTAGAAACCATTTATGAAATATTAATTAGCATGCAATTTCTAAGAGGAATTCAAAGTTTATTTGATGAAGATTGGTTTTGAAATGGCTGTGTATCCAAAAACAAAGTAAACAAAGTAAAAGTGTGCATGGTCCTGATAAGAATTGGATACCAACTTTTATTAGGTCCTCTTTGTTTTAGGAGTCATTTCAAAGTCAATTTTCATCAATTGAAATTTGAATTCTTCTTAGAATTTGTATATGTTTTTTCATATTTCATGAGATTTTCATTATTTCACAAACACACACAAAAAAATTGAAACCCATCTCAACCAAAACAATATAGGCCTATACATCCCTTTGTAAATGAAAGAATAACCCTAAAACAGAGACTCCAACCCCAATTAGCACCTTCTGATCTGGAGATTCTCCCGCCAGAAACCCCTAGCAAACGGGAGACTCCAACTTGATGTGCGCGGAGCGCACACACGATCGCGAAGTTCCTTGAGGCCGGGGTCCAGGGTCCGCTCAATGGCCCTGGAAGCTCTCGGGTTCCAGATGCTCCCTCGCGCTATCTAAGATTTATTTTTCAATATACGATGGCACAAAGAAAGAAATCATTTCAAGCGGGAGACACAGAGCCAGGGCGGGAGAAATCAAATCTCAAGCGGGAGAACGGGAGATTTTGCAATAATTGGCTTTCGGAGGTCTCCCGTCGAAAGCGGGAGAGTTGGAGTCTCTGCTAAGATATTTGGATTTCTCCTTTCTCCTCACCATATAGCACAATGACCTACAACAATCCCTTTATATAACAAACACATTAAGATTTAGTATTTCATCGGAACAAAGAATTATTGGTTTGTATAAACGTTCTAAATAATAGGCCTAATGTCACTGCACTGGTGGCAGACTAGTTGCTCAGCAACTACAATGTCAATTTCAAATTCACATTTGAGTGAAACTATTGCAGCCCGTTCTCCTATCATTTCATAAAAAGGATGCAGATCATCAATTTGATTTCATCAAGAAAGGATAGAGAGAAAACATAAAGCGAAAATTTGTCATCATCCGAACAGAATCATTTCATTGCATGCATGGCGAGTGTAATCACTTTTTCGTGTAGAAATATAAAAATATAGTTTATCAGCAAATACCACCCCCCCCCCCCCCCCACACACACACACACACATAAATTGTACACACTGCACTTTGGCTTCTTATTTACGGTAGCACGGGATAATACGGGCCGATCATACATCGGGAAGTATACAAATTTGTGTATGTAGTACTATATATACTTAGAAATCCGACTTTCTCGGAACTTTTGATTGATAATTATGTAAGCCTTGTAGAAAGCCCAAGTATTTCTCGATGACCTTTGACCGCAATCAACTTGACGACAGCAGAAGCGAAGCCAAAGAGCTAGAAATCGAAGAAAAGTGTTCCAGCAATATTCATGATAATAGGTGAGGGAAGACTGTTAAATTTTGATTGATATGACTGATTTCGTCCCCTAAAGATTGTTGTTTATTGCAGAATGCTATTAGATAAGATTTAATTATGATTTCAACCGCTATGAGGAAAAGTCCGCGAAGCGGCACGATGGCGCTGCGCGACGAGCGAACACTGCACACGACTACGGCACAGCCACGGGAGCTGCCGGCCGTCCTGGGTGGCCTGGCTCCCTGCATGGTGCCCGCTGCGCGCGGGCGTGTGGTTAGCCGCTGAGTCGTGTGAGACTGCATGTGCTGCAGCTGCAAGTCAAAGTAGACCGTCTAGATCTTTTCTGCTGTGGTGTAGATTCTAGTCTAGTAGGCTCTACCAGAATCTGCATCTAACTGTGAGAAGTAGTAGGGCATTACGACTTTACAAATTGCAAACCGATCCATTTCGGCAGTTGTGCACTTTACAAATTACGTAATGGGGTCGGATCGGGATGAAATATCATGTTATGCTATGGTCATGCATGAACTTAAGAGGGCATAAAAATATTTCAAGTAATTTAACTGTTGTGGCGAGCTGATTTTAGATGTTCAAAAATGAAATCTGTTGTATCACAGACTACTGCCAACTTTTCTCACTTTATCATGGTAATTTTCTGCGATGCAACACTGTAACGTGTCGTTAGTGTTACACTACACTAGGCCTAAATGCAACGCTCACTAATCCTGCACAGCCACAGGATGCAGCGTAGCCCGACCAGACGCTGTAAGTATGCTGCCGCGATGTACCTACGTACAGCGACTGGGCTGTGTATAGTTAGATGCAGAGAGCAAAAAACGCCACGCAATATTGCGATTGCACAGTGTTTGATGTGTCAGCTCCGCAGCTCAGAAACGCAGTGAGGCAGGCTTTTAGTGACCTTATCACTTCTCAAACGGCGTTTCATAGAGCAAGAGAAGCTCACCAGCTGCTCAGTGTGTGGTGGTTCATGGGATATCACCTTGGCATACGGCGAATGAGGTACCGATCAGCAAAAAAAGTTCGTCTTCTTCCATAAAAGTGCAGGCTTCGACTTCAAGTTCAAGGTTAATCAAAATGCAGTATTCATTTTTTTTTATATTATTAAAATGTTAGAAAAAGGTAAATTATAATGAGTTTTCTTTGTATCTTCATTTTTTCAAACCAGAGGTCATGACCCGAAGGGAAGACCCATCGAGGGCTGTAGCCCTTGACCTGATGCTGCGAACCTTCATGAATTCTTCAGAATTTAACGACATGCAGCCCAAAAACTGGGACGCCATCGCCAAGTTGATCCCAGGCACCATGCCCCAGGAGTGTGCCCAGCGCTTCGAAGAGTTACAGTCGGCTGCTGGGGACCTGTCTCATGTGGGTAAGTTCAGCATTGGAAGAGTGGCGAAACATAAGCAGTGATGCACTATTGTTGATCTGCACTTTTTGTGTGATGAATTCCTGCCAAGTACTGAAGCAGAGCAGTGATTCAGGAGCAACAGATTTGTCATATGGCCAAGATAAGACAAATGACAAGGTTTTCTTATGTCAATATCAGTAAATCTTGCACGTTCGATCCCCTCTTCCCCTCAATATAACCATTGTAGTCACAGGACTAAGATGGTAATACTAAATGTGATGTGTCCTCCATTGTTGATGTATTTTGCAAGACACACAAATGAAACATTGCTGTCCCATGAGAAATGCCAGTGTCTTTTATTTCAACTTATTAACGATGTGCCTCATTGACTTGAATATTTGATTTTAATTTATGAATAATTTATCAAACTTTTTCTAGGTAATTTTTCCAGCCTTGCTGCCCAAGGCAAACCAGTTCCAAGGGGCAAGAATGCAGAGACCAGCTCCAGGAGGAACAACAAGGCTGGTCCAAGACCCAGCAGTGGCTTACAGCATGACAGGGCCAGGGGCAAGAAATCTGGTGTCCAGCAGGACAGAGAGGGTATACAAGCTTGCATTCCAACAGGGAATTGCTATATAACCATCCTGCATGTCTCATAATTTCATAAATGATGTTATGATAGCTATATTCTTTCTAGAATGACAACTAATTGTAGCAACAGCTGATTAGGAAGCAGGATTCTTGTCATTACCATGACACTTGCCATTGCAGTGGGAGTTGCCATCATAGCATTTTTTTTTAAATGAAATAGATCCCAGAACAAGGTTGCAGTAAGCTATATCTTAGGACTTTACCTTTTAATTACAGGTATGGCAGTTGCACACTGAGTGCAGATTTTAATCTTCATGCTAGATTTCACAAACAGCCTGTTCAAGAGTCAGAAAAGAATTGGATCAGCTTAGCGATCTACTTTTTTATTTATTTCACTTTTTGAAAGGTAAGCTATTCTCTGTGTACCTCTATAAAGTGGGGTGTAGAATTGCGACCAATGCACAGGCATCAGCTTTAATGCCATGATTAATGTTCTGATACCTTTCCTGACTCATTTGAAATAAGAATTACAGCTCTTTGACCACTCCTGGAAGTACTTTTGATGTGATGTAATCTTTTCTCAAGGTACAACTGACATACTGCTGCAACCATCTTTCTTCCATGAGATGCTAAGTTGCACATATTTGTGTTTGGCATTTATATAATTTTTAATGAGAAGACTATTTACAATGCGGAAGCATCTCTGTAAATAAAGTCGAAGTACTGTGGTAAATCTAGATGAAGTCAGCATATGCCATGTGATGTAGTCTTATTTGTCTTGCTTCAATATTTCAGACTTGACTCAAGGGGAAAGCAGTGCACAGAAAGATGCAAAATCATCCCAAATGTCAAACAAGGTGAGCGACAGGTTGTTACAATGAATATAGACAGCATGTTTGAAACCAACCTAACCAGGCTGAACTCCCTGAGATCTTGGCCATCGATCGCGCAATTTCCATGAAAATTGGCACCTACATTACCTGTCACATAATCTACCAAAGTATAAAAGAAAAAAATAAATTTTTCTTTTTTTATATTTTATATTAATTAATATGCATGAAATCATAAATTATTTTGTTCTAAATCAGAAAATAAAGCTAATAGCATCCTTTAGTTTTTGGTGATATGATTCTTTGTAGCATTCCTAACAATATACTTGAAAAAAAAATCTGGTATCAAAATTAATTTTTTTAATGTATTCTATTGTTTTATGAATTTCTTATGTATTTCTTTGTTTTTCAACCTTTTTTCATTTTTTTTCACAAAATTTGTCACAGAACTTATTGTAAAGGGTGTGTAAAGTTCAGGTTGAGGTGAGGATTTAGCTTTTATCGTTTTGCGAGATATTCAGAAATCACTCTATGAGATGTCAAAGAGCATGCAATTCTAAGGGGTATCAAAAGTTTATTTGATGAAAATAGAGATATCCAAAAACAAGGTGAAACAAAGAGATCCTAATAAAAGGCATGGCCTTACCTTTCGCCTTTTATTATCATCACTTTTCTTATATCTCAGCCATTTGAAAACCAATTTTCATCAAATAAACATTGAATCCTTCTTAAAATTACATGCTCTTTCATATTTCATAAGAGGTTTCTCATTATCTCACTTTTGAGTGTTCAAAACATGAATCCTCACCTCAACCAGTACTGTTCATTTCCTTTAAGCATAAGTATGCTAAAATTAATTGATTTCAGCCATTACTATAAAAGTGAAAATAATCATATCTTTTTGAATAAGGTGAGAAAACTCTATTTGCGTAGACTTTGTACACATATCACGTTTTTGAGCCATTTTCGTCTGAATGCATAAAGGTTGTGCAGCGTTTTAACGATATGCCCGATTTTCACGAAAGTGGTGTCATAAGATGTGCGAGACTTGAAAGTAAAAAGTCAGTGAGTGGCGTGGTCAAGAAATTCGCGCAGCAGAATGGTCGTGAAAAATATCAATGGGGGAGTTGATTCACCCCCCCCCCCCCCCCCCCCCACCCCCTGGCCGTTTTAGGGTTAAGGTACATTTGTGTGCCACATAATTTTCTTTGTATTGTTCAGCAGAGTGAGCATATATACTTACATACATGTGTAACTTGTTTCAGTAAATGTAATGGCATGTGTAAGATAGAACATTGACACACAACTTTGTGACAGCACTGTTCTTTTCATACAAGTTTTTGAGTATTACGGGGTTTTCTTGTGCTGAGCAAGTCATGTTTTTCTCTTTCTAGGATGCCACAGCAAACCAGAGAGTAAAGGCAGAAGGGTGAGTTTTTATTACACTAAAGTGGACTTGCTCAATTTTTGTATGATGAGATGTACATCTGTGCAATTTGATCTGTGGTCGCCAGTCAGATGTTTTAATAAAGACCCTTTTCAATCAATCAATCAATCAATCAATCAAGAGTATGATTTATCCATTAGTGTTTGGATATTGGTATAATACAAGTTGTAATACAATCAACACTGGAAATTCCTTTGCTAGACATTATATTCTGCAGATTTAAATCTGATTTCCTTTTTTTTAAGTCTGTACACATTTTGCTTATTCTGTGTATTGAAATCACCTAAAATTTTGATCAATATCATTCCTGTTTGTTTGCCTGCAGGGATATCCTCAAAGAGAGAAAAAAGTACCCATATATGTTTGTTGATATCTTTCTCATTAAGTTTTGTGTCACTTTCTCAATGATATGGATATACTGCACATAGAGTGAGAGGCCCATGTGAGACCAGATGATATCTAGATTCATTTGGCTGATCAGTGATTAGCTCATGCAGTATCAAAATAAATTTTTTTGTTATGAGAGAACTAACTTCAGATGTTTCCTTCAATCTTTTTCTCCAGACCAAACATTGTGATCCATGTGTGTGATGAGGCAAAAAATGGTAAGCATGTTGAGATATTCCAAAGCATACATAACTAGATAATTACTAAGCATACTGTATGCATTAAATAAGGTTTTAATTTCGCAATCGGGTGCTGTTCAAGAATCTAAGAACATGCGAAAATATTAAGTCTCATTCCACATATATTTCTCCATTCAGTACTGTACTCCACAATCACGAATTTCACGACTCACAAAATTGTTGGGAAGTCCTGATTCACAAAAAATTAGACTCGCTAAAGATATGCTGCATACAGTACTTCATTTTTTATTGTTTGTGTAGCAGAAAGTTTTAGGCATTGGGGCATTGTGTAAGAGTAATCCTTGTGTTCATTTTCCCACTAAACTTTAGGGTAAAGAATTCAGAGAAAATGAAACTGGTTGTTAGTTCAAACTATTCTCTCTGTGGTTTTATTGTGCATTTTATTCCAGAAATTCCCTGTATTCTTTCTGTGGCCATGCAATTAGGCATATCTTGCCCAACATTCAAGTATTCTGTTGGTGTCAGATCAGTGTACAGCAGTGGGCCATGGATCTCAGAGATTTTACCAATATCATCAAAAATGGAGTATTCCCTCAATAGTCATTGGGGTTTGGTTTTTTTTGCTAATTTCTTAAGCCTGATAACCTGTTAAGTGATGAAAATGCTTTCAGTAGGTACCGTAGTTGTAACTTCACTGCACATGGATACAAGTCAAGGTTGAAACTTCTGCAACAATCAAAAGTAGCCTGATTTTGCAGAGCTCATCTGCAGAATGATAGTATATGTTTAGATAAAGACTAGCAGTACCACTTTCAAAGAAATTGATAACTTCCTGCCATAATTTCTCTCTTGATAGATATAGAATTGACATTGATGCTTCAAATGTCACTGCATTAGAGCTATCACTCTCACTAGCTGTTGTTGTTTTTCCCCCAAAAGTCAAGCGAGACTTCAATTGTCCCCGGGACCTGCTGGTCAGAGAGATGAAATACTTTGCTGAGTACCTGTCACTGGAGGCCCAGCGATGGGAGGAGGTGGACATTTCTGTCCACTGCGACGTCCAGATATTTGAGTGGCTGATGCGCTACGTCCACCGCCACATACCAGAGAGGCAAGCCAGCGTGCCCAAGTTGGGTGAGTACTGGGACTCAATGTCTTTATTCGTAATATTGTATATGTGTAAAGCTTCACTGTAGCCTTGTGCAGAAATGAATGTGTGCAATTTAGATGTGTACCACTTTATTAGACATGCTATGATCTATGGACAAACTGATATGTACGTGAAACCATATTCTTCTTTACATATGAGTATAGGCAATTTCAAAATTGTTTTAGATGTGTTCTCTAGAAGATTTCAGATATAATATACAGAGGGTTTACTTTACATTCTGGCTATGATTTGTTGTTCAATGAAATATTTCATATCTAATCATGGTCAAGTACCAAGTTAGCAAGTACACTGTATTTGAATGAATAAGTGACAAGTGTGACATTGACAGATTAAAGCCCGGTCACACAGCACTTTACGGCTTAATCACGGCCAAAACCTGTCAAAAAGTGGTCTCCCGTAAAGCAGACGATGTTGTCTGCGTTGATGTTGAGTTTAAGACGAGCTATGGTCGATTTAAAGACGTGGCAGGACGCGGGGGAAAATGGGAATGGCGTCGGACGCGGTAAAAAGTTTTGAACTGCTCAAAAGTTTATTCCGCGGACAACCACAGGCAGCACACATAGTAAAAACGTGCAACACACATGAAACACACGTGATAATCCGTTTTCCGGCAGTGATAAAACTTGGGGAGACGCGGTAAGACGTGAAAGTTTAGCGGTCTGTCACAGGCAGAACATGGTCATCTGATGCATGTTACGCATTGGAAATAGCATGTGTTTAGCAGCTTATCACTGACAAATGGATTTTTCCGCATACATACACGTGGCTGGACGTGGTTAGCCGTGCTTAGGCAGTGCTTCAGCAGTTGAACAGCCGCCAACGACCATACCCCGTACAAAGCACGGCCAAACCACAATTGACCAAAAAATTACCACTTACGACCACATTCACCAGATTTTCATAACTCTTTGTACGTGATTTAGACGTGGAGTGCTGTGTGACCGTGGCTTTAGGCATGATTGCAACTCAGGTTCGTGGCATGATTAAATAATTTTGGAACAAAGTGTAAATGCCAAATGCTTTATGCAAGGTGGACTTTGAATGAATAAAGAACTTTCATCATCTGATTATCATAAGGAAATAATAAACTTTATGGTGAAACTCTTTTCAGCAATAGTGCAGCCTACTTGCAGCACACATTTTATTGTATGTAAGCTGACTCAGAGACAGTAGATTTGGCTATCTAAAGCTTTTTTTTTTAATTCATGAAATTCTTCCATCGAGATGCTTTCATTGCAACTGATTGACAAATTGCCCTGTATTATGTCATTGCAGGGCAATTTGTCAATCAGTTGCAATATCTAAAGCTTTATGGGATGTATTATGTTAAAGTGTCTTTTTTTATTTCAGCGATTATACCTGTGCTGTGATCATATCTGCTTGCTGCATTGTGCTATAATGAATGTCTTTTTTTTTTCTTGTATTCCAGAGGCCAGCAATGTCATATCCATTCTCATCTCATCAGACTTTCTCAAGATGGATGCACTGGTAAGCTTTTTAGCATTTAGATTGAGATGACACACTTTCCTGCCTTTATAACAGAGCTTTTTTCCATCCTCCATCAGATAGCCAGATTCATGAATTTGTCATGATTCTGGAAATAATTTCATTACTGCAATGTGTGATGATTTTGCTTGTAGTCTTTTTGTTCTTCATTTTTTGCAAGCTTTATATTATGTAACAGTTGTTTTGCAAAAGTTGTACAAACTTGTGACATATGTCATATCTTTTATTTCAAAAGGTGACAGAATGTGTTCAGTTTTGCCATAAACACATGTCAGCAATTGTGTCCACCCCATGCAACATGAACTGTATCAATGACAAGTTGGTTACAAGGTAAGAAAGATATTTTGTTGTCTTTTGTGCTGTTTGTTTCTTTGTTTTAAATAGGAATAGAGCATTCGAGATTGTAGATCAAAGTGCTACATTCTGTAAGATTTTCAGAAACCCTACAAGACCAATACATGATGTGTACACTAACCCTGACAATATGCACTTTGCCCTGTCCTGCAGTATTGGAACCAGGTACTAGCTTGTATATACCAGCATGGGGCAGTGTACTGTCAGTATCATGGGCTGGTGTTAGCCAGCCCAGTAGAAAGAACTTTTACCACACAAGGGAAACTTGTGAAAACGAGGACCAAAAACTCATGACAGTTAAGTTGTTATATATATCGGGTTTCTCACTATATCATGGTACAAAACCAAAAAACAAACAAACAAACAAACAAACAAAAAAAGTATGAAGAGTCAGGGCCATTAAAATCACCTTGTAAGAGGGTTTAGATGCATTGATCCTCTCAAAGGCGTTAATTTACCATTTGCAGATGAAACAAAAACTCAGCATTAGTGCTTCATAATAGTTCTAAAATGTGAGTTAGGGATGGAAACAACAATGTAAAAATGTGAATCAGTATCATAAATGTTGAGTATTGTTAAATACACAGAATGTGAACAGTAGTTATAATGAAATTGTTTCTAAATAAACCATCTACAGTTATGGTTTATTTAGAAGAAAAAAAGTAATATCTCCTTTCATTTTAGGCTTTAATCCAAAATGTTTTAATGGTAGGATGTTTTGTGATGCAACTGACCTACACATAGGCATCAAATGTGATAACTCAAACATTTTTTTAGATCACTGTTTCCAATGGTAAACACTACATTTGATAGAGAGAATCTGATGTGATACACTTCTCTGTGAATCATTCCAGCACTGTTTCTGTTTTGATTTCCTTCATTTGCATGACTTGAATCCTCCCCCAGGATCGCCAGTCTCTTCACCGATGTGGAGGCAGATGACGTCAAGGACAAGAAGGATAAGTTCAAGAGGTGATTGTTGGCACGCTGTCTCACAGCTTCTCACATTTGGCACAGTACACATGGTTGCTACCATTTCTCAGCACGTGCTGGTGGCTTTGCACGGATTAACCCCTTGAGGACGGACAGATTTCGCTACATCATGCATTTCCCATAGACACCTGCCAGAGTATACTCGGGACTCGTCCTCAATGGGTTAATCATTATCGTATTCATTGATTTAACACAGACTTGACTTTCAGCCAGAATTTATTTGTGTGTGCTTCTTTCATATATGAGACCTCCAATGAATGACCGATCTGAAAGATAGGGGTGTTGCCCCTTTTCAAGTTCAAAGGTATCACTTCAAAGGATTTTGTACTCGCAATGGCTTTTAATCAAAAAATAGAAAATTCAAAATGAAGGTGACATTTTTGCACGGCAGTATGATAAACGATTGTATTCCATTTTCCTTTGCAGCAAATTGTTCATCAAAAAGATCGAGCAACTCTTTGATCCTTCCAATGTGTCTGCAACAATGTACAAGTAAGTTCAGCAGAAATGCTGCTATGCTTTGGCTTCTTATCATTCTGGTAGAATTTTGACCATACTTGCTTTTTTTTTATGACACATTTAACATTCGTTTTTGTAGTTGAGAGTGATACACTGAAAAAAAAAAATATACAATTTGTTAATTCTCCCTTACACCTGTGTAACATTCAAAGAGCCTCTCCCATTTTGAGCATTTTATGACAGGTTTTATCAAGGATTTTTTTTTCCAAAGTTTGTTTCCACAATCCACATGTTCCTTCATTTAACTTAACAAATACATGTATAATAATGAACAGTACAATACATGAGAAATTTTAGCCTTGAAACTAGGAATTGAAGAGCTTACCATTTGTTTGCATGAAATTCTTGGTGATTCTTTTTCAGTGCTATGATATGTTCTGTCAGGTTGTTTTTTATTGAAGATCAAAATGAGTTAAAAGTAGGAATGTTGCCTGTGATTTCACATGAAACGATGAAATATTTTGCATAATGAATAACTGTATTGACCTAGGATATTGTTATTTGGGTGTAGATTTTCTTTTCTATAATGTGGTGTCTGATTTCATTGCCCAGTGAATCACAAATATCTTACAACATCTACTGAGTAGAGCTGCATCTAATGTGATGCTGTTTTATTGATGGATATTGATTACCCTCTGTATATTTAGATTCATATTTGTAGATGTTCATCTCCCAATGCAGATTGGTGTACTCTTTGTTCTCAACACTGTCTTTTTTAATATTATATGCTCCTCTTAACAGTTATACAAAGTGATCAATCTGAACCCTAATTTAGTGTAACTCGTTGCCATTCACTCTCCCCAGATGCCAGCACTGTAAGAGACTGCTTACCAGAGAATCACAGAGCTTGCTGAAGTGTCTTCCAAGCAGGTATGTACTCCTAACTACAACAATCTCCATCCAGGAGACATGAAAAATTTACTCTTCACCATGTCTTTAACCCCTTGTGTTCTTTGAGTGACAGTTGGCACAGAAAACTCCATAATTGTAACTGATTGACAGATTTGCCCTATGTCGACGTAGAATAGAGGTCGTAGGTTCAATCCTGCTCCAGTACTGTATGTGTGCCCATGATTTCTTTTGTCACGGCTACTGCTAAAACACTGATTAATTCAGTGCTTACTTACATCGATATAGGGCACTTGGTCAATCAGTTGCAATAAAAAAGAACTGGTGGAAAAATTTCATCAATTCAAATGAAAAGACCATAATGTTATACACACTGTCCAAAGTCCCTGGTGCAGAAAGGGTTTGCATCAAATGAAAATTCATCCAAGTTAGGAAGTTGCTCTCAATGCATGCAGTAACTTAACCCTAAAAAGACTGGGCTATTTGGGTAGCTCGAAAGACTGGGGGGGCCTCAAGGGCCCCCCCCCCCCCCCCCTAAGATCTCGGCTGTGGATCGCGCGATCGCCACGGAACTTTGCACAATGGTAGTGTGCGATGTAATCTACAAGATCGTGTTTTTAAATTTTAGAAAATAGTCTTCTTTTATTTTATTTTGATTAATTATGATAATTTATGTGAGAAATCAGAATCTTTCATCTAAATCAGTAAATAAAGCTCCAAAAGTGCTCATTTTTGGTATGATTATTCTTTGTGGCATTCTTAGCAAATGTGCTCGAAAAAAAATTCGGTATCAAAATTAATTTCTTATTTATTTTATTGTTTCATGAATTTCTTATGTATTTCTTTGTTTTTTCGACCTTTTGTTTTTGTTGTTTTTTGTAACAAAATTTGTCACAGACACTCTTTGAAGCATAATACTCCTAAAACAAACTAATTTTAGCCATTGAGAGTAAAAATAAGCATATTTATATGAACCATGTGAAAAAACTCAATTTGCATTGACTTTGTACACAAAATCACATTTTTTAGCCATTTTTGGCCTCACGTGCATATACAAAAAGTCATGTAACTTCAGAACCGTACCCCCAGGCGTCACAAATTTGGTGTCAAAATGTGCAGGAAACTCAAAAGAAAAAAGTCATGGAGCATCACGGCGAGAGCATTGCGTGTTGCAGAGTAATTGTGCGAAATTTCGAGGGGGGGGCCTCCGAGGCCCCCCCCCCCCCCCCCCCCCCCAGTGCAGTTAGGGTTAAAACAAGAAATTTGTAAATGTTGGGACTGAAGTGCACAAATGCTCTGGTTTGCTTGACTTTCAGTAGTGCATCTCACTTTGTGTCCTACTGGCATGCCAAAGTACCCTCTTCATAATCAGTATGGATGCCAATACTTTCAATTTCTCATGTTAAAACTGGCACACACAAGAAGTATGTGTTCTTAAATCTTTTTGGGCAAACAAGTTTATTAAGACATTTTGTTGTGACAGTAGTAATTTTTATCTGTTGGATTTTGTGTATATCTGTTTATAAGTATGAAGTATTTGAAATTTCCGCACTGCATGTTGTAAGCGGTGAACATAAAATTTATTATGAATATCAATATGAAATGTATATATGTGCAAGTGAGAGATATGTCTTATGGGAAAGGGAGGAAAAGAACAGTGTCTAGCTGTATAGATTATTACGTAGTTGTGCTTGCTGATCCTTTCTGTCATTAGTGAGCAGAGTAATGAGTATACCCTCCAGCTCCATACTTATTGTCCCCGCCGAACGAGTTCGAGCAGGGGACTATGAAACGGGCTCCGTACGTGTGTGTGTCCGTGCGTCCGTCTGTCCGTCTGTCCGTCCGTCTGTGCGTCCGTGTGTGATCAAAATGTTCAAAATGCTACTCCTTCGCCATTTCTAACCCGATTTTGATTCTGTTTGCTTTATATGATAGCACTACATGGGAGCTTTGAAACTTCTATACAGAATTTCAGTTGTGACCTTTGACCTTGACCTTTGACCTATATTGTACATTTTGCTTCAAAATGCTACTCCTTCGCCATTTCTAACCCGATTTTGATTCCGTTTGCTTTATATGATGGCACTAGGTGAGGGCTTCAAAACTTCTACACAGAATTTTGACCTTTGACTTCTTTGACCTTTGATCTTGATTTTTGACCTATATTATACATTGCCTACAAAATGCTACTCCTTCGCCATTTCTAACCCGATTTTGATTCCGTTTGCTTTATGTGATGGCACTAGGTGAGGGCTTCAAAACTTCTACACAGAATTTTGACCTTTGACTTCTTTGACCTTTGACCTTGATTTTTGACCTATATTGTACATTTTGCTACAAAATGCTACTCCTTCGCCATTTGTAATCCGATTTCAATTCCGTTTGCTTTAAGTGATGGCACTAGGTGAGGGCTTCAAAACTTCTACACAGAATTTTGACCTTGGACTTCTTTGACCTCTGACCATAATTTTTGACCTGTATTGTACATTTTGCTGCCAAATGCTACTCATTCGCCATTTCTAACCCGATTTCGATTCCGTTTGCTTTATGTGATGGCACTAGGTGAGGGCTTCAAAACTTCTACACAGAATTTTGACCTTTGACTTCTTTGACCTTTGACCTTGATTTTTTACCTATATTGTACATTGGCTACAAAATGCTACTCCTTCGCCATTTCTAACCCGATTTCGATTCCGTTTGCTTTATGTGATGGCACTAGGTGAGGGCTTCAAAACTTCTACATAGAATTTTGACCTTTGACTTCTTTGACCTTTGACCTTGATCTTTTTACCTATATTGTACATTTTGCTACTAAATGCTACTTCGGCGGGGACATATATTATGCACCGCGTAATTTCTTCTTTTCCTTGTGAATGAATACAAACGTACCAATTATCATGATTATTTGGCCAGGCTCAGCATTGACCGCACAGGGAGACTGGTGTATCACCATCAGAGGTAAGCGGAAGGCAGTATGGTGGTAGAAGATAACATACCTTCTATGTCATTTCCTATACACTAAACACGGGACAGAATGATATAGAATGTTAAGTACAGATCTTAAAACATCTATGAGTTGCTATGTTTTATACCCTTTTGCAATATGAAGTGAATGTCTGTTCAAATATCCATATATATCATTCTCTAATGAATAAAGTTCTTTTAAACTCTTTAAGTATAGTCTGAAATGTTATATATTCTATTTCTTATATTTCAACCAGATTATGTCAGTCTTCTTCCAGCAAGGATGTTGCTTGAAGCTTGGACAGACTGTGAGAAAGAAAAATACTAATTGGCCCCTTTGATTCATTGTTTCATGTAAGGGTGTCATATACCTGCTGATTGCTGACAGAAATCTTGCCTTGTAAAAAAGAAAAAAAGAAAAATGAAAAAACACATAGATGGCACGTTGTGGTGTTGATTAGTTACAATGTCTTGGTTTTCCACTTTTTTGCCATGTCCGTCTGTGTGTGTGTGTGTGTGTATATTTAGGATGACCTCATGGGATGTGAATGACTACCTCATCTCACTTCACACTGAACTCAAATCCTGGAGAGATGTCTACTGGAGGCTGTGGGGACAAGTCAATGTTCTCAAGTGTTCCAGATGCAAACAGGTCAGATATCATATCTTTGTCATCAGTAAAATATCTCTGCAAAAACGTCTCTCTCTCAGTAAAAGGTCTCTGTGCCTGAGAATATGCAGAGCAATCAAGAATGAAGGCTTGTCATTTTTCTTAGAGATAGAGAATATGTGTGTGAATTCATGAATGTTCATCAGTTTGCAGATTGAAATGACTGTCTCATTGAGATTTTACAGCAGAAATATCTATTCCTGACATAAGGGTTAAGTATGAATTCACAGTTTTGTGTTTACATGTCAAAAGGTTAAAAGCAAATGAACATTTATCTTCGTCCCCCAGCAATGATTTGTACTGTTACATCTGCCACAAAGTGTTCACGAACCTGTCAAAGTGATTGTTATCTCCACACCCAGTACCAATGTGGACATTGTTTCAACCCATTCCTTATGGGAACCTAGTATTCCAGGTTCCCGTTACATCAACTGATATAATAAAAGAATCTTGTTTTGGGGGACTTGGAGAATTTCGGGAGGAATGGGTTAATATGACCATGGCAATGACAGATTGGTCCCCCTTTACACTCACGTTGCAGGTATTCCAGTGCTCTGAGCTGGGCCAGTGCCGGCTGCACCCCAAGACTCCCGTCTTTGTGAAGTCTGCTGACCAGGGTAGCCTGAAGGCGACAGTGGTTGGTTCCTACCCATGCTGTGACCAGCCCGCCTACCGCTTTGACCCCCTGGAGCAGTCCACTGTGAGTGGCACATGCTGTAAAAGTCGTTATTTTCGCATACAGATATTTTTGCGAATGAGGAGGTCACAGACATTTTTGTGAGATTTTGTTTTATCTATTTGACACCGAGGCTATTGTGCCTGCGCTACGCCTGCCTGTTCATTCCACAAATAGTAATTCAATCAAGATTTGGGTCCTGTTTCGTAAAACTTGTTATCAGTAACAACTGCCACATTTCTATGACAATTTTGCTCTCAGCCAATCAGATGCGAGGATTTCAGTAGCTTAAAACAACTGTCGTAACTTGTTATTGTTTACTGTACACATTTCTCTCATACTTCAGAGCATAAAACGATCTTCAGCAAGTTGTGATAATTTTGGAGTCTGGTAGACCCAGTTATCACATACAATGTATATCTGTGACTTTGATTTGTCTGATTGAGGGAGGATACACTGAATGCTTTGGCAGTTTTGTCCCGGCAAATTGAATCAGCTCTGATAGGAGAATACCTTTTATTTCTTGAGGGTGTGTTATATAATATGACAATAATTTTACTGTTCTCAGGCAGTTTGTTTTCCATTGTGAGGGCAAGAGAGAAAATTAGAAATGATTGTAACTTTATGAAAGTTTCAAAACTATTCCTTCTCTCCATTCTTGTATGTTGGTACTCACACCCCTATGCACATACGTTTCCAATGTGAATGTTTGTTACTGTAAAACAAGACATTTTTGTGTCCATGAAATTTTCGCAAAGTTTGCAAGGAGCCAAGAATAGTGAAAGTTAAATGCACATGAAGGTTTTCATCTCCGCTATACGCATTGAATGCGAGTCGCCATTTTGCAAAAGTTTTATGCTTCGAAAACAGCCATCTGCTTCAGTTGGCAGATGTTTCTGGTTTCAGAGTACTGTAAAAGTTAGAAATTTTCGTGGTGTGGAAATTTTCACGCCTTTCACGCAACCAGAAACTAGTGCAAAAATAAAAGCATGTGAATATTTTTGCATATCTTATGTTCTAGTAAGGAATATCCTGCTTCTGCGGGATTAAAAACGTGCAAAACTCATCTAACCCGGCCGAGTGTGAAAATATCCACCTTTTAGAGTAACTGTATTCCCCCTGCCCACCCGACTCTCCAGGGCTGTGAAAGCAAGGACCACGTGGTGACGTTCTCGGGTCTGGACAAGTCAGATCCATCCAGACACAGCCAAGAGACCAGGATCCTTGAGACACTCTTGGAGAGACGAGATGTCATCTGTGCTCCGTCCTTACAGCCAATCAGTGAGAAGTCAGTCAAAAGTCTCTTTTATACAGAGTTTTGCTCTGTTTTAGCATTCATGATATGAGTTAATATACATTTGGAAATATAAAGCCTTTGAAATGAAAGCACTTGGTTGAATTTTGTTTTTGTTTATATTGTACGGTAAACGCATAAGTTTTCATGGTGCATTAATTTTCGTGTATTTCACACTACTTTTGCCCAGTATGAATTCTATAGCCTATGAAAATATCTCCACAATTTTCTCAGCACATTTTGAGCAGGTGGAATCATGGGCTTCAGCAGTGATGCAAGTGTGCAAGTGTGCATGTGCCCTTGTAGTATTAATTTGAGAGCATGTGTGTATGTGTATGCAGATTGTTATCATGAAGGATAAGATTATGATGTAGTCATGTGCACAGGCTGCTCCATAAATTATTTTATGCCACATCCTAAAGGATGCATGACATTCTAACTCAGTTACTGCCAAGCAAATATGTGACAACATTCGCAAAACAAAAAAGGTTTACCAATGACTCAGCTGTGTTCTCAAACCTACTTGAATTTGGCTAGAAAGTTCTTGTCCTTTAATTTCAGCTCATTATCCATGATCTAGTGTTTAGAAGTAAAGGCTAAAGTAGCACCAGAGAGCATCTAGGACTCAGGAGCTCCCAGGGTCTGAACCCTAATGAACCAGAAGTGCAAAAGACTTTGCTCACATAGATTCAAGTACACTATGCATTGAGAACTTTTCTCATGCAGCATGCTAAGATCTCAAGTTGTGGACGAACCTGATCCATCTCCAATCTCTGTAGTTTGTATAATGCTGCATTTACATTAAAAGGATCTACAGATTGTAACAGGTAGAGACTTGCTGTTAATTGTGATGTAAATTTGCATACTTCTGGTACTATTCCTGTCTGTTTAAATTTAAATTCTTCCTTTTTGAGGAAGATGATGTCTAAATTTTATGATACATGTATATTTACCTATGTCAGCCAAATCTTTCATACCCTCAAATATCTTGTACAGATGGTCTGATGCCAACATCTTCAGTGCTGACGAGGCTCTGAGTGGGGTCATTGATGAAGGACTCGGGGTCAAGGGCCAACTGCACAATATATTTCCTGATGATACCATGCCATTCGCAAAACATGTAAGTGTTAACATATTATTCTTTAGATATTGCCTCAATATGAAGCTACCTTCATTGTTTTTTTTCTTTGTCGCTTTTTACAAGTGTTCATTTGCATGACTGATATTTATGTCAGTCATGTTTACAAGAGTCTTCATCTGTGATTAGATCTTCCTTCCCCCTCCCCCTTTTGTTAAAAGAACGCCAATGACAAAGCCACTAAGTCATTTAGCCGCATCCTTATGACCTCTCTGCTTTTCATCCAGCTATGATCTAATGCATTGTCATCTACAGTTACAACTCATATGTGGCATAGAAAGACCCACACACATGTATAAGCTGGACATACATACCTGGATAATCATATGCAGTAGGGCTTTAATTATCCGGCCACTTGGGGACCGGCGGGCATCAGGATAATCAATTTGTTTGGATAAGTTTCTAGCATATTATGCTTGGGGTGCACACGTTATTACCAATTCACCAAGACAATGATTATCTGCATGACATTGTCATGTTTCATACTTTATTAATTGATACCGAAATGAAACAAAATATATGTATAATATCCCTTCATGTATTGTTTGTTTGATTGATATTGACTGATAATGGGATTAATATTGCGACTCGTCAAATACTGCCGCTGCATTGTACAGTAACCAATGCTGTACACTCAGTGCTAGTGACAAGCGTGGCACCAGTAGTTGACATCGTCTCACGAACTGACTTAAAAGTTACAGTCTGCTGCAATGATTGGAATGTGTCCCGCCGTTTATTCGCACGATAATGGTTGAACTTGTGTTTGTTATGAGTGAGATTGGTACTGAAAATGCGTGCAAACGTAAAAAGATATGTCAGCCAGTCAACACCCGGATAACAGAGAATCTGGATAATCAATGGCCGAATAATCAAGGTCCTACCGTACTTGCGCTTTTTTCATTGTGTAGATTGATGTTCAGCCAGAACCAATGGCATCCTCCACTGACGACTGGGACAGTTCAGATGATGAAGTGGGAGATGATGAAGAACAGGTCAAAGGTTAGCAGAGTAGCCCTATGTTCAGCTGTTTTGTTACATTTCTGAAGTTGCAGTGACAGACATTTTTCAGTGTGATTATGTCCCAGCAAACACTCCTTTTCATTGGGCTCCCTTGTTCCACTTTTTATCTCACTATCTATAATCTACCAACTCAATGAAATTTAATTTTGCAACAGTGCATCTGCTTGCTTTTGTTGTTTTTATTGTTGTGCACTCTAATATATTGTGTCCAAGTGTTCTACATTATGCATATCATCAGTACATTTCTTTCAAAGAACAATGAGATGATAAATGAAATTATGATTATATAATATGATTATAGTTGTACCACATATCTTTGAAAACCTTCATTTTAATACACAGCATGTACATTCTATGTGGTACTGTCAAGATATCCATAACTGTGTTTTTAAGATAAAAGATTACATACATGTATAAATGTTATTCATCTATGTATTTATTTATTGGTGAACGTCATTGTCATAGAAATGAGATGTACAAGTGTGTGGCAAGGAGATTCAAAGTCTAAACTTTGTTTCCAAACAAACCTCCCATTGTACGAAGAGTACTTGAAATCCATGATTGGATGGCCTGAGGCTTGAGGTCTGGTGATTTCTCCCCGTCACCTGGATTGCTGGTCCTATTAATTCTTTATGTGCGACGCTCGCACCCACTGCTCAGTCGACGGCGTGCCAAGTTTGCATAATTTGGTCAAACGCATGAACCTGCCCGAACCACTCGATAAATTGCCAGATGCCGCAATAAAATAGAAGCTTCACTTGCGATCCCATTCCTTGCACACGTGTCTTGCATTATGTGGTGACTGGATATCAAGTAGTGCTCCCTTTTGGATTTTCTAGTAAATTGTAGGTTTCTCTCATTAGTTTAAGTGCAAAGTCATGCCTGGACAATAGTGTAGCTGCTGATCATTTGAAAGAGAAGTAATCATAGACTTGTCAGTAGATTGACATCAAAGCAATGCTTGGAATTTTCTCTACAACAGAACTTTGCTTATATATAATAAGTTTTTCCAATTAAGCACGCCTGCGTTGCAGTCTCAGAATAATGTGGCACACTGGGGGTTTATAATGCAGCACATAAAGAGTTTAACAGGTCTAATTCATTAGTCATTTCAGAGTGATTGAAATGTCCAAGAAGTGGTTCCTTTTCTGGGGTCAGTACTCATCCTTGCAAAAGATTCTTCATAGTCGACCACAAATCACTTCAGCTGAATATTTCATTTTTTCTACCTCTCTCTCTCGCATACGTGATATCACTGTGCTGAGACTACAATGTAGCAATTTTGCTTTTGTTTTTTGTTTGTTTCTGTTATATTTGTTTGGTGTTTTTGTGTTGTTTTTTACTCACAGGGAGAGGAAGGAGACAACCCATTCGCAGGAAACAGTCCAGCAAAAGCATTGTGGGAAGGGATAAGCAGGTATGTCACATCACACGATGCACGTAAAGCTTTTCTTTCTTTCTTTTTGTCGTTGATAATATTGTACGAATTTGAAATAAGAAATATACCTGAACAGAAACTTCATGAGGCCTCTCATTGTGTTGTCTAAGAATGAAAGATTTATATTTTGTAAGACAGTGAAACCTGTTCACAGCGGCCCCCAAGGAAGACGAAAAAAGTGGCCGTTATAGACAGGAGGCCGCTATAAGCGGGTTCTTTAGCATGCTTTTTCTCTCGGAGGGAATTGTTTTTAATGGTCATATAGGACAGGTAGCCACTATAGACAGGTGGTCGCTAAGACAGGTTTGACTGTATCAGATAATGCTAGCAGCTTCTATGTAGCAATAGCCAAGAGCAGCCTGGATTTCCGCTCAATATCATTGTAAGGTTACGACATTAAACCTTTTCTGGTTGGCCAATTTTGAAGTTGTCAATTCAGCCTAAAAATCTAAACCCTTACAACAGTGAGATACATCAATATACTCTATACACGTAGTTCCGGTTTTTGTCTTTTATGTAATTCCATATTTAGTTTTCAAATTGCATTCATGACATGATAATGAAGGAATTAGAATTACTCTGCAGAGATTTTGAAGTTGAAGATAGTGTGACCTGTCACCATGATGCCCTGATAAAGTAGAGTAGCAAGATATAAAATCAGGAAAACAAGAATATGAGTGGCTTTGGTGTACATCATGAAAATACACACTGGCTGACATTTCAAAATTTGAATATCCCAACTACCACGTGACATAATTCTTATGTCTAAGGGGATCTGGAAATATGGGCAATTTACGGTTTGCTTGGAAGCATTTTTTCTGCACTTGCAAGAAAGTTGGCCATTGGTATAATTTTTGAATATGTACCAGTACTTGGAAAAAAAAAAAAAGACCTGCTGAACACAACTCCAAGTGCACCTCAAATCGTATAGTCAAGATTTGTGATTAATGGGATTTATCATACAGTTGAACCTCTATTATCCGGCCTCCCTTTATCCGGATCTCTCTATTATCCGGACGCAATCTCGCCGTGATTTTTTTTTTTTTAATAATTACGGGAAGAAAGGGGGATTCCCAACTCCTTGAGAACTCCTACCCAAACACACATGAATTACATATTACTTCCAACATGATTAACATACATTGCATCAAATTTCCTTCCAAATTGCTTACCTTCAGACATTTCAACATCCCGAAACATCCCCAAATGTAACAATGAAAAGATTGCAGTATACACATTACTACATGTGGTACTGCAATGGGCTACATCAGTACATGTGTATGTATATGTACATGTATAAAGCATTGAGTCTCCCGTATCCGGCCAAATCCCTTATCCGGATGAGCCCCGGTCCCGACTTGTCCGGATACGAGAGGTTCAACTGTACTTTCCAGAGAGGAAAATCATAAGGAATTCTATGTTTTAAATTAATTTACATATCAAACACTAGATCATATTTCCTAGGAAAGACACATACATTTTTTTTTTTCAGCTTTCTTAGCAGCTTTCTTTTTCAGAGATCTTTTACATGCTTGCATGCTTGTTGCTGTGGTCTGCAAATATGCGTACGTGCTTGACAGCACTCTCACTTTCTAAGCCTATTTTTTCAAAACTATGTCCCTGAGATAGTTGTCTTCCTTTCCATATGTGATACATGCTTTTCATTACAGAAGTAGAACGTTGGAAAGCTTAGAGCCTGTTGAATTGAATAATACCCCCAAAAAGAAAAAAAAAAAGGAAAAGAAAATGAGCATTGACTTTTATGATCAGGATTTTGTGGTGACATTTCACATATAAGAAATCTTACTGTAAAACCAGAAGTGTTCATGTGCATTTCAATTTCGCAAATTTTGCGAGAGCCAAGATTCACAAACTCAAAATGCACACAAAATTTCTTGTTGACACTATATGCATTTGATGCCAGTGGCAATTCCCAAAATTTTATGCCGGGAATATTTCATGTTTGCTTTACAGTGTTGACTTCAGATTGGTGACAGAGATGAGTTATTTGAGTAAACAAAGCTGTGACATAAAGACGTTAAATCTAATACAACAGTTGGATGTTTGGCTGTTGTAGTGCTGGCTCATATTGTTGTTTTCTTAATTTCTTTATGTCATACTCTTGTGTTCATGGGATTATTTTCTGTTCATTTGATGCATAATTTGGTGAGTTTTTGAAACACACACCTACACTCTCACCCCTCAACATGGTACTGTACCCAAAATTCAGGTTTTAGGTGACCTTTGACCCATGATGTCATGGGGGAATTTTGCTGCAGAAATTATTATCTAATCATCACAAGATGAATTTACTTTAAGACACCTATGACTTCACTGCATGTTATATTGAAGAAAGATAGCTTGAAATTTTTACATTGAACTCAGCACATATTCAGAAAGAAAATAAGAATAGATAGATCTGGGGGGCATTTCATGAAGGAACTTGTCGGATAAAATGTCCGACAAGTCAATTATATCCGACAAGTTCAGAGAAATCAGCCAATCAGACTAAAGGATTTCTCAAAACTTGTCGGATATAATTGACTTGTCAGATATTTTATCCGACAAGTTCCTTCATGAAATGCCCCCCTGGGGGGCGTTTCATGAAGGAACTTGTCGGATAAAATGTCCGACAAGTCAATTATATCCGACAAGTTCAGAAAAATCAGCCAATCAGACCAAAGAATTTCTCAAAACTTGTCGGGTATAATTGACTTGTCAGATATTTTATCCGACAAGTTCCTTCATGAAATGCCCCCCTGGTCTCGCATGTAACCTTGGATGGCAGTGTGCGATTTAGTATGAGCCAAAGTTAGCTCACTTAAGAAGCAAGCTATAGACATGAGCAGTATAAAAGGGTAACAATCAATGAGGGATATATTTCTGTTTTACTGCAGAGATATAGCACCAAGCCCTAAACATGTGGTGTCTTGGGCAAGATGGGTTAATGCCAGAGGTTACATACATCCTACCTATAGAGGGCAGACTATGTAAAATGTATGTCGGCACGGAGACTAGGGAGTGTTGGTATGCCCAAGGAGGTTAAAGAGATGGAGTTCCAACTGGCTGTAATTATTCAAACAGCTGTCATTTTTTCTATTGATGTGCAAAAGAATTCCACAGGTGCTCTTGTGCCTTTGATGACCGGGGTTCCATGCCACAGTCTTTTTGAGCAATTTGAAGATTCATTTTAAACTCTAACATAATATCGGCTATATTCTGCTTGTTTATTTGTTAAATAGAATGAATGTTTACTTAATGATAAAGCGTATAAAACAAAAGTAAATCCCGTCCAGGTTCATGTGCAAAAATGTAAACCTGAGCTGTATGTCGTGAAAATATTTGAAACTGTACCCTCACTACAAAGCCGATTTTATCATCTTTCCGATCACTTCCGACAAATGAAACTGAAATGGTATAATTTTCAAATATAGCTCTTTATTAATTTATATGTTAGATTAGTGTAAAGTCATGTAAATTCGAGTAATTTTGATTTCTATTTCATCAATTTTTGAAAAATTTTTATTCACACATCCCCGTGTCTGTACATATATGTATTGCTTAATTTTATAAGAAGGGACGGCGAAAAGTAATTACCATCATAAAGACATATCTTCCTTTGAGAGTGACTAGTCATGATGCAATGCCACATGAATCAGTTGTCTTCCTATCTGTGAGGCAGCTCCAGTTTAGCACATACTTCAAATATTTCTGAGTGGCGGCATGAAACATGGGATCAAAGGGAATGAGACTGTTGTTACTCCATTTCTCAAACCTCCTTGGTATGCCTTACCAAGTAACAGTGGACTTCACTCTGTATGTGTGTGATTAGACAATGCTCTTGTCCTTTTTTTTGTGTCAGTATTGGCCTTTTATGTTGCCATGTCGCCCTCTTGTGTTCACTATCCGCATGAGTCCATGAAAAAAAGACAAGGCAACTTTGGCACCGCCGCTGGATCTAATGAGGTTCGTTGTCCCAGCCCACTGGCCTGTCTGTCATGCGCATCTTGTCCAAATATGGCTTGCACATAAATGCACTCTTCATGCTCTTACGTGCAGTAGGTCATGCTTGTTACTGTTGACAGGCACTTCAGAGAGCCATTGGGAAATGTTCCTTTAGAACTTGTATACCGCCCATGCATATTATCTGCAATGGAATCTTGATGCAAATGATGTTTCCTTGTATTTTACACTTTATTGCAAAATTTTTATATGGTAGGATGTTTTGTGATACAACTGACCTACCCACATGCATCAAATGTGATATCTTGAACATTTTTTTAAATTACTACTCTTGATGGTAAACAGTACCTTTGAAATGATTCCCAGAGTAATTTTAGATATCAGGGAACATGCCAATATTGAAAGGACATTTCGATATCTGCAGTGGTTTGGAGTAGTATCATGTTTTGCATTGTTTTGTGTTGATAATGTAATTTTTCGGGATGACCATTTTCCCCTTAAGACCTGACCCCACCCCTCTCCCCACCCCCCCCCCCCCCCCCCCAAAAAAAAAAAATTTTCAATGCAATCTTTGATGTGTGATGGAGGGAAGTAAAGGAGGCAGAGGTTTCATATTATTGAGTGCATACAGGTGAAAGAAAACCACAAGATATTAAAGGTGCAGTAGGTCCTACTGTTTACCATTGGGAGCAGTGATTTAAAAATGTTCTAGTTATTTCATTTCATGCATAGCCTACAAAAGCATGTGTAGGTCAGTTGTATCATGAAACATCCTACCATATAAAAATTTGCAATAAAGTGAGATATCACTATTTTTCTCAATACACCGTAACTGTAGATGGTTTATTATAGAAACAATTTCATTATAACTATTTTTCACATCATTTTTAACATTTAAACATCATTTATACTAATCAGCATTTTTACAGAGGTTGCTTCTATCTTTTAAGTTTTACTCACATTTTCGAACTACTGTATTTTGAAGAGTTACAGCTAGGTTTTTGTTTTATCTTCAAATGGTAGATAATGCCTTTAAAGCTACAAGAAAGACAAGTGTAGCAAAAACCCCTCCCATCATAATGTTTACTGAAGCACAGGTTGGAGCTGACTTCAACCTGCAACCCAATCATAGCATAGCAAATAAACATGTGATCAGTCAACTACCCACTATTATGAGAACGCAGTGAGAAAGGAGAAGGAGAGAGTTGATGGGGGAGGAAATGCTGCACTGTAGTGTAAACAAAACTTCTAACAAACATCCTGAGCTCCTCTGTAATCCCCACCCAATCCCTGGGCTAATTAGAGTGTAAACAATGGCTGATTATGAATGGGCCATCACACTTGGGGAATGTTCCCAGGCCTGGCCGCAAGATTCTGTGGCATTGACTTTTACTGCCTGATGACAGGTTCATTGACCCCCTTAGGGGAATCTATGGGGTCTGTTCACATAGGAGAAACACTGCTGTTTGCAGAGCTGCCAAGCCTCCCTGATTCTGCTGTAGTCTCCCTGAAAATGTCAAAATCTCTTCATGTCTAAATAAGAGAATGTTAAAATCTCCTTGATTTGGAAATCATTTTTGCCCATTGCACTGAATGTGACACACAGATATCTCCCTGATTGCTGTGTGGAATCTTCCTGATTTGGATGTGGGAATGTTGGCAGACTTGTGTTTGTGATGGTAGTAAAGGTATCCTGTGTGAATGCAGCAGCAAATGTGGAAATCTCCATTATTTTATTCAGTTGGTCAGTCCTTCAGGTCAGTGGATAAACTGGCTGTGCTTTCTTTCAGACACCTGCATTATGATCTGTTACAGAAATTCAGACTGCTAATGTCCTATTTAAAAGCCCAGTTAAACTGTTGGTACCACACATGTGATGTTTTGAGGGAGAGTGCTGTTAATAGTGTTATGATTTTAATCATTGACAACCCTCATAGATCCTTAATACTTAGAGTAAAACAAAGAAGAATCTGAGTATTTTGCTTGACAGTGATAATATTACTTTTGATAATCAATTTACTGTCAATGCTGGTATGTAATACCAATTGTGTGTTATTATGTACACATGACAGTGAGCTGACGTTAAATGCTTTCATGGTTCAAATGATACAGTATTTCTGTCACTGTTCTGTTTGCCAGAATGTTAATCCTTTAACAATTTAAGCTGAAAACTTGGTCTTCGTGTGCAACATTGTTTTTGTTTGTCTGTTTTTTTAGAATTAGGGGAAGTTCACCTCATGAGATTGTAATGAATATGAGATGCACAGATTGCACAAGAGTTTGGAAATTGCAGAATTTGTGTAGAATTCTATTGACCCTTCTTCTTCTTCTTCTTCTTCTTCTTCTTCTTCTTCTTCTTCTGATCGAGTCTGCCTCGTTTGATAGGCTGAAGATTCTTGCAGACTTGCACTTTTGACCCCTTCTTGGGGTATGAGAGTACAAACAAACAAAGAATATATAGATTACAGTGTAACAGACCAGTTAATACAATTCATGTAGATTATACATACCAGTAATGACACGAAAGATACAAAAGATTATAGGCCTATAGTGTTTGAGAATACAAACGTGAGTGAAAGAAAAAGAGAAAATACACAGACCATCTATGTGTATTAAAAATGACAGTCTTTTGCAAGCTAAACAAAGCAGATTGTTTCTTTATCCTACTGCTACAAGTATGTGCAGATCCACTTCTGTTTCTACCATCTGTGGTGCTTGAAAAAAAAAATTTCTAAGAATTTTGAATATTGAATTTTTTAGATTCCAGTAGTGACAATATTTAGATTTGGAAGACAAGAGATCATGAAATGCTAATATATTTACAAATTATATACAGGGGAAAAAAAAAAAAACTAAAACCACTCTTATGGTTCCAGACTCCACAATCTATGACAACATTGGCCAGATATCAAAGAAGTTCTTCCGCAACCGTCATAAGCTTGTTGATAACATGTTTCTCACTTAAGGGAATATTCATCCATCAAGACACTGGAGCCAGAATTCTATTGCATCATTTGGCAGGATGAATACTATCCATGAAACTGACCCTGTTTTCACTCAGTGGTGTAACAAGCATGCATTGTCTCTTGAGGGGAGGGGCCTGGAAGGGGATAAGTTCAAAACAAAGAGCTCCCGTGTGAACCAACTCTCCTTGAATGTGACAGCCACAAGTTTATCATTATGTGGTCATCAGATACCAAGTACTTTAGCTTCTCATATCAATCCCCCTTATCTCCCCTCCCCCCATACCTCCTCCCCCACCCTTTACACACACTTTGTCTCTACCCCACCTCTTCTTAGTTCAAATTCAAGTTCCCATTCTCCCCCTATTATGTTGAATCAGTAATGCACCATCACTTTTCTCCTTTCTTGTAATCTGCTCTCTGCATGCTGTGCTGCTTATCCTGTTATCCTCACTTCACATGCTGGACTCTTGAGGGCTTTTTACACTTGTAAATTTTTGCCTAGTCCCATACCAACGGTGGGGCTAAGGGTGGGGGGGGGGGCCTCAGCCCCACCATTGGTACGGGACTATCCTTCGCCCACTTTCTGTTTACACTCGTTTTTGCCAAAGCGGGCTAGCCCCACCGATAATCCCGTACTACTATCTGGCCCTCCAAAATAGCAGGGTTAGCACCGCAGCAAATTGCGGTGCTAGCACCGCAGTTGCGGTGCCAAGCAAGTGAGTGTAAACAGAACGAAAAAATAATCCTCGGCTAAGCGATGGAGATGAAGTCCGACCCTCACTGACCAATCAGAAATGAGGTAATCAAGTGCTGCCGGTGCGTGCGTGTACGTGTACCATACACAGCGTAATCATGAACATTCATGTGGTTTTGAAAGTACCGCACTAAGAAATATGAGTGTAAAAAGGTCAATTTTCTCCTTAGCCCCGGACAAGAGCTTAGTACGGGACTAATTGGCGAGTGTAAAAAGCTGAAAAAAATTGGTATGGGACTATTGATAGTCCTGGGTCAGAGAAAGTACGGGGTTAAGAAACACAAGTGTAAAAAGGGCTTAATTCAATCTTTTCAAAGATTCCTTCCTTTGTTCTTCTACTTTCTTTCTCTTCCTTTGCTGTCAGTGTGTCTCCTTGACTTTTTCCTTCGTTGTCAGGTGTCAGCTTCAAAATTGGGAAGATCGGCTTCTTTTCTTCGGCAGTAATATGATTGCAGTTGCACTGGTTTAAAGGGTATACACATGTTATTACCAATTCACTAATATTATGATTATCTGCATGTCATTGTCATGTTTCATTCTTTCAAGTTTGATACGGGATGAAACAAAATTCGAGTGAAATATCCCTTTATATATTGTTTGTTTGATTGATATTGACCGACAGTGAGATTGATATTTCCACTCATCGAATAATGTCGCTGCATTGTACCGTAACCACTGCTGTGCACTCAGTGCCAGTGACAAGCATGGCACAAGTCATTGACATCTTATCTCGAACTGACTTAAAGAGGTAATCCACCCCAAAAATGAATAGATTTCAAGAGAAGGAGAAAATAACCCATACAATACGATACAAAAATGACAAAAATTGGAGAAGAAATAAGGAAGATATGACATTGAAATTTCACATTTTTGGGGCACACACATCTTGACCAGTTGTTGTGATTGATCAAATCAGCAAGTTGACAATGTCTGACCCCCTAATGATTTTGTATTCATTTTGTATACAGAAATGACAAAAATTTCATATTTCAGCTGTATAAATCTAAAACTTGCCTTAAAACCATCCAAAATAAAAAAGAACAGATGCTAACTCTGATATATATCTTGGTATTGGAACATGCGTTTACTTGCATTAGCTAAAAATAGCAATTTTTCAGAATTTCATATAATACAATTGTACATACATGTATATACATGAAAAATTGTGAGGGTATGACATCATCAACTCACTCATTTTAATATTCATAAGACTGGTCAAGAAATGTTTTCTGAAAAAATGAAATTTCAAAAAATGTTATAGGCCTATCTTCCTTTATATCTTATTCGATTGTTGTCATTTTTGTATTGTTCTGTAGGGAATACTTTCCTCTTTCTTTTGAAGTTAATTTATTTGGGGGGAGGATTTCCTCTTCAAAGTTAAAGGGATCGTATAGTTTTGGTTAAGACCTAATTTCAGGTTTCTAACAGTTTTTGGTGAGATAATGAGAAACCTCTTATGAAATATGAAAGGGCATGTAATTCTATGAGGAATTCAACGTTTATTTGATGAAAATTGGTTTTGAAATGGCTGAGATATCCAAAAAAGAGCGATTCAAATAAAGTGTGGGACCCACACATTATTACGATCGCTTTGTTTTACTTTGTTTTGGATGTTTCAGTCATTTCAAACCTGATTTTCATCAAATAAACTTTGAATTCCTCTTAAAATGGTATGCTCTGCACTATATCATAAGTGTTTTCTTGGTATCTTGCAAAAAGTTAAAAGCCCAATTCTCATCTCCACCAATACTGTACCATCCCTTTAAAAGTCACAGTCCGCTACGATGATTGGAATATGTCCCATCATGTACTCGCACGATAATGGTTGAACATGTGTTTGTTCTGAGTGAGATTTGGCACTGAAAATACATGAAAACAGGAGGGGAAATGTCAGCCAGTTGACATCCGGAGAGAATCCGGATAATCGATGTCCAACGGGATAATCTCAACTATTACCTACAAAATTAGTTGTACCATTTATTTATGGGCCAGTGTACAGAGAACCCTTTTGTGCCAATTTTGATAGGAAGTAGAGTAGATAACATACTGGTGTGAATAGGGGCATGGTTGGCACATTTGGTCTGGGTGTGAGATTTATGGATGGTACTGGCCAGAATCACATCTGATTCCTAAGAAATTAGGTGGATTGAGGGTCTGCTCAGAATCAATTTGACTCATGGCTGTCAACAGCGCTGCTGAATCAGTCGGGTCATGGGGTCATTTTCTATCTTTTCTTCTTCCCTTTATTTTATTTTTTTTTTGGGGGGGGGGGAGGGGGGGGGGGAGGGGGGGGGAGGGGGGGAGGTTCAGTGTGTTCAACCAAAGCTATTTTTTTTCTTTGAAGTGATTATTGTTACACTCCAAGCCTATAGTATCCCCAGTCAAGCTAACATGTAGTCTGGGTTCTGTCCCTTTTTGGTACGATATTTTGCCAATTGTGACAAACCAAGAGACGGTGCGAACTTTCTGATTGCGACAATCATGAGACTGAGCCCCCATAGTTTTTCTCTCATATCGCAGTTCTCGTCACGCCCTCTAATGACTTGTTACTTACACTGAATCACTGCCACGAGTAAAAAGAGTCCAGAAGCTAGACTAGCTCACATAGTGCGAGAGCTTCTGGTGCATGTTTGATGGAAGAGAGAGAGAGAGAGAGAGAGGGAGGGAGAGGGAGGAGTGGGAAAGGGGGAGTAGGGAGTTGAGACTGGAAATGTAACAGGAGAGAATTGGCTTGAGCATCCATATGTGGTGAAGTTTCTAGAATTATGTTTCTGTTTTATCAGGGAGGGCTTTGCATCTCTCTCTCTCTCTCTCTGATGATTGATGTTCTCCGACATTAGCGTGGCAGATTATGCCCTCAACCAGGGAGGTGGGACACCTCCCACCTCCCTGCTAAAACACAAATCTTCATCAACAGACATGCAGAAATGAGTACATATGTAGTAAATTTCCATGATGTGCTAGATATATGTCACTATTACTCATAGTCATGGTGCAATTTTTTGTCTCTTTCTTTTTTCTTACCCTAACTGCAGGCATCAGCCAAGTCTAATTCAAATGTCCAGTAAGTTTTTGTTTGTTTGTTTTTTCTTTTACTATTTTTGGATGATATTGTGTGACTTTTAAAGGGATGGTTTAGTTTTTATTTAGATTGGGACTCGGGGAATTGCAACTTTTTTGCAAGATGATGAGAACAAGTTTTCTACCAATTATTCCTATTTACTGAATTTTAGGGTTGGCAGGTATGCATCAAATAGCACCAGTCCATCAATGGGGAAGTTATGACCATTTGCAGGTCTTACTTGATTCCTATGTAAAACATTCTTACTCCTGAGCAGTTTCTCAAAGCCTGGCTGTATACAAACCAGCAATCATATCATTCTTTTGCCTTGATCAATGCAGATAATGTCTTCATACAAGTCAATCGAAATCATGATTTCAATACTTTTAAAACAAAGCAGCAATCATATCTCATTTAGTTCAAAATATGGTATCATGTTATATAATGTTTCTGTGTAAACCAAAAGCCAGCATTCTGCCTTTCTTACATTTCTTATCATATGTTTCTTGATACGCATGAAATAGACCAGCAATCAATCATATCTCATATTGCTAAAAGAAAAGAATCAAAAAAAGAAATAAATCAAATTTAACAAAATATCTAATACATCATGCCATGGGATATTGCTTTGTCAGCCAAAAGCCAGTATTTCATTTGCAACTTTCTGACATTTCTTCTCCATGACACACCGACCACTGATCTTTCAGAATCCATCGCAAGAAATGGGACGCCACACGCTCTCTGCGCTTCAACCAAGATACTCAGAGGGAAGAAGGTGAGTGAATGCAAACGTTTCATGTGGCCTGGCTGGGATAGAATTACACGGAGGGCATAGAAAGGAAGGGTTAGACGTTATCAGTTTCCATCACCTATAAACATACTTTTACAGAAGAAAAAAACAAAACAGTGTACACATTGTACGATAGATGGATAGATAGATAGATAGATAGATAGATAGATAGATAGATAGATAGATAGATCGATAGATAGGTAAATAATGTTAAAAGTGGAAATCTTTTCAGTGTGGATATTTTTCTGGGTTTTATGCAACATAAAACTAGCATGAAAATAAAAACGCAATTTTTTTTGTATCAACTGTATGCCATACATTTTTGGTTAGAAATTGTAGATAGCAGCTTCCTAAGTAATAAAAAATGTTCTCATGCAATCCTCTCATGGATATGTTCATCTGCAGTCTTTTTGGTCATTATGTCATCTGTTTGAGTACAAGGAAGCTGAATGCTATTCATCTTTGCCTGATTTCTGTCCTGGTAGATCAGCTGCGCAGTAACTTCCTCGTCCAGCACTTGATCAAGATGAGGATCTCCTCAGGAGAGAAGCAGGAGAAGACCAAAGTCAAGGAGGTGAGTTTTCACATCCCCACCCCACCCCCCTCCAACACCCCATTTTTACATGATGCAGCTGGCAATTCAAGAAGGATGCATAACACAGTTGACATTGGATGCATTCATCAGCTCACTTCTGGCACAAAAGGAAGGTTTCCAAACAACTTTCAGGGAGTTTTGGGCAGTTGATGACCGCAAAGCTGTTTTGATTATTGGGTTAGAAACGCAATTCTGAAATGCTAATGAAAGTGTAATCGCAAATGTGTTTGAGCTAGAAACACATTTCTGTAGAGTTCATAAACGCAAAGTCGTTTTGAAATGCGTTTATAGCTTGGACCTGCCCACGCCAACCACTGCCAACTACACATCTCAGCTCCTTGGTCAAACCGTGCAATGGAGCTGTGCAGTGACAAGGCCGCCCAGTTGACTGACGACAGTGCTGATAAACTCAACAACTTGAGAAACACGATCCATAGAGCATTTGCACACACGTTTTGATAGTGGGTATTTAGACACATTTCAAACATGGGGAAAGTTGGTAAATGCAGCCTTGGATTCAAAGTATAGAGTGTGCTTATTCTCCATGAACTACAATATCTAAACAATGTACGTTTTATAGTTACTTGATAGCACAACCTTGATAGTGCCAGTGGGAAGAAATGAAGGCAGAGATAGAATGGCCACGGCTGATGGTTGTTCGAGAAATGCTAATGGGTGACTAATTGTATAGGAGGTGCAATGTCACTTGACCACTGGAAAGTTTAAGGTGATGATCATGATGTGATAGTGATGTAGCTTACAGGCTGAGACAAACTTGCAATTTGGCCATACAAAAATGTTCATATTCGCACACCCCATTATGAAGACAGAACACCTCTCTTCCAAGTTTTCAGTGTGTCAGTTGTCATCCCTATGTGTTTAAGGCTTCAAAATTAGCAGAAATCATCCTTTGTCACAAATGACTGACAAATATAAAAGTGCTGAAGATTTGTAAGATGTGTCTCCGAAACGTGTTGAGATTCATTTTCTTACATGTTGTTAATGTTGGAATATCTACAAATCTTTGTCAGACTGAATGCATAATTTGCCTGGCTGTGATAAGTTTACATGTCAAGCTAATGTCACCGTTTACATACTCGCCTTCATTGTAGTTTGCGGGAGGGATGTTCAGCAAAGTGGATGCACAATTCAGGGCCAGTATGCAAGTCACCAAGCCTGTGGGCCTGCAACCTTTATCCAGGTGAGTAGGATCTCTTGGTTTTGGAATGCTGCCTCGAGAGTTACAATATAATGAGGAGATTATTTTTTTTTTACCCCCAGGATCTCTTGGGTTTTTGAATGCTGCCTCTAAAGTTACCCCATAATGAGGAGATTACTTTTTAACCCCCAATGTATCTTATTGCTCAGGTGTGTGACTTGTCTGCGGAATATTGTATTAATGGGTTTGTGGTATTACCGTACTTGACAAATGCTGCAACATTCTTCATGACAAAGTAAGATAACAGCTGCCTGAAATTTTCAGCAGATATTTTGTAGAGTTCAATGTACACACTTAATCATGGCACTTTGATATTAATTTTCCATTGTTCTTTTATATAAATGCTGTATTCTGGTTATCTATGTCCAGAGAAGTGGATATTACTGAGAGTATGTACTTTACCCTCTTTCTTCCACCCCTTCTGTATTGACAGGACCAAAAGCCGCAACATTCAGAACAAGATGTCGTGATGGTTTCCTTGAGTGCGTCAAGAGTTCATCTTCTCTTCGAGGCAAAGCTGATTTCTCTCTCGTTCACTGAAAATAGATTTATTGATTGCATTCAGAAAAAAGGGAGTGGATGTACAATCGAAGAAATGCTAGCAGAGACTGCTCTGAACATTAGACATAAGAGCAATGTGTCATTGACCTGTGATGACACACATAGAATTAGCTCAGTGTGGAACATCAGTTGTGTGCTTACAAACTAGAAGTCAGCACTGGTTGGCCTTGATATCAGGTCTTATGAGCAAAGTCTTGTCTGCGTTTTTTGCTGAGTTTGTGACGGGAGTCACGTGTAGTTTTCTTTGCCCATAATGGGCCAATGAGGCTAAGGGTTTGTAAGCTTTCAGTCAGACCATTTGATCCGTCCTTATATCACATGCATGAGACATGGGACACAGTATTCGTCAGCTTGAATACATCATATTTTAGCATCTACGACCAAAAGTCTGTCACAGTTGGGCTGATGGCTTCATGATGAGACACTGTGAAACAGAAATATTTGTGGCATGAAACTTTTCGCAAATCGCCACAGACATACAATGCATTGTGTAGACAACACGTTCGTGTGCATGTTACTTTCATGAATCTTGGCTCCTTGCGAAATACATGAAAGCCTCATACATGCAAAAAATTTCTGATTTTACAGTAGGTGACCTGATCCCAGTGGCTTCTCTGCACATTGCATGCTGGTTTCACTTGACAGCTTGCTAACTTCGCGTACTTTGCTCAACCACACTACTGCAAAAACAGATTGTTAAACCACAATATGCCACAGAACATTTACAGCATCTCATGCAATTCCATTTCTCAAGCAAAGTTTGCAGTGCATAGTGAGGTGTTCCATAGGGATATTTTGAGTGAATTCTGATTTTATGTCAAGGTTGTGTTTGAGAAAAGTCATGCCTTCCAGGCCTATAATAATTCAGGCACATGAATGTGTAATCATGACCAAGAAAACAGCTATGCAGTCTGTTGAAAAATCTGGCAATTTGCAAGAAAAATAGCCCTAGCTTTGTCATGAAATTTACATCACAGCAAAATATGCAATCTTCACTCCAAATTCGATGTTTCGCATTTCTAGCATAAGCATATCTGTAAAAAATTACATGGGTTTAAAAAAAAAAAAGCCTTCAAAAAGTGCCTATGTGTATAGTGCAGCACACAGTGGGTTTACACAGTAGTGCACAAAGAGTTCACGGAAGTCGTTTGTGATGCCATTCATCCAAAAAAGGTCATCATTCCAAGGCACTGTGTTACGTCATATGGTCTGTCTCCAGGGTACCATTTCATGAAAGTTGTCAGTCTCCGACAATTACCAGATTAACAATCAGTGACCAGAGCTCCTCAGCCAATCAAAGCCATGGTTTTTACTTAAAGGACAAGTTCACCTTCATAAACATGTGGGTTGAGTGAATGCAGCAATATTAGTAGAACCAAGGAGGTACTTGCCTAGTACCTCCTTGGTAGAACACATCAGTGAGAGTTTGAGCAAAATCGGACAATCCGTTAAAAAGTTATGAATTTTTGAAGTTTCTGCTCAGTCACGGCTGGATGAGAAGACTTCTATAGCTTGTGATGTCACATGAGTACACGGTCACATGAGTACAACGATATAAAGAAAGAATAAAGAAAATTCAACATATTTCCATTTTTCTCGCATACCAAAAGAACACTCGACTTCTCTCTTTCAGAAGGCAGGGGGAATAATATTACTAACATACGTCAGTAGCAAGTCGAAGAACTGTGCACTTTATTCAAAAAGTAAAGTTTTGTGAAATTCTCTTTTTATTTTCCTTATATAGTTGTACGCATGTGACATCATACACTGTAGTAGTCTTCTCTTCCAGCAGTGACTGCGCAGATACTTAAAATATTTGTAACCTTTGAACGGATTGTCCAATTTTCCTCAAACTTTCACTGATGTGTTCTACTAATATTGCTGCATTCTCTCAATCCTTATGTATATGAAGGTGGACTTGTCCTTTAAAATTGTCAGACTGACAACTTTTTAGGGCTGACAACTTAAACACTCATGAAATGATCCCCAGTTTTTGAAGTTCAGGCAAATATCCTTGATGTGTATGCCTGAAATGTTTTTGATAATGGAGGATTTATATCCATGAAAACCTGAAATTGCAAGTGTGAGTTGTCACAGTGGATGACCAGGTACAAGTGGCATGAATTGGCAGTATCCAATCATTAGCAATTTTATGATTTAGACTACACTGAGTGTAATAAAAAACAATGCAGTTGTTTTTCATACATACATGTTGAAATCATTGTGGCTGCTTAAAGAATGATAGATGGTTATTTCTCTGCACTCAAAGCCTTAGCCCCATTTTGACAAGTGCTGCAAACTCTTTCTTTCCTTTCATGCTAAGGTTCCTCAATCTAGATGAATAATCAATCTAGTGTAGAGGTAGTGCATGCAGTTTAGCACTAAAGCTGATTTTTAAGCCATCCAGTTTTTAGCTGATGAATGACTGCTAAAACAGGAATTACTTCGGGCAAACTCTAGAAGATAAATGATTGCTCCTCTTTTATGATTACAGAGTTTATGTCAATGCCAAAACGATATCATACCCTGAAGTCATAGTTGATAGTGCCAGAGTAATTTTTCTCACCATGTGAATTTGTCATGCAATATTGCATTCAGAATAATTCCTGGGAACGTAGGATTGTTTGTTTTGTTTTGTTTTGTATGGTCTTGGTGTTATTGTTTTAATGGTAGTCATAAGTTTTAGCGGCGTTTTTCAGATCATGACCCCTAAAACAAGATCAATGTGCTTATTTTTAGGCACTATCACCAAGTGTTTTTTCAAGACAAGATGCAGGATAGGATAAATACGAACAGAAACACAAGGGAGAAAAGAAGTGTTACATTCTAGCTTACTTTAGCAGTGTCTTGCCATCATAGCCTTCCCTGGTTAGAAATCAACTTACTCTTAATATTGATGTTAAAGAGAAATAGACTTGTCATAAAACAATGAAATGATTGCTGAAATAGAAGATTCTATTGATTACTGAAATTCATGATAATATTGTATCAGCCATACAGGGGAGCCTTGTTTTACATTATAACAATGAATTAAAACAGTGACCATTGCCACGTTATACAGGCAACTCCTTTTAAAACAAAGTCATTGGGACCAGCAGTTCTCTTTCTTCATATAAATTTTTCATTATATAGTACATTAAAGATATATAGTTGATAATTTCGGGACTTGGATTTCAAACTTTGTTGTAACAAGAATTTTGTTACAACCGTATTTGTTATATCAGGAGTGCACTGTATCAGGGTTTTCACTTTATCAAGGTACAAACACAAAGAAACATGAAGGGTTGGGAGCTGCAGAATCACCTTGCCAGAGGACGGTTGTATTATATCCAACCCCTGTACAGATTGTATAACGCGATTCCACTGTATCATTGTCAAATAGAAAGCACTCAAATGCATGATGCACATTTGATGAAAGCAGTTAAACGGAAGCTAAAGATCAGTGATTGTGTAAGGTGGTGTTGACAATGTGAATGCCAACGAACTATCTGGCGTGGCATCATGCCACAACCTAAAAAAAAAAAAAGGTCCTTGAAGACAGAATATGCTGATTTCCTTCGTAGTAACTGAACAAAAATCATAGTCTGATCTTTTGCCCTACAAAATATGAGTACAATGTACATGTACTTTAATGCAGAGCTACAATTACTAGATCAGTTTGGTTATGCTATCGTTTCTATTGAAAACCTTGAAGAAAACTTGTTGATGTTCAAGTTTGTTAAAGATGCTGTACTTTTTCAATTTCTCTGACTTACTTTTTTAGTTTCAAAATATTCATTCAAAACAGTGTGTCTTCTGAAGTGTATTTGATGTCAGATAATTATATTGTATTATGCATGATGTGTACATACATTGTAAGTCTTTCAATGCAATGGAGTTGCCTTTCATGGAATAACCTTATCAGCTGATGATATTATATTACAAACATACAACAACAAAAAATCATTGTTTCTTATAAAGTGTTGTCTGTTTGTTATGTTTGAATGGTTGGCGGTGTGTGTTTTAGTCCTTCTGGGATAAATAGACATTGTTTTGGCTGTGATTTGTTTTTTCCTAAATGATGCTTATGAGAATCATCAGTGAAACTTAAAGGGATCGTATAGTATTGGTGGAGGTGAGGATTGAGCTTATAACTTATTGCGAGATACCAAGAAACCACTCATGATATAATACAGTGAATTCAAAGTGTATTCAATGAAAATCGGTTTTGGAATGGCTGAGACATTAAAAAAAAAACAAAGTAAAACAAAGAGATCCTTATAAAAGGCGGGTCCCACCTTTTATCAGGATTGCTCTGTTTTGGATATCTCGGCTATTTCAAGACGAATTTTCATCAAATAAATGTTGAATCTCTCTTGGAATTACATGCTCTTTCATATTTCATAAGATGTTTCTCATTATCTCACACACACACACACAAAGAAAAAATGTTAAAAACCGGAAGGTAGGTATCAACCAAAACTATACGATCCCTTTAACATTTGCAGTTTGGAAGGCTAGAACAATTACACTATCAAGATGTATTGAGTACTGATTTTATGTCCTTCAGTCAGGCAGTGCGAGTTGAACTTTACTTCATTAGATATGTTTAGCCGTCATGTTTTTAAGAGCAAATTGGTAAAGATATCAAACAGCACATCATTGACTACCACAACTAATTAGCATTGTTGCCCTCGTTGTCGTCGCCATTCATCATCATCATCATCACCATCATCATCATCATCACCATCATCATCACCATCATCATTATCACTGTCAGTAGACCTATTACCATCATCACATCCATCAAATTCACTTACTCTGATCATCATTAGCCCAGGTCTGTATAACCATGGACCTTGGGAGAAGTCTTTGGTATAACTATTGTATAGTCATGTATAGATTGTTATTTTGAGTGCAGTTATCAAAATGAGTAGGTGGATTGCGAGAGGCCTGGGAAGATCCTGTTACGGTGTCTGAGCTGGAGTTGAAGTTTCTGCTTGCTTTGTCCGATCGAGGGAGGGGAAATTTAGTTTCTGGTTTTGTTTTGTTTTTGTTGTTGTTTTTTTTTTTCTTTCTTTCTTGAAATCGAGTTTCACTTGTTTTGTAGTCCGGTTTTGAGAACCATGGCAGAGGTACAAGTGCATAAATGTACTTTCAAAACATGTTTTTGCACCCCTCCCGCTTCAGTGCCGACCGAGCTTATCATCTCCACACTGCCCTTGAATGTGGATCAAACTGTATGCATAATTTTGTCGTTCTAAACTAAGAGTAATACATTTCAGGTCTTTAGTACCCCCTCAAGTAAATGCATACATGTATTTTCAATTTGATTACGGTGGTATGTTACTGTAATTTTGGACACTCGCGCTGTGACCTTTCTGACCTACCCAAGGTTTTCATCCAGTGAATGTCCCCACGTCGAAAAATGAACAGGTCGTCTCCAAAGAGAAGGGCGAGGAATTTCGCGCCTTTCCTTATGACGTAACGAGGTGGTCCACCTTGCCTGATCGATGGTGTCTGAGTATCGTACCCTGATGAGAGATTTAGGACTTGGTTAACCTTGCAAATAGCGGCTGGTAGAGTAACAGTTCTGACGTGTAGATTTGAACCACGAATTCGGTGTAAACATTCGGGGTGGCGGGAAGATTAATCAAATTTACTCCAGAAAGTGTGGATGTATGGGTGGGGATCTAGGCCGCGAGGGAATCAATTCTGTATAATCTTCTGGTTTGGGTTTCTTGACCCCTAGATTTATTTGTTTCGGATTCACATCTGTATTCCTGCGAATTTAGTGTAACGGAGAAAATATCAGCACTTTGGATTGCGTTGCATGATCAATAGATAAACATCATGACGCCGGAATGTGATTTTCCTTCAACATCTACAAAAGACATGGTAACTATGTGAATAAAAGCAGGAATGTGTCACCTCCCTGTACAAAGCTTGTAACAAGCGTGGTCGTTGTATATCAGATTAGTAATGAGTGTATGAGATAGAAGTTTCAATCATCTGCAAAGTGTCTTAAAGTTTCACAAAAAGAATGGATTTTTAAGTGGCAGTGCTTTGACTTTCATTAAACCCATACAAAATGTGATAGTGTTCTTGGATGAAGAGTTTATAAGTTTTCTTGGAATATTTTGGATAGGATCCCATCATGTAGGCCAAGATGATTTCGAAAAGTTCTTTGAAAGAGCAAAGTCAAACAGAACCACGAAGCAGACGAGACAACAATTTTGCGGCACGCCGATTTTTTAGATAATTACGTAGAATGATACCACTGATATTAAATATGCCAATTAGATGAGGTGACGACATCTCTTCAAAATTATCCCACAACTTGCAATCTTATATTCGCTAAATTCCTTCTTTTTGAATGAATACATTAAAACATTTTTTTTCGCAGCAAAATGTACGGGAGTCATAATATAATCCAATATGTCTAAAAACTTAAAGGGGACTACTGGTATACTTATTGAGTTTACACATTGACAAGTTAGTTCCTGAACATGTGTACAATCATTTACTAATATATCAGCGTTTGACTCAGATGACTGTTTCTGAAAAAAAAAAAAAAGAGATATGAGATAGTCAAATACAACAGACTTGCTGCTTTTGTCCGATTGAAATGAACTTGTCACTTTCTTAATGTTACTTTTTATAATGGAGTTTCTCGTTGATATTTTACTTCGTTCATCAAGCAGAAGTATCCACAAAACGTGCTCTGGCCAAAGTCTAGATAACAATGTTATGACAAGCGAGTGGCGTGCTAATATCTTTTCCAGGATATATACCTTCATCAGAGGGGATATACTTCCTCACATCATGACTCCTTTTTTACCTCTTTCTCCATACAGTGAGTGAGGGGAGAGAAGAAAACATGTAGAGTTTTGTGGTTTTTGTCACCAATATTCGCGAGGAGGCCATTATGAACAACCGGATTAGAACAAACTGTCACAAGATTGCTTCACGTATATTACATATATATTACACTTTCTTCCCTATATACTTTGTAGGACAACACATTGTTTTTTGTTTTAAAGAATATTTTATTCTTCATCAATGGGAAACATAATATACAAACAAATTTATACAAAATTGTCTGGACCAGTTTCATAATCATTTTTGTCAATGGATACAAAATTTTTTACCAAAACTTAACATCAATTTAATATATTTTGATACACTTACATTTTTTTTTCACAATCCATATACACAATCCATATACACATCTCTTCTTTTCTATTTTTACACTAGTAATCCCTCATTCTCTTTTTAATTTTATTCCTTCCTTGCATTACAAATTTTATTAACTAAATCAGTTACCCCCCCCCCCCTCCAAAAAAAAAATGGTTTCTTTTCAGCATTCATTCAATCCAACTTGAAATATCAATATCCATTGATTGAAGTTTATTGTTAAAAAACAAAACAAAAACCCACACGCAACCCCCCCCCCACCACCCTATACCCTCGTCCATTTTCCCTCTTATTACCCTACCCCATTCCCCCCTCCCCCATCCAAAACCCCCATCACAACAAAACCTCAAAGGCAACTGAAACCTGTGTGTCCTGACATACATTATAACACATATTTCAATACGAGTGCGTGGGAAGGCATTTCCTGGTGGATGTGCAGCAGTCAAAGCAAAACAAATTCTCAATTCTTTTTCCAATTTTCCCACTTTTGTACTTGTAGCACTAGCACCCGAGTTTGTCTCTTTCTGTCTTTTTTTTTTCGGGGAAGAAGTATGATGAATCCTCATTTATCAGTGACGAAACAAGAAAGCTTTGTGCAATCATGAAGCCATGCTGCGTGTGCATGCCTATGAATATTCTTTCGTCTACACCAAACACACGAAAACGAACAGACACACTGTGCCACATCTTGATCGTGGTGTAGTATTGGTTTAGGTGAGAATTCAGCTTTTAACTTTTTTGCGAGATACTTAGAAACCACTTCCTGAAATGTTAAAGAGCGTACAATTCTCAAAGAGGAATTCAAAGTTTATTTGACGATAATCGGTTTTTTAACTGATTGAGATATCAAAAAAAAAAGTAAAATAAAGCGATGCTAAAAAGTTTTTGGATACCACAGCCATTTCAAAACCAATTCCCATCAAATAAACTTTGAATTCCCCTTAAAATCGTACGCCCTTTCATTATTTCATAATATGTTTCTCATTATATCAAAAAAGCAATCATCATCAAAAAAGTTGGAAACATGTAGCTCCATCTCAGCTGAAACTGTATCATCCCTTTAAATCCCGCTATCGTCGATCGACGATATCTCTCCCAATGCAAACAGATAAACTGACAATGAGTCGTCAGTCTCCCCCCGAGACTCAGCTCATCATACTATCACGGCCATCTTTACCATTTATCTCCTTTTCGACCAGATTAATCCTCAGAGCTAACAGAACGACACCCGCGAAGTTCGCCACGAAATTCCTGTGAACCGTCGTTCTGCTTATAGCGACTGAAACACAAGCGATTTATTTTGGAGAAAGAAATGGTATAACCAAGGAGGTACTAGGCAAGCCTAGTACCTCCTTGGTATAACGGACGCAAGACAGACTCCAGCTTAATTGTTCTGCCCTTTTGTTTTCTATTGGCATGAATGAGTCGCATCAGGCATTGTCATTGGACGCGGTGATATCATTGCGATCGGTATGAACCAACGAATACAAAAATTAATGTCCGTTTAATGATACATGTATTTGGGATCGTTTGCGTTTTCCGGCCGGGCTTGCCTTCTTAGCTCTGGCCTGCTCGTTTACTTGCACATGCCGGAATAATATTTGTACATGTACATCATTTTCTGTTTGCACCCTACAGTCTACCGGCCCTCGTTCTCCTAGCACTAGCATTGAGGTATAGCCAGCTAATTGACGATTGGCTGTATATATTGTTGCCAATATTTTTCACACTTGCCTTTACCTTACTGACTGCCTAAGTAAAACAGATGGATGGACTGACTACAACCAATTACCATGTTGTAACTAATAATCAGTCACCCATGTCCAATCGAGCAAAGGTATACTCAGTCAGTAGTGATATGTCTGACCTCAGTAAAAAGTCTCTGTCGCACGAGGTTATATCCCGCGTAGTTCTTTGCTCAAAAAAATGAAGAAATGTCAGAAATTTGAGTACAATATTATCAAAGAAGGAAATGCTAAGAGACAGGCGTGTTAAATTACATCGAGATCTTTTGTTACATCTAGCAAACGCTGTTGCTTTGTGCAGGTCATTATTGTTAAATTAACATTGTCGTTAATTTTTTTTCCGGATCTAAGCGTCCTCATTTTGAACTTATGTTCTGGTCAACGGTGTCATGATACTTTATGACAAAGTTAGAAACACAATATTAGTGAAAATAGGCAACTTTGACACTCGCGGTAAACTCGCGGAAACTGCAGATGGAGGGGCAAGGGCATGGCCAAACATAGGCCTACTTTTCTATTTTTACTCATCATGTTTTAACGTCAGATAATACCAATGCATTAAATTACAAAGATCATCAAACCGACCATTCTAAACTTCTAGGAGACAAAAAATCCGACGTCATCAACATCGTCATCATCATTGTACAGCCACCGACACGATGAATCACTACGATTATCATCAGGGCGAGGGAGAGTGGCTTCTCCCGTGAATCGTCTGCGTGCGACATGCACTAGAAAAAAAAAAAAGGTCGAGAGTGATTCGTTGCCATGGGCACGGGGCACGCTATGCCTGCCGTCTCGACGTGACCTCATGAACTTTGAACATCGATGGGGTGCAAGTGGCCGTTGTGACGTTTCTAAACTTACACTGGATAGATGCAGGGAGGTGGGAGGAGATGATATGTTGTGTAATGCGATAATGTATACTTCTTCGCACGACAATACACTCTAGATAGCACAATGGACAGTGTTTAGACATGAAATTCTGATGTTATGATGAATCTCCACCTTCAGACTGCCGGTTGATGTGCAGCTACATTTCATCATACAGAGCGAACTATAGTAAACAGAGTCTGAAACTTTCCTTCTCGCTTTTAGGATTTGTGAAGATGGATGATTTGGAACGTCGTCACCGCTCAAAGGTCAGTGTTTAGCGTCCTGAATTTGAGATCGTTTTGTAACACTTTGAAACATACGTTTTGATATTGCCCTCGCAGATGATTTTGATATCTGAAACATTTTAGGTGTATACTATAGCTCATTATTTCAAACATTTTGTTTATCTGATGTATTATTTCTTACGAAATAGCTTACAAGTCTGTTTAAAAACCGAAATATCAACACATGTTCAAGTGAAGGTCTGTTTTTGCTCGTAATAAACCGATGAGTTAAATCAACTACAACACGTTCAAAGCCCAAAAAGGCAGGCATGCCGTATAGTTGACGCCAAGATTATTATGGTACTGGCGGGGTATTCTCCAGCAATAATTCTATCGGTATTTTGATACCTACAGAGTTCCCTTAATTTGTTGTCCTATAGGCAGGGACTTCCATATCTTGAGCTGCTATATCCTTACATAGACCATGACTGCTAAATTATGTCACGACTATATATGTCATGAAATAGCGGCAATGATGGTGTGTTGAGGTGATGGACGCCTGATATAGTGCGTCGTTCTTCGTCAGACGCTGCTCATTAGTGTACCAACTGTTATCTGCGTTTGTCTGTCACGCCAATCAAGTTAATCTGTTAAAGCGACAAAAGCTCTCTGTCTATACAGTACACGTATTAATCCGAACAGGCATTTTATACCTCACACCACATGGTGAATCGTTACAAACCACGCACTCAACCACCCAGTCAATCAAGTCGGGAAACTGACTGCCGAGGATTGATACTGTTTGATCATAAACCCATGAACTTTGATGAAGCTACGAAACCCAACTCGAGTGAGCATATAAACGTGGATAACTAGTCAGTGTTGCATAACGATAATGTTAGTGATCTGACGTTGACAATTGTTTTGCTGCCATGGATATGTCTTGCTTTTGGTTTCGTTGTATAACAGTTGCGATCTTGTGAATGAAAACTAAGAAAAGTTGTGACAACTTGTCTGAAAATATGTTTACTGACGGCACGAGCGTGTCGTGCTATGACTGCTAAAGAACATTAGATCTCTAATGAACCTTTTGACAAAGAATGCCACGCTTCTTTTGGAGCGTGGTAAATCATTGCAATCGAGGACAGGGCTCGGAATGCCACAACATAAGTACCTGTAGGCCTGCTGCCAAATACTGGTTGGATACCACCAGCCCGGTAACATTGGCTGCCTATTCGATGAAATAACAATTATCCTTGTGTGGGGTAAAGCGGTATGAATGGTCTCCGGTCTGATGATTTTAAAAAGATTGTCAATCAAGGTCGAGAGGTGGGGCACAAGAGAATGGGGTTACGGTTCATCGACGATGAGGGAATTGGATCTGTGTATTCACTGATTACTGGTACCGTGTCTGCGTTCTCACAGTTCATGAATTTGTAAACTATACCATGTGTAGAAGTGAGCATTGCAGCAGCAACTTATTTTCGATGTTTCTATCTATGCTTTGTATCTGTGGACAGGGAACCCTGACATGGTTCTAACCAGGGAGGTGACACGTTTGGCCGTGGCTGCACGCCGTAGATCGGAGAACAGTCCTACAGGCGACAGGCGTATATGTGACATCATATTTAGCTCTGAAATACTGCTGATGGATTGCCAAGCGTTTGTGGGATATTGATATGGCATCGTGATTCTGCTTCTATGTAAGACTTTTATGTAAGCCTTCTGCTGTTAAGATCGAACGTCAGAAATGTACTACAGCAAAATCTGCTGTATATACTTCCTATTGGCCGACTAGATATTATTTGCGCAAGCTCGATTACATAAGATGGCAAAATTTTTATATTTACAATACTTTTTGATTTCGTCTAGTCAAATCATAAATTCAATCTGTGTATAAACTACAGATTGCAAACCATGAGATGAACGTAAACCTTATCAGACACGAGTGACAATGTGAATTCGGAAAAAAAAATCGCCAGACGGATGACGAACACGTGACCGTCTACTCAAAATGGAAGAAACTTTGAGCGATTTTGAAGTTGATGGTGAGTCCGATGGCGAGATAAAGCATGTCAAGACAAAACCAAGGCGATGGAAAAAGCCCTTGGGTACTAAGTTTGTCCCGAAACAGTTGCCGAAGAAGGAAAACTTCTCGATTGATACACGCGACAGTAGAGTAACTTACTACCTCGAACCTGAATATTTGCACGATATTGCGCGCGAGCGCACGGCACAAGATAACGACTCGTCATCGGAAACTGCTGACAAGAGACCACTCGAAACCATCGATGTGGTGGATGAACCCGTCGATAGAATGCACCAATGGCCGAGGAAAAAGTCGCCCGCCAAACTGAGCTCCAATACAAAGCCGTCCTCAAAACGTAAGCCAACTTTTTCTCGTCAACTCCTGGAATTGTCTGACGATATTTCGACTGCAGATATCGCAGGCGATGGTTTCTTCAGGCAGTGCGTGTGTTCGTTGCCATGGGGATGCCACCAATCTCACTCCTCGTCCATGATGCAGAATGGTATCCCGCGAAGTGCGAGGAGCCAGGGTCGTGTGGACAGCACAAGGAGAACTAGACATCAGTCTACGAGAGGTTCCGTCGTTAAGGACGACGAACTAAATGGGTGGTTTCCCGCGAAAAGTTGGTGGGATGCTGGCGGAAACGATGCAAGCGCTGCCTCGTCTGTGAGGGAGACCAAGAAGAAAAAGGCCTATGATCCATTTTTGTTTCATCGAAACGAAGGAGACAGCGTGGCTTACACCTTCAAGGTAAGATGTGAATGCACACTCAGCAAAAAAAAAAGTAAACACGTTTTTAAGTTCATCTTTCTCATAGATTATTTAGCTATAATATTAATGTTTTATATACCATGTTGGAGGTAATTTAGTTGGTTACTAGCATCAACCTAGTAAGGCAATAAAAGGGGACACTTTACGTATGAGTCAACACATTCGTTTTTCTCTTCTAAGGCTCAAAAGTAAAAATTGCAAAAATTTACAAGTCGTTATTCAAGCGTATGTGCTCTGCCACATATAACAATGAAACAAAAGACAGATTCAACTCAATAAGAAATGCAAATTGATTTGCAAAAATCAATCTATGTATGATCTCTATTTGCCTCTGCCAGACTCCAAAGATCATGAAGATAAAGAAAGGCAAAAAGGAAATGGAGGAAAATGAAGAATCTTCTGTCAAATCCATATTCAAAAGACAAACGAAAAGAAGCAATGGTAACAAAAATTGTAGAAATTTTAAATGTTATTTCAAATTAAACATTTGAAATATCATTTGGTCCTTGAAACAGTCTCATTAATTCTTAAATTCCTTAATTAAAAGAGGAAATAAAGAAATTTTGTCCAGTTTATCACCTTAGCGGCTCACTCCCTGTGTCATTTAAACTTTGAGTTGACATCGAAAACTTATTTCTGCTATTTCACTCATATCTCTCATTGTGTTGAATTGGTCTTTTGTTATTATTGTTATTATGAAGGGCATTTGCATATTAATTTCAATATGTCAATTTCGTCAATTTTTACTTTGGTGCCAAGGAGGACAAAAGCGAATGTGTTCACTCATGCGCAAAATTTCCCTTTGTATAAACCTACCAGGTTAATAGCCAATTACAAATTGTAAATAACCTTTTATATGGTATATGACACAATGATTTTTATCAAAATCTTCTATGAAAAAAATGAACTCGAAAAAACGTTTACTTTCTTTTTTTTTTTGCTAAGTGTATAATCATCGTTTGGCATTGTTTTGGGGCAAACATTTGTGATATTACCATATCATGCGCGCAAGAAACATACACTGTATTACCTTTACCAACTTCATAGTTTTCTTACTTTCATAATGATAGTTAAGGTCACTTTTTTACATTGTGTAAGAAGATCATTGACTGTCAATCGCAGTTTTCCCCAATATCCCCAATATCCGTCACAATACAAATACTCTTTTATGAGAAGCAGTACAATTAATGGTCGAATCTTGACTGAGGCAATTCTACAGTTTTTTGTAATATGGATAGACGAAAATATTCATTAAATCGCTTTGCAAAATGGTATACAAATTTGATCACCTACACAATAAAGATAAAGTCCATGGAAAAGCAAGTGTTCGATTCACTATAAAAAAACAGAAGTCATGTTCATAAATAGAGTGTGTCTGGCATTATACTTTTACAGTCATTAATCGTCTTCAAGTCACAAAATGTTTGATGGATTACAAGCCTACCGCCCCTCCCCTCTTTCTTCTTTAAAATATGAGTGGATGATAAGGAAATCTTATTGACAATATCCCTTTTGTGGTGTATTTATTTCTTCATTGAGATTCATATTTTCAGGTTGAACACTAGATTGAAGTGACAGCAGATCTTGTGGGGGTACAGCAGATAGCGATCTTTCTACATTTCTTCTCAATTTCTGTAGTATTCAATGACAGAGCACTATATCATAATTGCTTTATACATCTTTTATGAAATTATCTGCTACACAGTGATAGTATCTTATTCTGAAGCAAATTTGACAGAAGTATATCTTTTCTCTCATCCGCTCCCCCACCTCAAGCAACTTTCAAGCTATTGTAACACCTTTATTTTGTAGTTGATGTTGTTCTTCGATGGCGTAATCGGTGTTACATTGGTATTAAACGTTTTCTCGACGCTCCAAAGAAAGGACCAAGAGACCAGTTCATGTACATGTGCAATCAAGGCTCTTTATTTATTCGAAGAAATGTTCACATCGGAATATGACAGCAATTATGATAACGGTGATAATATCCCAGGCGACGATGGAATATGCCATATTTAACAGATACAGTATTTGATGTAATAGGTGTAATAGGTGCTCCCCATCAAACGGCCATATATCTCCCCTAAAGAGGGATGGCAAGGGAGACCAACGCTTGTGTCTTTACCCGCAGAGGGTGAAAGAGAGAACTCCTTTCCAAAAGCACATGGTCACTTTTATATTACATGTATACAAGAAGGAGGGGCTTAATCTATGATATTCAAATATTCAAAATAGAGGGATTCAAATTAAAATAAAACAAAGGAGTAGGTTAGTAATGACCACTGTCAATCCTTGGGTCACTGACACCAATGACTCACATATCACATGATGGGGATGATGGGGGAGAAACTTAGCATTGGTAGACAATGGGGAGACAGGTTATCCAGAAATGTATGTGGGAGAGGTTAGGCTCCTAGGGAGGTAGGGTGTGTGGACTGACCACAGGATGTGATGACCAGTCGGGTTGGACAAAATTCTGAGAATAGCAATGAAGGAGTTTTCCCTCAAGTCTGTAGTGGTTGAAGCTTGGGTTTGTAGCAACAACACTCTTCCATTTGATATATTACACTATCATTCACACGTCTGACTGTTCTCTGTCTGGTGTTATACTTTCACATATATTTCTGTCTTGATTCAGCATTACCACGACTGGCAGGCGTATGTGGACGAGTACCGACGGTACTACACCGTAGGAGGCTCGGGAACGGGACTGAACTCCTTTCCCGTCCCGGAGGGTGGAGGTCGACAGGAAGCCATGGTGATCGTACGCACGCTGTCTGATAGCCTCCGACCCAGACTCAAGGAGTGCAACATTCCCGATTGGTTCGTTATCCAACCTTTGCAGAGTTGATCTTTGTTGTTTGACGATAGTTTAGTACATGTATTTGGGTTTCAAGCTTAAACTTTGTCATCTATTCATTTCTCATCGAATCTTTGAGGTAAAACAGTGAGTTTCGTTTTTTGCCCATATTTGCCATCAGAAATCTTATATATTTTTACACATTTTATCTCTTT